>NC_138291.1:172310000-172910000 GCF_965601325.2 Salmo salar
TTGAACATCTTGGCCATGTGCTGTTATAATCTCCACCCGGCACAGCCAGAAGAGGACTGGCCACCCATCATAGCCTGGTTCCTCTCTAGGTTTCTTCCTAGGTTTTGGCCTTTCTAGGGAGTTTTTCCTAGCCACCGTGCTTCTACACCTGCATTGCTTGCTGTTTGGGGTTTTAGGCTGGGTTTCTGTACAGCACTTTGAGATATCAGCTGATGTAAGAAGGGCTATATAAATACATTTGATTTGATTTGATTCAGTATGTCATTTTCGCGCCATTCTACATGTAAAACCGGTATGCAAATAGTCTCTGCAGGCAAACGCTATTGGTGTGTTCAAGCCCATACAGATGTATGATCTTAATTTGGTCACTATTTTGTTGCTGAGAATTTTCCTGCACAGCAGGAAATGCAAACTTGTAGTGTAGTTGAGTTTTAAAAAGTTTGTAATTTCCACTTTCAAAAATTCAGACCTGATTTTCCCTAACGGAAAATTTACAAACCTCTACAAAAATGTCCATTAATTATAATCCACATAATAATTCACATTTCCTGTTGCTCCAGGATTTTTTTTTTCCTGCTGTAGCAAACTGGCTCAAATTAAGATCCTACACCGGTATAGGCAGGTATAGTTTAACAGGGAGAACTAGAACATTAGCAAAGAAAAAACATGGCCTCCTGAGTGACACAGCGGTCTAAGGAACTGCATCGCAGTCCTAGAGGGGTTACTACAGACCCAGGTTCATTCCCGGTCTGTGCCACAACCGGCTGTGGCCGGGAGTCCCATAAGATGTCGCACAATTGGCCCAGCGTTGTACGAGTTAGGGGAGCGTTTGGTCGGGGGAGCTTTACTTGGCTCATCGCACTCTAGTAAATCCTTGTGGAGGGCCGGGTGCCTGCAGGCTGTCGCCAGTTGAACGGTGTTTCCTCAGACACATTGGTGCGGCTGGCTTCCAGGTTAAGCTGGCGGGTGTTAAAGTTCCCGGTTAGGCGGGTCATGCTTCAAGGACGCATGACTCCACCTTCGCCTCTTGTGAGCCCTTTGAGGAGTTGCTGCGATGAGACAAGATCGAAATTGGGGAGAAAAAGGGGGGAAAATACAAAAAATATATAGAGAGAAAAAACACTACACAGTAAGACACACTTACATTCTGAAAATGACCCGTTGTGCATATTGTTCTCATATTTCTAAAGACGCTTCAACTTTTCAGGAAGAGCAGTCATTACAGGAGCAACAGTGTTCAGCAATTGGGCCTAATTGCTATGAAAAGCAGGCGATTCGTAAACACACTGTTTAAAATCCAATATCATAGGTATCTGGGACCAACCACTGATTATAGATATTGGTAAGAAAATCAAGCTTTGTTTATGACATAGGTGGCCAGCAGGTATGCTGAAAGCATGTTGCAATAACATAATATCAGGGAGAGGAGAATGGATAGATTCAAGGTCAGAAAGGACACATATGGAAACCAGCTGAGAACAACTGAACGGAACTGTTTTTGACACTTGAATTCATATGGAATGTGACACATGAATCCCACTAACAGCACTACTTCTGTCTTACTACTTTCCAGATTATTCTAAAGGGACCACTGCATACTATATATTTTTACACTTATTTTAATTATTTACTTTCTCTCTCTCTCTCTCCCTCTCTCGCTATCTCCTTATTTCATTCCTTATTAAAGCATGATTTGTGTGTGTGTGTGTTGTTTTTGTGAGTCAGACTGAAGCTGTTTGTACACACACACACACACACACACACACACACACACACACACACACGCACACACACACACACGCACACACGCACGCACGCACGCACGCACATAAACACATACACACGTACGCACACACAGCCCCAAAACCCAAGTAACATCATAATATACTGAACATTCCTTTTACAACACAGAGGACACCAGCTTGCCTAACAAAATCCCCAAATTTCCTTCCATTCCCAAGTCATATCCATAATATCATTCCCACATTCCACCACCATTGGCTAAGTGAGCAGACTGTGCACTGGTCTCCTTCATTTCCAGTTGTTGATATCCCTCTATCTCCCTAGGGGACTGGGTACTACGCTATACCCTCTCAACCCTATCTATCTCACTCAGGGAAGCTAAGGGGCAATCTTAGCAAAGTTAGCATTCTCTAGTGCAAGCAGCCTTAATGGTCTTAGCAGTGTTAGCGTCCCCCCCACCACTCATAATGCATGGAGCTGTCACGCTAAACGGGATTCAAAGCATGCCGATAGGACACGCTCATTCATTTGCCCGACAGATGGCGTGTGTCAAAGATATGAAGTCACAAAGCAACAGCAACTACTGTACAACACTAGGGGCAGCTGAGAGGATTCTGTGGAAGACACATGGGAACTAACTTAACTTTATATGAAGTGTCCTGTTGATGGTATGCTACAGGGTAAACCCAAGAAAGCACCCTGGTATTAGTATAATATACTGTATAAGTGCATAATATCTTTGTTGGAAAAGGACCCATCAGTAAGCATTTCACTGTTAGTCTACACCTGTTGTTTACCAAGCATGTGACCAACAACAATGTTCTCGTGAGACTGGGAACTAAGTTACTAACTGTTCACTTTACATGAAGAATCCTGTTTGTGCTATGCTACAGGATAAACCAAACAATGCACCCTAGTGTCATATGGGGTCAATTACTGTGAGACATGGTAAACGTTACCCTCCCACACCAGAGGAGGCTGGTGGGCCGGAGATATAGAAGGACACGCTCAAACAAACGGCTGGGATGGAATAGATGCTAAGGTATCAATCACGTTTCCATGGTTTCCATGGTCTACACATGGTTTCCATGGTCTACATGGTTTCCATGGTCTACACATGGTTTCCATGGTTTCCATGGTCTACATGGTTTCCATAGTCTACATGGTTTCCATGGTCTACACATGGTTTCCATGGTCTACACATGGTTTCCATATGGTTTCCATGGTCTACATGGTTTCCATGGTCTACACTTTGTTTCTATGGTCTACATCTTTTCCATGGTTTCTACGGTATACATGTTTCCATGGTCAACATGGTTTCCATGGTCTACATGGTTTCCATGGTCTACATGGTTTCCATTGTCTACATGGTTTCCATGGTCTACACATGGCTACACATGGTTTCCATGGTCTACATGGTTTCCATTGTCAACATGGTTTCCATGGTCAACATGGTTTCCATGGTCTACATGGTTTCCATGGTCTACATGGTATCCATGGTCTACACATTGTTTTCATGGTCTCCATATTTTCAATGGTCTACATGGTCTACATGTTTCCATGGTCTACATGGTTTCCATTGTCTACATGGTTTCCATGGTCTACACATGGCTACACATGGTTTCCATGGTCTACACATGGTTTCCATGGGCTACACATGGTTTCCATGGTCTACATATTTACCGTGGTTTCCATGGTCTACATGGTTTCCATGTTCTACATGTTTCCATGGTCTACATGTTTCCATGGTCTACATGGTTTCCATGGTCTACATGTTTCCATGGTCTGCATGGCTTCCATGGTCAACATGGTTTCCATTGTCTACATGGTTTCCATTGTCTACACATAGTTTCCATGATCTACACATGGTTTCCATCATCTATACATGGTTTCCATGGTCTACACATGGTTTCCATGGTCTACATATTTGCCATGGTTTCCACGGTCTACATGTTTCCATTGTCTACATGGTTTCCATGGTCTACATGTTTCCATGGTCTACATGGTTTCCATTGTCTACATGGTTTCCATGGTCTACACATGGTTTCCATGGTCTACATGGTTTCAATTGTCTACACATAGTTTCCATGGTCTACACATGGTTTCCATCGCCTATACATGGTTTCCATGGTCTACACATGGTTTAAATGGTCTACATGGTTTCATGGTCTACACATGGTCTACACATGGTTTCCATGGTCTACATGGTTTCCATGGTCTACATGGTCTACATTGTCTTCATGGTTTCCATGGTCCACACATGGTTTCCATGGTCTACATGGTTTGCATTGTCTACACATGGTTTCCATGGTCTACATATGGTTTTCATGGTCTACACATTGTTTCTATGGTCTACATCTTGTCCATGGTTTCCACGGTCTACATGTTTCCATGGTCAATATGGTTTCCATGGTCTACATGTTTCCATGGTCTACATGGTTTCCATTGTCTACATGGTTTCCATGGTCTACACATGGCTACACATGGTTTCCATGGTCTACATGGTTTCCATGGTCTACATGTTTCCATTGTCTACATGGTTTCCATGGTCTACATGGTTTCCATGGTCTACACATTGTTTCCATGGTCTACATATTTTCCATGGTTTCCACGGTCTACATGTTTCCATGGTCAACATGGTTTCCATGGTCTACATGTTTCCTTGGTCTACATGGTTTCCATTATCTACATGGTTTCCATTGTCTACATGGTTTCCATGGTCTACATGGTTTCCATGGTCTACACATGGCTACACATGGTTTCCTTGGTCTACATGGTTTCCATTATCTACATGGTTTCCATTGTCTACATGGTTTCCATTGTCTACATGGTTTCCATGGTCTACATATTTTCCATGGTTTCCACGGTCTACATGTTTCCATGGTCAACATGGTTTCCATGGTCTACATGGTTTCCATGGTCTACATGTTTCCTTGGTCTACATGGTTTCCATTATCTACATGGTTTCCATTGTCTACATGGTTTCCATGGTCTACACATGGCTACACATGGTTTCCATGGTCTACACATGGCTACACATTGTTTCCATGGTCTACACATTGTTTCCATGGTCTACATATTTTCCATGGTTTCCACGGTCTACATGGTATCCATGGTCTACATGTTTCCATGGTCTACATGGTTTCCATGGTCTACACATGGCTACACATGGTTTCCATGGTCTACACATGGCTACACATTGTTTCCATGGGCTACACATGGTTTCCATGGTCTACATATTTACCGTGGTTTCCATGGTCTACATGGTTTCCATGTTCTACATGTTTCCATGGTCTACATGTTTCCATGGTCTACATGGTTTCCATGGTCTACATGTTTCCATGGTCAACATGGTTTCCATGGTCAACATGGTTTCCATTGTCTACATGGTTTCCATTGTCTACACATAGTTTCCATGATCTACACATGGTTTCCATCGTCTATACATGGTTTCCATGGTCTACACATGGTTTCCATGGTCTACATATTTCCATGGTTTCCACGGTCTACATGTTTTCATGGTCTACATGGTTTAAATGGTCTACATGTTTCCATGGTCTACATGGTTTCCATTGTCTACATGGTTTCCATGGTCTAAACATGGCTTCCATGGATTCAATGTTTCCATGGTCTACACATGGTTTCCATTGTCTACATGGTTTCTATTGTCTACATGGTTTCCATGGTTTCCAAGCTTTCCATGGTCTACATGGTTTCCATTGTCTACATGGTTTCCATGTCTACACTTGGTTTCTATGGTCTACACATGGTTTCTATGGTCTACACATGGTTTCCATGGTATACATGGTTTCCATTGTCTACATGGTTTCCATGGTCTACACATGGTTTCTATGGTCTACACATGGTTTCCATGGTCTACATGGTTTCCATTGTCTACATGGTTTCCATGGCTTGCATGGTTTCCATGGTTTCCATTGTCTACATGGTTTCCAAGGTTTCCATGGTCTACATGGTTTCCATTGTCTACACATGGTTTCCATGGTCTAAACATGGTTTTCATGGATTCCATGTTTCCATGGTCTACACATGGTTTCCATGGTCTCCATTGTCTACATGGTTTATATTGTCTACATGGTTTCCATTGTCTACACATAGTTTCCATGATCTACACATGGTTTCCATCATCTATACATGGTTTCCATGGTCTACACATGGTTTCCATGGTCTACATATTTGCCATGGTTTCCACGGTCTACATGTTTCCATTGTCTACATGGTTTCCATGGTCTACATGTTTCCATGGTCTACATGGTTTCCATTGTCTACATGGTTTCCATGGTCTACACATGGTTTCCATGGTCTACATGGTTTCAATT
Organism: Salmo salar; assembly: GCF_965601325.2. Classification (NCBI taxonomy): domain Eukaryota; kingdom Metazoa; phylum Chordata; class Actinopteri; order Salmoniformes; family Salmonidae; genus Salmo; species Salmo salar. The sequence goes on from NC_138291.1 coordinate 172,316,081, forward strand.
GTCTACACATAGTTTCCATGGTCTACACATGGTTTCCATCGCCTATACATGGTTTCCATGGTCTACACATGGTTTAAATGGTCTACATGGTTTCATGGTCTACACATGGTCTACACATGGTTTCCATGGTCTACATGGTTTCCATGGTCTACATGGTCTACATTGTCTTCATGGTTTCCATGGTCCACACATGGTTTCCATGGTCTACATGGTTTGCATTGTCTACACATGGTTTCCATGGTCTACATATGGTTTTCATGGTCTACACATTGTTTCTATGGTCTACATCTTGTCCATGGTTTCCACGGTCTACATGTTTCCATGGTCAATATGGTTTCCATGGTCTACATGTTTCCATGGTCTACATGGTTTCCATTGTCTACATGGTTTCCATGGTCTACACATGGCTACACATGGTTTCCATGGTCTACATGGTTTCCATGGTCTACATGTTTCCATTGTCTACATGGTTTCCATGGTCTACATGGTTTCCATGGTCTACACATTGTTTCCATGGTCTACATATTTTCCATGGTTTCCACGGTCTACATGTTTCCATGGTCAACATGGTTTCCATGGTCTACATGTTTCCTTGGTCTACATGGTTTCCATTATCTACATGGTTTCCATTGTCTACATGGTTTCCATGGTCTACATGGTTTCCATGGTCTACACATGGCTACACATGGTTTCCTTGGTCTACATGGTTTCCATTATCTACATGGTTTCCATTGTCTACATGGTTTCCATTGTCTACATGGTTTCCATGGTCTACATATTTTCCATGGTTTCCACGGTCTACATGTTTCCATGGTCAACATGGTTTCCATGGTCTACATGGTTTCCATGGTCTACATGTTTCCTTGGTCTACATGGTTTCCATTATCTACATGGTTTCCATTGTCTACATGGTTTCCATGGTCTACACATGGCTACACATGGTTTCCATGGTCTACACATGGCTACACATTGTTTCCATGGTCTACACATTGTTTCCATGGTCTACATATTTTCCATGGTTTCCACGGTCTACATGGTATCCATGGTCTACATGTTTCCATGGTCTACATGGTTTCCATGGTCTACACATGGCTACACATGGTTTCCATGGTCTACACATGGCTACACATTGTTTCCATGGGCTACACATGGTTTCCATGGTCTACATATTTACCGTGGTTTCCATGGTCTACATGGTTTCCATGTTCTACATGTTTCCATGGTCTACATGTTTCCATGGTCTACATGGTTTCCATGGTCTACATGTTTCCATGGTCAACATGGTTTCCATGGTCAACATGGTTTCCATTGTCTACATGGTTTCCATTGTCTACACATAGTTTCCATGATCTACACATGGTTTCCATCGTCTATACATGGTTTCCATGGTCTACACATGGTTTCCATGGTCTACATATTTCCATGGTTTCCACGGTCTACATGTTTTCATGGTCTACATGGTTTAAATGGTCTACATGTTTCCATGGTCTACATGGTTTCCATTGTCTACATGGTTTCCATGGTCTAAACATGGCTTCCATGGATTCAATGTTTCCATGGTCTACACATGGTTTCCATTGTCTACATGGTTTCTATTGTCTACATGGTTTCCATGGTTTCCAAGGTTTCCATGGTCTACATGGTTTCCATTGTCTACATGGTTTCCATGTCTACACTTGGTTTCTATGGTCTACACATGGTTTCTATGGTCTACACATGGTTTCCATGGTATACATGGTTTCCATTGTCTACATGGTTTCCATGGTCTACACATGGTTTCTATGGTCTACACATGGTTTCCATGGTCTACATGGTTTCCATTGTCTACATGGTTTCCATGGCTTGCATGGTTTCCATGGTTTCCATTGTCTACATGGTTTCCAAGGTTTCCATGGTCTACATGGTTTCCATTGTCTACACATGGTTTCCATGGTCTAAACATGGTTTTCATGGATTCCATGTTTCCATGGTCTACACATGGTTTCCATGGTCTCCATTGTCTACATGGTTTATATTGTCTACATGGTTCCCATTGTCTACATGGTTTCCATGGTCTACATGGTTTCCAAGGTTTCCATGGTCTACATGGTTTCCATTGTCTACACATGGTTTCCATTGTCTACACCCGGTTTCCATGGTCTACACATGGTTTCCAAGGTCTACATGGTTTCCATGGTCTACATGTTTCCATGGTCTACATGGTTTCCATGGTCTACACATGGTTTCCATTGTCTACACCCGGTTTCCATGGTCTACACATGGTTTCCAAGGTCTACATGGTTTCCATGGTCTACATGGTTTCCAAGGTCTACATGGTTGCCATGGTCTACATGTTTCCATGGTTGCCATGGTCTACATGGTCTACATGGTTTCCATGGTCTACACATGGTTTCCATGGTTTCCATGGTTTCCATTGTCTACATGGTTTCCATTGTCTACATGGTTTCCATGGTTTCCATTGTCTACATGGTTTCCAAGGTTTCCATGGTCTACATGGTTTCCATTGTCTACACATGGTTTCCATTGTCTACACACGGTTTCCATGGTCTAGACATGGTTTCCATGTTTCCATGGTCAACATGGTTTCCATGGTCTACACATGGTTTCCATTGTCTATACATGGTTTCCATGGTCTACACATGGTTGCCATGGTCTACATGTTTCCATGGTTGCCATGGTCTACATGGTCTACACATGGTTTCCATGGTCTACATGGTTCCCATCGTCTACACATGGTTTCCATTGTCTATATATGGTTTCCATGGTCTACACATGGTTGCCATGGTCTACATGTTTCCATGGTTTCCATGGTCTACACATGGTTTCCATGGTCTAAACATGGTTTCCATGGATTCCATGTTTCCATGGTCTACACATGGTTTCCATGGTCTACACATGGTTTCCTTGGTCTACATGGTTTCCATGGTCTACACATGGTTTCCATGGTCTACACATGGTTTCCATGGTCTACATGGTTTCCATGCATTTGATATCGTTCCATTTATTCCAGCACAGCCATTACGATGAGCCTGTCCTCTGATTTCTCCGCCACACAGCCACCACTGTCCTACACAGCTGAATGGATGTAGCTCGACTGCTGTGCTGAAATCTGATAAAAGTATAGGAGCTTACAGTCGTGGCCAAAGGTTTTGAGAATGACACAAATACTAATTTTCACAAAGTCTGCTGCCTCAGTGTCTAGATATTTTTGTCAGATGTTACTATGGAATACTGAAGTATAATTACAAGCATTTCATAAGTGTCAAAGGCTTTTATTGACAATTACATGAAGTTGATGCAAAGAGTTAATATTTGCAGTGTTGACCCTTCTTTTTCAAGACCTCTGCAATCCGCCCTGGCATCCTGTCAATTAACTTCTGGGCCACATCCTGACTGATGGCATCCCATTCTTGCATAATCAATGCTTGGAGTTTGTCAGAATTTGTGGGTTTTTGTTTGTCCACCCGCCTCTTGAGGATTGACCACAAGTTCTCAATGGGATTAAGGTCTGGGGAGTTTCCTGGCCATGGGCCCAAAATATCGATGTTTTGTTCCCCAAGCCACTTAGCTTTCACTTTTGCCTTATGGCAAGGTGCTCCATCATAATGGAAAAGGCATTGTTCGTCACCAAACTGTTCCTGGATGGTTGGGAGAAGTTGCTCTCGGAGGATGTGTTGGTACCATTCTTTATTCATGGCTGTGTTCTTAGGCACAACTGTGAGTGAGCCCACTCCCTTGGCTGAGAAGCAACCCCACACATGAATGGTCTTAGGATGCTTTACTGTTGGCATGACACAGGACTGTTGGTAGCGCTCACCTTGTCTTCTCCGGACAAGCTTTTTTCCGGATGCCCCAAACAATCGGAAAGGGGATTCATCAGAGAAAATGACTTTACCCCAGTCCTCAGCAGTCCAATCCCTGTACCTTTTGTAGAATATCAGTCTGTCCCTGATGTTTTTCCTGGAGAGAAGTGGCTTCTTTGCTGCCCTTCTTGACACCAGGCCATCCTCCAAAAGTCTTCGCCTCACTGTGCGTGCAGATGCACTCACACCTGCCTGCTGCCATTCCTGAGCAAGCTCTGTACTGGTGGTGCCCCGATCCCGCAGCTGAATCAACTTTAGGAGACGGTCCTGGCGCTTGCTGGACTTTCTTGGGCGCCCTGAAGCCTTCTTCACAACAATTGAACCGCTCTCCTTGAAGTTCTTGATGATCCGATAAATGGTTGATTTAGGTGCAATCTTACTGGCAGAAATATCCTTGCCTCTGAAGCCCTTTTTGTGCAAAGCAATGATGACGGCACGTGTTTTCTTGCAGGTAACCATGGTTGACAGAGGAAGAACAATAATTCCAAGCACCACCCTCCTTTTGAAGCTTCCAGTCTGTTATTCCAACTCAATCAGCATGACAGAGTGATCTCCAGCCTTGTCCTCGTCAACACTCACACCTGTGTTGACGAAATAATCACTGACATGATGTCAGCTGGTCCTTTTGTGGCAGGGCTGAAATGCAGTGGAAATGTTTTTGGGGGATTCAGTTCATTTGCATGGCAAAGAGGGACTTTGCAATTAATTGCAATTCATCTGATCACTCTTCATAACATTCTGGAGTAAATGCAAATTGCCATCATACAAACTGAGGCAGCAGACTTTGTGAAAATTAATATTTGTGTCATTCTCAAAACTTTTGGCCACGACTGTATACTTAATGGAATTTACTATTGCAATACTACAGACAGTGGACCTGCCGAGTCACTAGACGCACTCACTTAACGCCCCAAAATAACACACACATCGCCTCATCCCTCCCTCCCTACCTCCCTCCCCACCCACCCAACCATTAACATTACATTGACATTTTAGTTTTTTAGCAGACGCTCTCATCCAGAACGACTTACAGTTAGTTTATTAATCTTAAGATACCCTAGCCAGATGTGTGTAGAGCCCTCCTGAGTTGACAAACACACACACACACACACACACACACACACACACACACACACACACACACACACACACACACACACACACACACACACACACACACACACACACACACACACACACACACACACACACACACACAATACCCATCCACCCCCTTTACCCCAAAACACTACCCTACCATCCATCACTGAACTGGGTTTCCAGCCCTCCATCATTGAACTAGCATGGCCTGGTCTCGGTTTCCAGCCCTCCATCATTTAACTAGCATGGCCTAGTCTCGGTTTCCAGCCCTCCATCATTTAACTAGCATGGCCTAGTCTCGGTTTCCAGCCCTCCATCATTTAACTAGCATGGCCTAGTCTCGGTTTCCAGCCCTCCATCATTTAACTAGCATGGCCTAGTCTGGGTTTCCAGCCCTTCATCATTGAACTAGCATGGCCTAGTCTGGGTTTCCAGCCCTCCATCAATTAACTTGCGTGGCCTAGTCTGGGTTTCCAGCCCTCCATCATTGAACTGGCGTAGTCTGGGTTTCCAGCCCTCCATCATTGAACTAGCATGGTCTACTCTGGGTTTCCAGCCCTCCATCATTGAACTAGCGTGGTATACTCTGGGTTTCCAGCCCTCCATCATTGAACTGGCGTAGTCTGGGTTTCCAGCCCTCCATCATTGAACTAGCGTGGTCTACTCTGGGTTTCCAGTCCTCCATCATTGAACTAGCGTGGTCTACTCTGGGTTTCCAGCCCTCCATCAATTAACTAGCGTGGTCTACTCTGGGTTTCCAGCCCTCCATCATTGAACCAGGCTAGTCTGGGTTTCCAGCTCTCCATCATTGAACTAGCCTGGCCTAGTCTGGGTTTCCAGCAGGGTGTGGCTAGGCAGGCAGAACCACAGGCAGTGGCATGGTATACAGTACCGAGGTTTTGCCATGACGTCTAGTTTCCCTCAAACCCTTATTAACTCATAAAAGTGCACTTGCAGTGCTATTCCTGTAGGTTCACTGGGCTGGCTAAGTATATGGTGCGTCCCTCTCTGATAATGTTAATTATATGGACAAAGTCCTACTCTTTTGCAGGAACCAAAAAACTCTGATCGGAGCATGATTCATTGCTCTAAACTTTGAACTACACTCTTAGAAAAAAAGGTGCTATCTAGAATGTAAAATAATTATTTGTATGTCTCTATAGGAGAACCCTTTGAAGAACCCTTTTGTGTTCCATGTAGGACCCTTTCCACAGAAGATTCTACATGGAACCAAAAAGGGTTCTCCCTGGAACCAAAAATGGTTCTCCTATGGGGACAGCCGAAGAACTGTTTTGGAACCCTTTTTTCTAAGAGTGTAGCTTGATTGAGCTTGCCTGGTACAATGGGAGCAATGGGAGCAATGGAATAGTCCCGAAAGTACAATCCACAGCCACCCATCTGGAACTCCAAACAGACTCGATCAAATGCTCAAAGCATATAAAAGAAAACAAGTACTATTTCAACCCAGGTCTTCTGAGGTCAAAGTTGCTTGTTTGCTTGTGTCCATACAAACATGCATAATTGTTGTGAAAGTACTAGCTAAGCACACTTTCCTCATAGTGCTTTCAAGGAAAAGAGGATACAAGGAAGATTTACTGTCCTAGACGGTTTGGCTCAAGTCCAGCTCTGGCAGAGCAATGGGAGGGTCTCTCTAAGGAAGAAACTGAAGAACAAAGAAAGTTTCCCACTCTAAATTACTCCCAGGATGCGTCCCAAATGGCACCCTGTTCCCTATATAGTGAGCCCAATTGAAGCCCTGGTCAAAAGTAGTGCACTATAAAGGGAATAGGATGCCATTTGGGACGCATGACCAGTGCTTCATCCTCTTAGGAGGAGCCTACAGAAGCCTCAAGCGGCAGTAGTGCATGGGAGGGTCTCTCTTTCTATGAATTATATTTCTATGGTCTCTCCCCCACAGCTTCCTCAGGCATCCCAGGCTGCTGGCTGCAGCCAGCCTGACAAGAAGCAGACAGACCGCACGCATCATACTGTAGCCTATTGGTCTGGAAGAGATCCACACTCCTGTGATCACACACAGACAGACACAGACACACATGTGCACACACACACAAATTCCCATTCACTTCCTTCCGCTCCCTTCATCCTCACCGCAACCAGACTGTCCACACACACACGCAGACACACACACGCACGTACGTACACACAGACACACACACACACACGCACGCACGCACACGTGCACGCACAAATTCCCATTCACTTCCTTCCGCTCCCTTCATCCTCCCCGCAACCAGACTGTCCACACACACACGCAGGCACACGCACGCACGCACACACACACACACACACACACACACACACACACACACACACACACACACACACACACACACACACACACACACACACACACACACACACACACACACACACACACACACACACACCTATGTCAGGGTTCCCCAACTGGCGGCCAACAGATTATTTTATTTGGCGCCAACTTTTCTGTGCAAAACATAAACATTTTTATTGGACATAAAACACTGTAAAAAGGGGGACAGGGAGATGGGGTTTAGATCTGGGATAAGAGGAGGACAGGGAGATGGGGTTTAGATCTGGGATAAGAGGAGGACAGGGAGATGGGGTTTAGATCTGGGATAAGAGGAGGACAGGGAGATGGGGTTTAGATCTGGGATAAGAGGAGGACAGGGAGATGGGGGACAGGGAGATGGGGTTTAGATCTGGGATAAGAGGAGGACAGGGAGATGGGGGACAGGGAGAGGGAGATGGGGTTTAGATCTGGGATAAGAGGAGGACAGGGAGATGGGGGACAGGGAGATGGAGATGGGGTTTAGATCTGGGATAAGAGGAGGACAGGGAGATGGGGGACAGGGAGATGGGGTTTAGATCTGGGATAAGAGGAGGACAGGGAGATGGGGTTTAGATCTGGGATAAGAGGAGGACAGGGAGATGGAACTGGGATAAGAGGAGGACAGGGAGATGGGGTTTAGATCTGGGATAAGAGGAGGACAGGGAGATGGGGTTTAGATCTGGGATAAGAGGAGGACAGGGAGATGGGGGACAGGGAGAGGGAGATGGGGTTTAGATCTGGGATAAGAGGAGGACAGGGAGATGGGGGACAGGGAGATGGAGATGGGGTTTAGATCTGGGATAAGAGGAGGACAGGGTGATGGGGGACAGGGAGAGGGAGATGGGGTTTAGATCTGGGATAAGAGGAGGACAGGGAGATGGGGTTTAGATCTGGGATAAGAGGAGGACAGGGAGATGGGGGACAGGGAGATGGGGTTTAGATCTGGGATAAGAGGAGGACAGGGAGATGGGGGACAGGGAGAGGGAGATGGGGTTTAGATCTGGGATAAGAGGAGGACAGGGAGATGGGGGACAGGGAGATGGAGATGGGGTTTAGATCTGGGATAAGAGGAGGACAGGGAGATGGGGGACAGGGAGAGGGAGATGGGGTTTAGATCTGGGATAAGAGGAGGACAGGGAGATGGGGTTTAGATCTGGGATAAGAGGAGGACAGGGAGATGGGGGACAGGGAGAGGGAGATGGGGTTTAGATCTGGGATAAGAGGAGGACAGGGAGATGGGGTTTAGATCTGGGATAAGAGGAGGACAGGGAGATGGAACTGGGATAAGAGGAGGACAGGGAGATGGGGTTTAGATCTGGGATAAGAGGAGGACAGGGAGATGGGGGACAGGGAGATGGAGATGGGGTTTAGATCTGGGATAAGAGGAGGACAGGGAGATGGGGGACAGGGAGAGGGAGATGGGGTTTAGATCTGGGATAAGAGGAGGACAGGGAGATGGGGGACAGGGAGATGGGGTTTAGATCTGGGATAAGAGGAGGACAGGGAGATGGGGGACAGGGAGAGGGAGATGGGGTTTAGATCTGGGATAAGAGGAGGACAGGGAGATGGGGGACAGGGAGATGGAGATGGGGTTTAGATCTGGGATAAGAGGAGGACAGGGAGATGGGGTTTAGATCTGGGATAAGAGGAGGACAGGGAGATGGGGTTTAGATCTGGGATAAGAGGAGGACAGGGAGATGGGGTTTAGATCTGGGATAAGAGGAGGACAGGGAGATGGGGGACAGGGAGATGGAGATGGGGTTTAGATCTGGGATAAGAGGAGGACAGGGAGATGGGGGACAGGGAGAGGGAGATGGGGTTTAGATCTGGGATAAGAGGAGGACAGGGAGATGGGGGACAGGGAGAGGGAGATGGGGTTTAGATCTGGGATAAGAGGAGGACAGGGAGATGGGGTTTAGATCTGGGATAAGAGGAGGACAGGGAGATGGGGGACAGGGAGATGGGGTTTAGATCTGGGATAAGAGGAGGACAGGGAGATGGGGGACAGGGAGATGGGGTTTAGATCTGGGATAAGAGGAGGACAGGGAGATGGGGGACAGGGAGATGGGGTTTAGATCTGGGATAAGAGGAGGACAGGGAGATGGGGTTTAGATCTGGGATAAGAGGAGGACAGGGAGATGGGGGACAGGGAGATGGAGATGGGGTTTAGATCTGGGATAAGAGGAGGACAGGGAGATGGGGGACAGGGAGATGGAGATGGGGTTTAGATCTGGGATAAGAGGAGGACAGGGAGATGGGGTTTAGATCTGGGATAAGAGGAGGACAGGGAGATGGAACTGGGATAAGAGGAGGACAGGGAGATGGGGGACAGGGAGATGGAGATGGGGTTTAGATCTGGGATAAGAGGAGGACAGGGAGATGGGGGACAGGGAGAGGGAGATGGGGTTTAGATCTGGGATAAGAGGAGGACAGGGAGATGGGGGACAGGGAGAGGGAGATGGGGTTTAGATCTGGGATAAGAGGAGGACAGGGAGATGGGGGACAGGGAGATGGAACTGGGATAAGGCTAGAAAGTTTTTCCAAATATCTTGTTGGTCATAAGGGTTGTTTTATTAGCTAAACTTTGCAATGCACACACAACAAAATCATATACAGTGCACTCGGAAAGTATTCAGACCCCCTGACTTTTTCCACTTTTTGTTACGTTACAGCCTTATTGGATTAAATTGAATAAAGTAATTGTTTTCCTCACACAAAATACCCCATAATGACAAAGCAAAAACAGGTTTCTAGAAATGTTTGCAAATGTATTAAAAATAAATAACAGAAATACCTTATTTACATAAGCATTCAGACTCTTTGCTATGAGACTCAAAATTGAGCTCAAGTGCATCCTGTTTCCATTGATCATCCTTAAGATGTTTCTACAACTTGATTGGAGTCCACCTGTGCTAAATTCAATTGATTGGACATGATATGGAAAGGCACACACCTGTCTATATAAGGTCCCACAGTTGTCAGTGCATGTCAGAGCAAAAACAAGCCATGAGATCGTAGGAATTGTCCTGAGAGCTCCGAGACAGGATTGTGTCGAGGCACAGATCTGGGGAAGGGTACCAAAACAGTTCTGCAGCATTGAAGGTCCCCAAGAACACAGTGGCCTCTATCATTCCGAAATGGAAGAAGTTTGGAACCACCAAGACTCTTCCTAGAGCTGGCCGCCCGGCCAAACTGAGCAATCGGGGGATAATGGCCTTTGGACAGGGAGGTGACCAAGAACCCAATGGTCACTCTGACAGAACTCCAGAGTTCTTCTGTGGAGATTGGAGAACCTTCCAGAAGGACAACCATCTCTGCAGCACTCCACCAATCAGGCCTTTATGGTAGAGTGGCCAGACGGGGGCCACTCCTCAGTAAAATGCACATGACAACCCGCTTGGAGTTTGCCAAAAGGCACCTAAAGGACTCTCCGACCATGAGAAACACGATTCTCTGGTCTGATGAAACCAAGATTGAACTCTTTGGCCTGAATGCCAAGCGTCATGTCTGGAGAAAACCTGGCACCATCTGTATGATGAAGCATGGTGGTGTCAGCAGCAGGGACTGGGAGACTAGTCATGATCGAGGGAAAGATGAAGAGATCCTTAATGAAAACCTGCTCCAAAGCACTCAGGACCTCAAACTGGAGCGAAGGTTCACCTTCCAACAGGATAACGACCCTAAGCACACAGCCAAGACAACCCGGAGTGGCTTTGGGACAAGTCTCTGAATGTGGCCCAGCCAGAGTCTGGACTTGAACCTGATCGAAAATCTCTAGAGAGACCTGAAAATGGCTGTGCAGCGACGCTCCCCATCCAGCCTGACAGCGCTTGAGAGGATCTTTAGAGAAGAATGGGAGATATTCCCCAAATACAGGTGTGCCAAGCTTGTAGCGTCATACCCAAGAAGACTCGTGGCTGTAATCGCTGCCAAAGGTGCTTCAACAAAGTACTGAGAAAAGGGTCTGAAAACTTATTGAAATGTGACATTTCATTGTTTTTTTATACATTTGCAAACATTTCTAAAAATCTGTTTTTGCTTCATCACTTAGGGGTATTGTGTGTAGATTGATGAGGAAAAAAACGATTGAATACATTTTAGAATAAGGCTGTAACGTAAGAAAATGTGGAAAAAGTCAAGGGGTCTGAATACTTTTCAAATGCACTGTATTTAGTAAGGAATTCCACTTGAAAAAGTGCTTACTACTTACAGTATTGGATGGATATTTTTGTAAACTTTTTACTGTACTGGTCCCCCACGTGAATTGAACCCACAATGCTGGCATTTCAAGCTTCTGAGCCACACAGGATCCCCACTTGATGTGGATTAGTGCATATATACAGTATATACACTACCGTTCAAAAGTTTGGGGTCACTTAGAAATGTCCTTGTTTTCCATGAAAACATACAGGAAATGAGTGGCAAAATGAATAGGAAATATAGTCAAGACGTTGACACGGTTATAAATAATGATTTTTAATTGAAACAATAATTGTGTCCTTCAAACTTTGCTTTCGTCAAAGAATCCTCCATTTGCAGCAATTACAGCCTTACATACCTTTGGCATTCTAGTTGTCAATTTGTTGAGGTAATCTAAAGAGGTTTCATCTTCCACAAGTTGGATTGGTTTGATGGGCAAATCTTATGTACCATACGGTCAAGCTGCTCCCACAACAGCTCAATAGTGTTGAGATCCGGTGACTGTGCTGGCCACTCCATTATAGACAGAATACCAGCTGACTGCTTCTTCCCTAAATAGTTCTTGCATACAGTAGTTTGAAGCTGTGCTTTGGGTCATTGTCCTGTTGTAGCAGGAAATTGGCACCTATTAAGTGCCGTCCACAGGGTACGGCATGGCGTTGCAAAATGGAGTGATAGCCTTCCTTCTTCAAGATCCCTTTTACCCTGTACAAATCTCCCACTTTACCACCACCAAAGCACCCCCATACATCACATTGCCTCCACCATGTTTGACAGATGGCGTCAAGCACTCCTCCAGCATCTTTTAATTTTTTCTGTCTCACAAATGTTCTTCTTTGTGATCCGAACACCTAAAACTTAGATTTGTCTGTCCATAACACTTTTTTCCAATCTTCCACTGTCCAGTGTCTGTGTTCTTTTGCCCATCTTAATCTTTTATTTTTATTGGCCAGTCTGAGATATTACTTTTTCTTTGCAACTCTGCCTAGAAGGCCAGCAACCTGGAGTCGACTCTTCACTGTTGCCGTTGAGACTGGTGTTTTGCGGGTACTATTTAATGAAGCTGTCAGTTGAGGACTTGGGAGGCATCTGTTTCTCAAACTAGACACTCTAATGTTCTTGTCCTCTTGCTCAGTTGTGCACCCGGGCCTCCCACTCCTCTTTCTATTCTGGTTAGAGACAGTTTGCACTGTTCTGTGAAGGGAGTAGTACACATCATGGTACAAGATCTTCAGTTTCTTGGCAAATTCTCGCATGGAATAGACTTCATTTCTCAGAACAAGAATAGATTGATGAGTTTCAGAAGAAATTTATTTGTTTCTAGCCATTTTGAGCCTGCAATCGAACCCACAAATGCTGATGCTCCAGATACTCAACTAGTCTATAGAAGGCCAGTGTTATTGCTTCTTTAATCAGGACAACAGTTTTCAGCTGTGCTAACATAATTGCAAAGGGTTGTCTAATGATCAATTAGCCTTTTAAAATTATAACTTAGATTAGCTAACACAACGTGCCATTGGAACACAGGAGTGATGGTTGCTGAAAATGGGCCTCTGTACTCCTATGTAGATATTCCATTAAAAATCTGCTGTTACGATCTACAATAGTCAATTACAATATTAACAATGTCTACACTATATTTCTGCTGAGTTTGATGTTATTTTAATGGACCAAAAATGTGCTGTTCTTTCAAAAACAACGACATTTCTAAGTGACCCCAAACTTTTGAACGGTAGTGTATATTATTATTTTTAAATCTCATGTATCAGGTTAATATTTGAAAATGGAAGTCCTGATAATAAATGTATCATATCTGATGATCCAATATCAAATTACATTACAGGTATGTTTGAGTTAAGTGCAATCTAGACTACTTTATTCCTTCATGTCATACTGTTGTTTGTACTCGATTTTACCCTTATTGCTAAAGACGGACAATATTACTGTTAGGTTGACTGGGATAACGTGTGCACCACATTTGTCCAGTGGGTATTTATATTTTTCCAAGCCCTATTAAGTACAGTTGGCATCACTAGTTAATTGCTTGGCCTTGCCTGCTGCTCTCTCTCTCTCTCTCTCTCTCTCTCTCTCTCTCTCTCTCTCTCTCTCTCTCTCTCTCTCTCTCTCTCTCTCTCTCTCTCTCTCTCTCTCTCTCTCTCTCTCTCTCTCTCTCTCTCTCTCTCTCTCTCTCTCTCTCTCTCTCTCTCTCCCTCTCTCTCTCTCTCTCTCTCTCTCTCTCTCTCTCTCTCTCTCTCTCTCTCTCTCTCTCTCTCTCTCTCTCTCTCTCTCTCTCTCTCTCTCTCTCTCTCCCTCTCCCTGACCTTGTTATTGGTCTGGAGGGATCAATTGGACAGCTACAGTAGCAACAGATGGTCTGCTATAGTTCCACTAACACATATAGACTTAATGTAGGTCAAAGATGACACTTACAATTGAATTCCAATTCAGCCATCGCTGACTAATGTATACAACCAAGGATTACTTCTGCAGTGTTTGTTTATGACATTATAGTTGTATGTGATAGCCTGCTGCCTGAATTTCAAATATATTCTGCTTTGCAAAAATTGTGAAATAGACATGAACAGATATCCATGGACTAGGCTAGGGTTAGGAGTTTTTCTTGACCACATGTACTCGACTAGAATGACACTGACCTGGCAAAAGAGTGGATCCTAGACAAACTGCTTTACTGAGTTTGACTGAATTGGAGCCATTTAGTGTAATGGTATGTCATGTCAAAAGAATGTTTATTCTATTTCTTCCCTTTTGGGGGAGGTGAAGGGGAGGGTGATTTCTCAATCCAGGGTTTGTGTTTGTTATTTTACCTCAACTTTCTTACAATGTGAAATAAAATATTATAAATCAAGAAAAAAAAGCCTGTCATGTCATAGTTTGGCATGGCTCAGTTTGGTTTGGCCTGGTCCAGCCTGTCTTACCGTTCTCCGGTGTAGCCTGGACTGCACAGACACTGTCCGCTGGAGGATACACACATCCCCCCGTTGTGACACTGACACTCCTGGGAACAGTTCCTCCCGAAGCGCCCCTCCGGACACGGCTGGCCACACACTGTACCCTAAACACACACAGAACATTGAATGTGTCAGCACAATATCAACATCCCAGAGTAAATACAATATGTAGGCCATCATATCAATATCCCATAACACATATCAATACATTTGATGCAAAAAGAGGATATGTTTCAATGTGGAGCCTGCTGAGGGGAGGACGGCTCATAATAATGGCTGGAACGGAGCGAGTGGAATAAAACACATAGAAGCCATGTGTTTGATGTATTTAATACCATTCCACTGATTCCGCTCCAGCCATTATTATGAGCCGTCCTCCCCAATTAAGTTGCCACCAACCTCCGGTGATGGACATGGTGTCGTAGCTATCGACTCCTTGCAGTACCATTATATTATGACATTATATTACTGTAAATGTCAATATGATAACTCACAGTAATACACGTGACTATCAAACATAATTTATGTGTGTGTGCGTGTGTGTGTATTACCATCCATCCAGCGGGGCAGGAGCACTCTCCTGTGACATGGTGGCACACTCCTCCATTCTGGCAAGGGCATCTCTCCTCACACTGCTGTCCATGCTTCCCTGGTGGGCACAGGTCCTCACAACTATAGGACAAGAGGAGAAACATGAAATCAATCCTTACAGACTTAAAGAAATGACCGAGTCAGAAACAAAAAGGGACTGATTAATTAATAAAAAATTATGTATTTCACAAGAGCATCTCTTTCAAACCCTTTTTTGTCTTGAAGCACCCTAGCCACCGTTGTCAGAAACTAACTAGTTTTAGAACACCTACTCATTCAAGGGTTTTTCTTTATTTTTACTACTTTCTACATTGTAGAATAATAGTGAAAACATCAAAACTATGAAATAACACATATGGAATCATGTAGTAACCAAAAGTGTTAAACATATATTTGAGATTCTTCAAATAGCCACCCTTTGCCTTGGTGACAGCTTTGCACCCTCTTGGCATTCTCTCAACCATCTTCATGAGGTAGTCACCTGGAATGCATTTCAATTAACAGGTGTGCATTATAAAAAGTTAATTTGTGGAGATTCTTTCCTTCTTAATATGTTTGTGCCAATCAGTTCTGTTGTGACAAGGTGGGAGGGGGGTGTACAGAAGATAGCCCTATTTGGTAAAAGACCAAATCCATATGATGGCAAGAACAGCTCAAATAAGCAAAGAGAAATGACAGTCCACTCTTTGAAAGTTTCTTCAAGTGCAGTCGCAAAAACCATCAAGCGCTATGATGAAACTGGCTCTCATGAGGACCGCCACAGGAATGGAAGACCCAGAGTTACCTCTGCTGCAGAGGATGAGTTCATTAGAGTTACCAGCCTCAGAAATTGCAGCCCAAATAAATGCTTCACAGAGTTCAAGTAACAGACACATCTCAACATCAACTGTTCAGAGGAGACTGTGTGAATCAGGCCTTCATGGTCGAATTGTTGAAAAGAAACCACTACTAAAGGACACCAATAAGAAGAAGAGACTTGCTTGGGCTAAGAAACATGAGCAAAGGACATTAGACCGGTGGACATATGTGTCACAGTTGACTTGGACTGGTGTAGAGGCGGAATCAGATGCAGGAGACAGGTGCTGGAGGTGAGTGTCTTTTAATAAATTGACACACACAAAAAAGCCGCGAGGCACAGGGCGCTACATACAGTCTGCCTGGGAAAAACACATTCCCATAAACACAAAAAATATATATTCACACGGCACAAAAAGCAAGGGGCGCAGTAAATCTTCTGACGAAAACTGTCAGTAAAAATGTATAAATCACGGCCCACCGTCCTGAGTGGACAATAAACAATCCCGCACAAAACCCCAACTGAAAACACACACTAAATAAGGCCCCACTAATGACAGACACAAAACAGGTGCGGAACAGACAGACAAAAGACACAGAAACAACGATCGGTGGCAGCTAATAGGCCGGCGACGACGACCGCCGAGCGCCGCCCGACCGAGGAGGGGCGCCACTTTCGATGGATCCTGTGACAGTACCCCTCCCCTGACGCCGGCCTCGGGGACGGCCCGGAGGGCGAGGCGCTGGCCGATCCGGTCGGCGACAGTGGAAATCCAGCAGCATAGGGGGGTCCAGAACGTCCGCCGCCGGAACCCAGCACCTCTCCTCCGGACCGTACCCCTCCCAGTCCATGAGGTACTGCAGGCTCCCTACTCGACGTCGGGAGTCCAGGATGGCTCGGACTGTGTACGCTGGGACCCCCCCCCGATGTCGGGGGGGCGGGGGGACCTCCAGCACCTCATTGTCCTGCAGCGGACCAGCTACCACCGGCCTGAGGAGAGACACATGAAATGAGGGGTTAATGCGGTAATACGAAGGGAGTTGTAACCTGTAACACACCTCATTTATCCTCCTCAGGACTTTGAACGGCCCCACAAACCGCGGACCCAGCTTCCGGCAGGGCAGGCGGAGAGGCAGGTTCCGGGTCGAGAGCCAGACTCTATCCCCCGGGTTAAACACGGGGGCGTCACTGCGGTGGCGGTCAGCGCTCTTCTTGTGACGTTCCATAGCCCTCCTTAAACATTCCTGGACCGCGTTCCAGGTCTCCTTAGAGCGCTTGACCCATGCCTCCACCACAGGAGCCTCTGTCTTGCCATGGCACCAGGACCGGCTGATACCCCAGCACCACCTGGAAGGGTGACAGGTTAGTGGAGGAGTGGCGCTGAGAGTTCTGGGCCATCTCGGCCCATGGCACGAACTGCGCCCACTCCCCTGGCCGGTCCCGGCAATACGACCGCAGGAACCTGCCCACATCCTGGTTAATGCACTCTACCTGCACATTACTCTCGGGGTGGAGCCTCTCCATAAACGATTTCCACACCCTGGACGTAAACTGGGGACCCCGATCAGATACGATGTCCTCGGGCACCCCATAGTGCCGGAAGACGTGGGTGAACAGGGCCTCCGCGGTCTGCAGGGCCGTAGGAAGACCGGGCAAAGGGAGCAGACGGCAGGACTTAGAGAACCTGTCCATAACGACCAGGATCGCCGTGTTCCCCTGAGACGGCGGGAGATCCGTAAGGAAATCCACCGAGAGGTGAGTCCAGGGCCGTTGTGGAACGGGGAGGGGCTGTAATTTCCCTCGAGGTAGGTGCCTAGGAGCCTTACACTGAGCGCACACCGAACAGGAAGAGACATAACGCCGAACATCCTCAGCCAAGGTGGGCCACCAGTACCTTCACTTCAGGCCCCGCACTGTCCGTTCCACCCCAGGATGACCCGAGGAGGGTAGAGTATGGGACCATCGGATCAGGCGATCGCGAACACCAAGCGGAATGTATTTCAGGACCACGGGACACTGCGGTGGAGTGGGTTCTGACCGACCCGCCCGCTCGATGTCCGCATCCACCTCCCATACCACCGGTGCCACCAGACAGGAGGCGGGGAGTATGGGAGTAGGATCGATGGTCCGCTCCTCGGTGTCGTAGAGACGCAACAGTGCGTCAGCTTTCCGGTTCCGGGAACCTGGAATGTACGAGAGGGTAAAGTTAAACCTCGTAAAAAACATGGCCCACCTTGCCTGACGGGGATTAAGTCTCCTCGCTGCCCGAATATACTCCAGGTTACGGTGGTCGGTCCAGATGAGAAAAGGGTGACGTGCCCCCTCAAGCCAATGTCTCCACACCGTCAAAGCCCTGACCACGGCTAACAGCTCCCGGTCCCCCACATCATAGTTGCGCTCCGCCGGGCTCAGCTTCTTAGAAAAGAACGCACATGGGCGGAGCTTCGGAGGAACGCCCGAGCGCTGCGATAGCACAGCTCCTACCCCAGCCTCGGACGCGTCCACCTCCACTATGAATGGCAAAGAGGGGTCCGGATGCGCCAGGACAGGTGCATTGGTAAACAGAACCTTCAGACGATGGAAGGCTCTGTCCGCCTCTGCTGACCATCGTAGCCGCACCGGCCCCCCCTTCATCAGTGAGGTAATGGGAGCTGCCACCTGGCCAAAACCCCGGATAAACCTCCGATAATAATTAGCGAACCCCAAGAACCGCTGCCCCTGTTTCACAGTGGCTGGGGTTGGCCAATTACGCACAGCCGTCACGCGGTCACACTCCACCTCCACCCCCAAGGTGGAAATGCGATATCCTAGAAATGAGACGGCTCGTTTGAAGAACTCACATTTCTCAGCCTTGACGTATAGGTTATGCTCCAGCAGCCGCCCAAGCGCTTTACGCACCAGGGACACATGCTCGGCGCGTGTGGCGGAGCAGATCAGGATGTCATCGATGTACACCACCACACCCTGCCCGAGCATGTCCCTAAGGACCTCGTCCACAAAGGATTGGAAGACAGCGGTAGCGTTCTTTAACCTATACGGCATGACGAGGTACTCATAATGGCCCGATCTGGAACTAAATGCGGTTTTCCACTCATCTCCATCTCGGATACGCACTCCTGAGATCCAATTTCGTGAAGAAGCGCGCCCCGTGAAATGACTCCACTGCCGTAGCAATGAGAGGTAGTGGGTAACTGAAACCCACTGTGATAGCATTTAGACCTCTATAGTCAATGCACGGGTGCAGACCTCCCTCCTTCTTCTTCACAAAAAAGAAGCTCGAGGAGACGGGGGACTTAGAGGGCCGAATGTATCCCTGTCTCAAGGACTCAGTGACGTATGTATCCATAGCCACTGTCTCCTCCTGAGACAGAGGATACACGTGACTCCTAGGAAGAACCGCGTCGGCCTGGAGGTTTATCGCACAATCCCCTCGTCGATGGGGGGGTAATAGAGTCGCCTTCGTCTTACTGAAAACGATAGCCAAATCGGCATACTCTGAGGGAATGTGCACGGTGGAGACTTGGTCTGGACTCTCCACCGTAGTCGCACCGATGGAAACTCCTATGCACCTACCTGAGCACTCCCTCGACCACCCCGTCAGGGCCCTCTGCCCCCACGAAATCTGGGGGTTGTGTGTGGCTAGCCAGGGGATTCCCAGTACCACCGGAAACGCTGGGGAGTCAATGAGGAACAGGCTGATACGCTCCTCATGACCCCCCCACGTCTGCATCACCAGTGGCACGGTGACCTCCCCTACTTGGCCTGACCCTAGCGGTCGACTATCTAGGGCATGCACGGGGAAGGGGTGGTCCAGCTGAACCAGGGGAATCCCTAACCTCTTAGCTAACCCACGGTCCATAAAACTCCCAGCTGCACCTGAATCGACTAGCGCCTTATACTGGAAGTGAGGGGAAAAATTAGGAAAACAAATGGAGGTGTACAAGTGGTCGACAGGGGGCTCTGGGTGTGGCTGGTGCGGACTCACCTGGGGGGTCGAAGTAGTGCTCTGCCTGCCCTCCGAACTCCCGGAGGGACCTCTCCAGCACCGGTCCACAGTGTGTCCTCTGCGCCCACATCGGGTGCAGGAGAGACCCCCCCCCCTCCGGTCCTCCTCGATGCAGCCCCCCCCCTATCTCCATGGGCTGTGGAGCGGGAGGACTGGGAGTCGGAACGAACAGGCCCCGACTGGAACGTCCCCGGGCAGCCAGCAGGTTGTCCAATCTAATGGACAAATCCACCAGTTGGTCCAGAGTGGAGGTGTTGTCACTACAAGCCAGCTCCCGGCGGACATCCTCGCGAAGGCTGCACCTATAGTGGTCTATCAGGGCCCGCTCGTTCCACCCCGATCCAGCGGCGAGAGTCCGGAATTCCAAAGCGAAATCCTGAGCGCTCCTCGTCTCCTGTCTCAAATGGAATAGGAATAGGAAGCGGCGGGTGAACTCAGGGTAGTCACCCCGGGCTGAGTCTGGACCATCCCAGACCGCATTGGCCCATTCCAGGGCTCGACCCGTGAGACACGAGACGAGGACGCTCACCCTCTCTTCGTCGGAGGGAGGGGGGCGGACGGTCGCCAGGTACAGTTCTAGTTGGAGCAGGAACCCCTTGCACCCAGCGGCCATCCCATCGAACTCCCTGGGCGGTGAAATCCGGATCCCGCCGGCACCCGCTTCAGTGGGTGTGGGTAGGGACGCAGGGTGAGGGACCGGAGCTGGTCTGGCTGGGGAGGCACCTCTCTCCCAGCTCTCCAACCGGGCCAACACCTGATCCATGGCCGAGCCTAGGCGGTGGAGGAGGCTGGCATGTTGGGAGAGCTGCTCAGCCATGGATGGCGCTTCTGCTCCTGCTGACTCCATAGGTGATGGTGCGGGATTCTGTCACAGTTGACTTGGACTGGTGTAGAGGCGGAATCAGATGCAGGAGACAGGTGCTGGAGGTGAGTGTCTTTTAATAAATTGACACACACAAAAAAGCCGCGAGGCACAGGGCGCTACATACAGTCTGCCTGGGAAAAACACATTCCCATAAACACGAAAAAAATATATTCACACGGCACAAAAAGCAAGGGGCGCAGCCCGGTAAATCTTCTGACAAAAACTGTCAGTAAAAATGTATAAATCACGGACCACAATAAACAATCCCGCACAAAACCCCAACTGAAAACACACACTAAATAAGGCCCCACTAATGACAGACACAAAACAGGTGCGGAACAGACAGACAAAACCAAAAGACAGAGAAACAACGATCGGTGGCAGCTAATAGGCCGGCGACGACGAGCGCCGCCCGACCGAGGAGGGGCGCCACTTTCGTTGGATCCTGTGACAATATGTCCTTTGGTCTGGAGTCTAAATTGGAGATTTGCGGTTCCAACCACCGTGTCTTTATGAGACGCTGTGTGGGTGAACGGATGATCTCCGCATTAGTTTTCCCCACTGTAAAGCATGGAGGAGGAGGTGTTACGGTGCAGGGGTGCTTTGCTGGTGACATTGTCTGTGATTTATTTAGAATTCAAGGCACACTTAACCAGCATGGCTACCACAGCATTCTGCAGCGATACGCCATCCCATCTGGTAAAGGCTATTTGACCAAGGAGAGTGATGTAGTGCTGCATCAGATGACCTGGCCTCCACAATCCCCTGACCTCAACCAAATTGAGATGGTTTGGGATGAGTCGGACCGCAGAGTGAAGGAAAAGCAGCCAACAAGTGCTCAGCATATGTGGGAACTCCTTCAAGACTGTGGATATTTGAAGAATCTCAAATATAAAATATTATATACACTTTTTTTTGGTTACTACATGATTCCATATGTGTTATTTCATAGTTTTGATATCTTTACTATTATTCTACAATGTAGAAAATAGTACAAATAAAGAAAAACCCTTTTGACTGGTAGTGTACATACAGTGTGAGTTTGTGTTTTTTTATATTTCTGAGTGCGTGCATGTGTGCGTGTCAATGATGACTCACAAAGCACCGGTGTATCCGGGTGAACACTTGCACTCCCCGGTCACGTGGTGGCACGCTGCTCCATTTTGGCACAGGCACTTCTGTTGGCACCCGTTGCCATAGGTGCCCGCCTCGCAGACCTCCTCGCAGCGCCAGCCCCTGTACCCGGGCTGGCAGATACAGGCGCCTGTGATGGGGTTACACAGTGCACTGTTCTGACACTGGCAGCGGTTACTGCAGTGGGGACCCCAGTGGTTGCTGTCACACGCTGAGAGAGAAATAAGAGAGAGAATGTAAGATTTAAAGTAGGAGATATAAAACGGGCTGATTTTAGCATTGTATTCAGTGAGTATGTTAGTTTGTAAGTATGTATTTTAGAAGAATGCTCAGAACATACTGAGACTTTAAAATCGACAAAAGCTCCTAATATCCAGGTCATTGAGGGATTCAAATACATCGAAAATGAGTTGACTGCTAAGAGACCACAAAACAAAGCCAGAAACCACCAGCCATCCACAACCTGTTCCTCAAGCTGATTTAATCAGAGCTTGTTTTGATTTATTACCTCACATTGAGGTCAATCATCTCTCCTTGCCAGTTGTGCGGTACTAGGATTTATTTCAGGCGCACACCTGTTTTCAGTTTTGGACAGGCAGCTGTGCTGGAGGAGCACTTCACCAACAATCCCCTCAGCTAAAGCTATTGTAAACATCTGGGCCAAATGAAACCCTGCGCTTCATCGAGGTCTCTACGTTAAGTCACTTGACCAAAACAAACATAGTGTCCCCAAATGAGTGTTGAGGTTGATAACTTTAGGTCATGTTTCACTATTAACCCAGCAAGTTAACCATCTGTGGGGAAGGGGGATCCTACCAGCCTACCACACTCAAGACCACTCCTATTAAAAGCTGAGTAGCTGAGTGGAGACACACATCTTTAGCGTGGACCCGGCCCTCCTTTCATCGGTTTCAACAGGGTCCTGTTCATTAGCGAGCACCATAGCAACAGAAAACAAAAATAAGCATTTCTCATTGGACAAGTCTATGTAATGCCTCCCCATTTCAGTCTGTTTTCTTCTGTTTGGTGACAAATGAACACGACCCAGCTTTCTCGTGCCTCTCAACCATAGGTTCTCTGCTGAACTGTAGGAAACTCACGTTCTCTCTGTAACCGCATGTTTATTCTAGTTGTCTTTCATCTTCTGTGAAACACGTTTCTATGTTTCTATGATTACGGCGGGGGTTGGGTTAGGGTTAGGGTTAGGGTACTGCTCTCATGGTTGGGTTAAGGTTAGGGTACTGCTCTCATGGTTGGGTTAGGGTACTGCTCTCATGGTTGGGTTAGGGTTAGGGTACTGCTCTCATGGTTGGGTTAGGGTTAGGGTACTGCTCTCATGGTTGGGTTAAGGTTAGGGTACTGCCTTCATGGTTGGGTTAGGGTTATGGTACTGCTCTCATGGTTGGGTTAGGGTTAGGGTACTGCTCTCATGGTTGGGTTAGGGTTATGGTACTGCTCTCATGGTTGGGTTAGGGTTAGGGTACTGCTCTCATGGTTGGGTTAGGGTTAGGGTACTGCTCTCATGGTTGGGTTAGGGTACTGCTCTCAAGGTTGGGTTAAGGTTAGGGTACGCTCTCATGGTTGGGTTAGGGTTAGGGTACTGCTCTCATGGTTGGGTTAAGGTTAGGGTACTGCTCTCATGGTTGGGTTAGGGTTATGGTACTGCTCTCATGGTTGGGTTAGGGTTATGGTACTGCTCTCATGGTTGGGTTAGGGTTATGGTACTGCCCTCATGGTTGGGTTAAGGTTAGGGTACTGCTCTCAATGTTGGGTTAGGGTTATGGTACTGCTCTCATGGTTGGGTTAGGGTACTGCTCTCATGGTTGGGTTAGGGTTCCTACTATCTATCCAACTAGGTATCCAACTATCTATCCAACTAGGTATCCAACAAGCCAAAAACAAAGATAGACAGCAAGCGGTCAGTAATTACTGCTGTCATTAAAATATTTGGAACCTATGTGTAATCCAGTTATGTAATGAAAATGAAACACCTGTGATATAACAGTGCAAAAACGAAGTACTGTACAGCAGTGAGTCTAGAGCCAGGTGCTGGTGCTGGCAGAAACAACTATCTATCCAACTATCTATCCAAGTAGGTATCAAATTATTTATCCAACTATGTATCCAACTATATATCCAACTATATATCCAACTAGGTATCAACTATCTATCCAACTGCATATCCAACTAGGTATCCAACTATCTATCCAACTAGGTATCAAAATATCAATCCAACTAGGTATCCAACTAGGTATCAAAATATCTATCCAACTAGGTATCCAACTATCTATCAAACTATCAATCCAACAAGGTATCCAACTATATATCCAACTATCTATCCAACAAAGTATCTAACTAGGTATCCAACTATCTATTCAACTAGGTATCCAACTATCTATCCAACTAGGTGTCCAACTAGTTATCCAACTAGGTATCAACTATCTATCCAACTAGGTGTCCAACTAGGTATCCAACTAGGTACACAACTTTTTATCCAACTAGTTATCCAACTAGGTATCCAACTATCTATCCAACTAGGTATCAACTAGTTATCCAACTAGGTATCAACTATCTATCCAACTAGGTATCCAACTAGGTATCCAACTATCTATCCAACTAGCTTTCCAACTAGGTATCTAACTAGGTATCCAACTATCTATCCAACTAGGTACACAACTATCTATCCAACTAGTTATCCAACTAGGTATCAACTATCTATCCAACTAGTATCCAACTATCTATCCAACTAGTATCCAACTAGGTATCCAACTAGGTATCCAACTAGGTATCTAAGTAAGTATCTAACTATGTATCCAAATAGGTATCCAACTAGGTATCCAACTAGGTATCCAACTAGGTATCTAAGTAAGTATCTAACTATGTATCCAAATAGGTATCCAACTAGGTATCCAACTAGGTATCTAACTAAGTATCCATCTAGGTATCCAACCAGGTATCCAACTATCTATCCAACATGGTATCTAACTATCTATCCAACTAGGTATCAAACTACGTACACAACTATCTATCCAACTACATATCCAACTAGGCATCCAACTATGTATCCAACTATATATCCAAATAGGTATCAGACTAGGTATCCAACTAGGTATCCAAATAGGTATCCAAATAGATATCCAACTAGGAATGCAACTAGGTATCCAACTTGGTATCCAAATAGGTATCCAAATAGATATCCAACTAGGAATGCAACTAGGTATCCAACTTGGTATCCAAATAGGTATCCAACTAGGTATCCAACTATCTATCCAACTAGGTATCCTACTAGGTATCCAACTAGGTATCAAACTAAATATCTAACTAAGTATCCAACTAGGTATCCAACTAAGTATCCAACTATCTATCCAACTAGGTATCCAACTAGGTATCCAACTACCTATCCAACTAGGTATCTAACTAAGTATCTAAGTATCCAACTAGGTATCTAAGTAAGTATCTAACTATGTATCCAAATAGGTATCCAACTAGGTATCCAACTAGGTTTCTAACTAAGTATCCATCTAGGTATCCACTAGGTATCCAACTAGGTATCTAACTAAGTATCCAACTAGGTATCTAAGTAAGTATCTAACTATGTATCCAAATAGGTATCAGACTAGGTATCCAACTAGGTATCCAACTAGGTATCCAAATAGGTATCCAAATAGATATCCAACTAGGAATGCAACTAGGTATCCAACTTGGTATCAAAATAGCTATCCAACTATCTATCCAACTAGGTATCCTACTAGGTATCTAACTAAATATCTAACTAAGTATCCAACTTGGTATCCAACTAGGTATCCAACTAAATATCCCACTATCTATCCAACTAGGTATCCTACTAGGTAGCCAACTAAATATCCAACTAGGTATCCAACTAGGTATCCAACTAAGTATCCAACTAAGTATCCAACTAGGTATCCAACTAAGTATCCAACTAAATATCCAACTAGGTATCCAACTAGGTATCCAACTAGGTATCTAACTAAATATCTAACTAAGTATCCAACTAGGTATCCAACTAGGTATCCAACTAAATATCCAACTAGGTATCCAACTAGGTATCCAAATAGTTATCCAACTAAGTATCCAAATAGGTATTCAACTAGGTATCCAACTAGGTATCTAAGTAAGTATCTAACTATGTATCCAAATAGGTATCCAACTAGGTATCTAACTAAGTATCCATCTAGGTATCCAACTAGGTATCCAACTAGGTATCTAACTAAGTATCCAACTAGGTATCCAACTAGGTATCTAAGTAAGTATCTAACTATGTATCCAAATAGGTATCAGACTAGGTATCCAACTAGGTATCCAACTAGGTATCCAAATAGATATCCAACTAGGAATGCAACTAGGTATCCAACTATCTATCCAACTAGGTATCCTACTAGGTATCCAACTAAATATCTAACTAAATATCCAACTATCTATCCAACTAGGTATCCTACTAGGTATCTAACTAAATATCTAACTAAGTATCCAACTTGGTATCCAACTAGGTATCCAACTAAATATCCAACTATCTATCCAACGAGGTATCCTACTAGGTAGCCAACTAGGTATCTAACTAAATATCTAACTAAGTATCCAACTTGGTATCCAACTAGGTATCCAACTAAATATCCAACTATCTATCCAACGAGGTATCCTACTAGGTAGCCAACTAGGTATCTAACTAAATATCTAACTAAGTATCCAACTAAGTATCCAACTAGGTATCCAACTAGGTATCCAACTAAATATCCAACTATCTATCCAACTAGGTATCCTACTAGGTATCCAACTAGGTATCCAAATAGGTATCCAACTAAGTATCCAACTAGGTATCTAACTAAGTATCTAAGTATCCAACTAGGTATCCAACTAGGTATCCAAATAGGTATAAAAAAAAAGTAAAGAACAGCCCACTAAAGAAGACAGACAACCGGCCTTAGCTTCATTCTATTTCAATTATTTCATTGTAAGGTGCATAAAGGAACAACACATGTACAGTACAGGTAACTGCCAAAATAATGGAAACACTCAATTAAATTAGGGATAGAAAGTATATTGAAAGCAGGTGCTTCCACACAGGTGTGGTTCCTGAGTTAATTAAGCAATTAATTAACATCCCATCATACTTAGGGTCATGTATAAAAATGCTGGGCAGGCCATCATTTTGGCTACCATGGCTATGCCCCATAGGATGACAATGCCCCCATCCGCAGGGAATGAGTGTTTCACTGAAGTGTTTGATGATCATGAAAATGATTTAAACCATATTCCATGTCTTAGTCATCAGAGCTCTACCCAACTGAACACCGGAGATTCTGGAGCGCGCCTTTCCACCACCATCAACAAAACACCAAATTATGGAATATTTTATGGAATAATGGTGTCGCATCCCTCCAACAGTGTACCAGACACTTGTAGAATCTATGCCAAGGTGCATTGAAGCTGTTCTGGCTCATAGTGGCTCAACGCCTTATTAAGACACTTTATGTTGGTGTTTCCTTTATTTTGGCAGTTGCCTGTAGCTTCATCAGGTTCATTTCGACACTTGTTTTGGATATCTCCCACTGGGCACACACTGGTTGAATCAACGTTGTTAACACATCATTTCAATGAAATTACGTTGAACCAACGTGGAATAGACGTTGAATTGACGTCTGTGCCCAGTGGGCTGTAACATTAAACTTACTTTGCAGCTATAAAGAATCAGAAATCATCAACTACATCAACATGTATATAAAGCATCATCATTGTACTTGTTACAGTACAAGTCCCACTCCCGGATTGAACCAAAATGAACCCTGCTGCTTCTGGGCCCTCATTGCTTCTTGACGTCTTTACCCACGATGTCAGAAACTAGAGTGTGGTTGAAGGGTGTCTGCCAACCAGACACATAGACAGTAGAGACCTTCCCTTTCCCATGTGTGGTGTGGTATTAGATTGAGGCCGCCCTCCCCGGCCACACGTGTTATGGCTGCCCTGATTAAAGCATGACGAGGTCTGATGAGAGGACGCGAGTGGAAGCCTCACTCCTTAAAATGGGCCGTAAAATGTACTGTGTTTGGGTGAACGATGATGTCGTTGACTGGGTGTGTGTTTAGGTTGAAGGGTGTGTGTGTGATGGTGTCATCAATAGGTGTGTTGTGCTCACACCCCTCCCCCCTTTTCACGAGGAAAGTCCCCATAGTCATAGTATGACCATAGAATTAGAATGCATTCATTATAGTATGACCCAAAAATATGTATGAGTCGGCGAAACCTCTTTCAATCAGCTCTTCTTCACAGTTCTTTTCACCCACTCTATCCTTCCTCCACAGTTACACAGTTACACAAGCCGGACTGACCCTATAAAACCAACCAGCTGTTTATCTCAAGTTATTTCCAGAGCAGTAAAAAACACTAGCTCTTCGTGAATCAAGTCCTCTTAACATCGGATATTTTCACAAATACTTTTTCTCCAATTTATAGGAAGTATGCACTTTCAAAGTCAAACAAGCCATTGGACCTAAATTGCGTCACTGACTGAAATTCAGCTTATGCGTCTACAATATCATTGTAGGAGTTCTGGGTCTTCTGTAGATGATCCTTTACTACCTGGAACATTTCCGGAGATGATGGGAAATGCCCTATCCAGAGTTCCAGACAAACATCTGGCCAAACATTGAGCTGTCTGAATGTACAGTAATCCATACACCATAACGAGTCAGCTGGAGACCAGTCATATTGCTCAACAGTGACTATAAGGTCAGACTGATACCAGACAAGATTGAGAACTGCTCGAGGTAGAAGTTACAATTAAATTCAGATCTATAATCCTGCTCTATCCTACACTTACCCATAAAAAGGAAAAAATACACACTGCCCTGAAGTCAGCACTTACAGTGATAGTTCACTCAAATTGCTAATACCTTACTTTACCAAGCCACTGCCACCAACCACTAACTTTAAGCATTTTATAACCAAAAGTCAATGTATCATATATTACCATGGTTGGAATTTCACGGCCATTTCATGCAACCTCATCCTTCACTGTGGAGCGACAGGAAGAGTATCCTTTGACACTGAGCCAAGTTGAGCCAAACAGCATGACCCTCATGTGGCGCTGGACATGCGCCAACCAAGAACTATGCTGTACCTCAACCACAGTTTCTCTCTGACACAGCTAAAACCAGGAAACCAGGAGTCTGCTCGGCTCAACCGCTTAACGGCTGCCATTGTGGCTCCTGCATTAGCCTCTTTCCTTTTTGGCCTGCTGGTGAAAAGTGCACTGCTTAGCTGTGGGCTAAAGTGCTGTGTTTTACACAGTATCACACAGTGTGGGCAGTGGGTGCGGAGAGAGAGAGGGATGGAAAGAGAGAAAGAGAGAGACAGAGAGAGAGAAAGAGGGAGAGAGATTAAGAAAGAAATAAGAGAGCGAGAGCAAGGTAGAGAGAAACAGAGAAAAAGCCCATTGTGCAGAGAAACCTCCTCTCGCATTTACTGTGGGACTCTGGTATATTTGTGCAACCTGATCTAGATAGAAAGGGTTAGGGTTCAACCTGACCTAGATAGAAAGAGTTAGGGTTCAACCTGACCTAGATAAAAATGGCCCACTAGAAAACCTGAAGGGCTCCTCATTGTCGAGCCTTGGGACAAACTGTTCCCTTTTATTCAAGACTAAGCACATATGACCCAAAGACAAGAGACACACTAAGCATTGGGGGTTTGGTCATGAGGTTGTTTGTTCCGGAAATTGGATCAAGATGTTCTGTTATTGACATATATTATGTTGATTACACAATTAAAGCAGTTAATTGCTTAGAAAACACAAGCAATCAGTGATTGGCAATACATACAGACCATATGCAATGGACAAAATTTAGGCTAGGGGTCGGCAACAGGCGGCCTGCGGGCCAAAAACGTCCACAAGTGATTTGTTTGGGCCTCCCAAGGGTTATTTCCATTCAGTGGATGTAACTCCTAATGCAGGAACTCCTATAATCAACCTCTTTACTTTACTTATCTTTACTTAATTACTAAAGTCATTTCTCCTATACCTATGGAAATCAGACTAAATGATCCTGTCAAAAACAAACTCAAGTTTACAACCCAATCTAAAAATAATCCAGAGAGCTTCTAAGAGACATAGAGCAATCCTCTTGAAAAAGTGTCAGTTACAGAGAAAAAAACATTGCCCAGTAATTTGACATGCTATTTGTCGAGAGTTGGCCCAGACTTTGCCCCAGACCAAGAGTGAGGGACGGAAGAAGGGAGGGATGGAAGGAGAGAAAGAGGGAGAAAGAAAGACAGAAAAAGAGAGAGGGATGGCGGGAGGGAGTGTTTTTCCATGCCTCTAAGATCGCCCACTCTTCCATGCAGAGCCCTGCACAGTGTCAGCCCACAAGGCTCATGGGAACAGTCATACAGAGGAATCCCAGCTAAGAGACGACATCTGTACGATTCCTCAACATTTCCACATTATTGTGTGAGTGCGTTAAAGAGGATATATTATGTTTTCTTTCTCTCCCCTTCCCCCTTTCTTTCTCTTAAACACTCACCCTCTCTCTCCCTCTGACCCCTCTCTCACTCTGTGTGTGTGTGTGTGTGTGTGTGTGTGTGTGTGTGTGTGTGTGTGTGTGTGTGTGTGTGTGTGTGTGTGTGTGTGTGTGTGTGTGTGTGTGTGTGTGTGTGTGTGTGTGTGTTTCCAAGGATTCGACCATGACAATTAACTTCCGTGGGATACTCCAGTGAGATACTCAAGCTGGACAGCTCAGAAATGGCATTGGCAAGGCATTTGAAGTTATTTGTCTCCCTCGGTTTGGGTACAGCCTGGGTACATGGCTGGATAGATGGCCTAGGGCTGGTACTATGTTTATGTCATTATATACACTGAGTGTACCAAATTATAGGAACACCTGCTCTTTCCATGACATAGACTGACCAGGTGAATTCAGGTGAAAGCTATGATCCCTTATTGATGTCCACTTGTTAAATCCACTTCAATCAGTGTCTCTTACAGGTTAAAGAAGGATTTTTAAGCCTTGAGACAATAGAGACATGGATTGTGTATGTGTGCCATCCAGAGGGTGAATGGGCAAGACAAAAGATCGAAGTGCCTTTGAACGGGTATGGTAGTAGGTGCAAGACGCAATATTAGGAGGGTGTTCCTAATGTTTTGTACACTCACTGTATATCACGTGAACTGCTGGAGTTGTACGGTAAACACACTTACTACTGGGATGCTCTAATGTTACAGTTTCTTTGATTTCAATTTGGTTGAGTTGTTAGTAACGTGAATTCAACGTGAAATTAACAACAACAAAAAATCACCATGTAATTACATTTTGGTTAAAAGTGGTGTAAAAAAATATGAAATTCCTTTACATTGATGACTTTTTGCAAATCCAGTTTTCCACATTTATTCAACGTCATCACATAGACTTTTTGTTGTTGAAATGACATGGAAACAATGTTGATTTAACCAGTTTTTTCCCAGTTGGATACCACTGTGAAACTTCTTTCGTCCACATTTTTTGGGTTTAGGTATCCAAACTCTAAGCCACTCAAGCCAAGTTCAATACAGAAAATATAGAAATATATATTCAACCATTGCTGTAAAGTAATAACTTAAAACAACACCTGTTAAATCAAGCATATATCAAGTATGAAAGTATAAGAGACCGATAGCTATTGTAAATTCCCTATTGCAGGCTTATCATTTCCCAAATGAAGTACAGTTCAATGTAAAGAGGAGCCACAATAGGCTACGGTGCATCCCATATGGCACCCTATTCAGTGCACTACTTTTGACCAGGGCCTATAGGGTTCTAGTCAAAAATAGTGAACTAGGAAATAGGGTGCCATTTGGAACACAACCTCCATCTCCATGTAAAAGCCAACCCACATAAACCTAACACCTGACACACTGTTTCCAGACTAATGGCTTCAGCTGTGTGTGTCTGATTGTTCCTCACTGTGTGTGCCCAGACTGCCCTAGATGATCCTAATACAGCATATAATCCACACCAGCCAAACAGGCTCCTCTGAGCTAACTAACTAACTCTCTCCTGTCTCGTAAACAAAAGCCTGACACTTTATGACCAAGCCATTGTGCGGATATGGAGTTTCAGCGCAAGGTATTAATAAGGTTTTAATACCTTTTATTTTCCAAGACACAGGGAGGTTTCTGTGAATTGTGGGGTCTTGGAATTGAAAGGGGATCTTCGATAACAGCTGGGTATTAGTGCTTCATTTAAAGGTTGAAAGATTGTTTTCATACATTTTGATACAAATTGTCTGAGTTGCGTTGAGCACTAGGTAGTGGCGCTAAGTAGTGGTTAGCATCGCTTCATTTTGTGAGGGGGTCATTGAGTTAAGGTCTATTGAAAGGTTTCATGTTAAAACCAGTGAATAGATAAGAGACAAGTCAACAGTCATCGACAAAATGAAACAGTCCCTCCTGAGTATCTTGGGATGTTGGGTTGTTGTTGTCATGTGTCTACTGTGAAATCACAAGAGCTAGACCCTCGGGTTATTTCTTACATTACCATCCTTACAATTTCTCTCTTTCATTCTTCCCACACTTCCTTTTTAATCTAAGAAAGAGATTTAGCGTACTCCCTTTTCCTCTTGTTCTTGAACCCCACAGCAAAAACAATCCTCAGACATATTGTTGGGGTCCGTTGATCCGTAAACTAGAGGCAACAATAAGGCAACAATAAGTCTGGCTTTTAAGGCTCAAGAGGAAATGAAAAGTCATATTACTTAGGGGGATATTGAATAGGGTACTAGGATACTGCACGGGACCCCCCCCCCCCCCCCCCCTTTGAGAGACTGGCTCAAGGGGGCCCCCCAAAACAGAGACTGAATGCGGCTAAGACCTGGTTTTAAAAAGGAAATGGATATTCATTCTCAACACGACTGGTTGGCTTAGCCTTAGACCATTCCACTCATTGAGTTGACTCTGATCTCAAAGCAGTAAGACGGATATTTGGGTAGATTACACCACAATTATTATATATTGCTATATTATTTATCGTACAAAGCGACTTTTATGTGTATATTCACTTACATTTAATGTATATGTAAATATTTCTACTTTCCCACAAGATATATCTCCTGAAACAGCATGCTTAGAAGAATATGTAGCCTGTAACAAAGCAAAACAAAATATACTGCATTCCAAATAGAGATGTTACTGTGTTCTCACAGTCAACAAATAACTGAAAACATTCCTCATCAGTCTCTCCCATGTCCATCGTACAAACAAAACAAGTTGACTCATTGGATGGTTTGGGTGAAAACAGACTTTGAGCTAATCAGATGTTAACAAACACACCCACCAGGGGTGGGCCTGAGGGGCTATCCTGGGCTACTCTTATTGATCCATGAACCAAGCAGTCAATACAGATTAGTTACAGTAATCATAGGGGCACGTGTGGCTACCCCAGGCGCAGACCAACAGCCAGTAGGACCCCTCACTGTGGCTGTGTAATACTCACGGAACGATATCATTCTCATACTGTCAAAATAATTCCATATCCTAACAAAACATAACTTTACAGAAATGATTCCCGCTTGGCTCAGTTGGTAGAGCATGGTGCTTGCAATGCCAGGGTTGTGGGTTTGATTCCCACGGGGCAGCAGTACAGGAAAAAAAAAGTATGAAAATATAAATATATGTTTGCTCTGCATAAGAGCATCTGCTAAATGACTTAAATGTAAATAAAGGTAAAGTGTAAAAAGGTAGTTCCCTCTGGAATAGCCTAGCAGTAACAATAACATTTTCATTTTCATCCAACAGGTCAACTTTGGACAAATTTGTGCACTTTGATCCCATTAGGTAAGGCACAAGTGGTTTAAAATGATATAGCGCTACAAGCCTATCTATGGCCATATCTCCTTACCCTTCACCTTTGGTCCAGTTAGCCAGTCAGATCCCAGACTAGTGATATTAGGATCTGGTTCCCCACCATCAGACAGATTAGTCAGGCCTGTTCAGGTCCTTAGGGAGTCCCAGGCTCCAGACACAACAATAAGGTCCCAGCCTCCAGACACAACATTAAGCCCCTTTATTAAACGACGGACACTGGAGACAGCGGGGGAGCAATGCTTGAGCACCTAATATAATCACAGACACACACATGTGCGGAGGCTCATGCACGCACAGTCCCATACACACTTACACACGCCCACGCATTACGCACACAGGCACAGACACACACATGTGCGGAGGCTCATGCACGCACAGTCCCATACACACTTACACACGCCCACGCATTACGCACACAGGCACAGACACACACAGGGCTCATAGACTCCCTACACCTGTTTCAATAGAGACTGAAAGAGGAGACCTTTTAATCTGATAACATCACTTATCCCCCTACACAATTTGCTCTACATTCATTCTAGATCAAGAAAACAAGTCTCAAAACCCAAACATTTCATAATCTAAACTTTATCCCAATGTTCCTCAAATGACAATCTAAAATAAGCTATATTTATAAGGAGATAGGTGTTGCTGATTGCATGTTATTACTCCAGTGGGCAGTCATGCTGGCCATGTTGAAAGAGAAGGCAGTGAGTGGAAGTTCTGCCCTGCCGTTTGGCTAACAAAGACAAAGGCCTTGAAGTGTGACGCCTTTCAGACAGAGCACATAGAAGAAGATCTGGCAATCTCACAACTCACAGGCAAGTGTCCCAAATGGCCCCCTGTTCACTATGTAGTGCACTACCTAGCAAAAAGCCCACAGGCCCCTGGTCAAAAGTAGTGCACTACATAGGAAATAGGGTGACATTTAGGATGCTGACACACACGGTGTCCCCACTTTGTCTGCAGCTGTGGATCAGGGTACAAACAATGTGGCTGAAGGGGTGTCACGTCCATATTTATACATCAAAGCGGTTCCAGACTAACAAAAATAGGGTGACTTCACCCATGTCACATTCACGTCGTAACAAATACGGAAGTTCAAGATAAAAGCGAACCCAAGTGTGCCCAAATGAGATCAGAGGGGTGGACGAGCCTGGTGTGTGTGTGAGGGAGGAAGTGTGTATTGGCAGTAGGGTCTAAGAGAGTCACACTATGTGTGAGCTGAGAGACAAAACGCCTGTTAGTGTGTGTGTGTATATCTCTCTTTCTCGCTCTCTCTCTTTCTCTGTGTGTGTGTTTGTCTTTGAGCCTGCGTGTGTGTTACTCTCTATCTCTCTGTGTGTGTGTTTGTCTTTGTGCCTGCGTGTGTGTTACTCTCTATCTCTCTGTGTGTGTGTTTGTCTTTGTGCCTGCGTGTGTGTTACTCTCTATCTCTCTGTGTGTGTGTGCGTGTGTGTTTCTGCAGGCTGAGGCGGACAGACAGACAGACGGACAGACAGATAGACTGACAGACACAGCTGTAGAGTCTCACCACTGGAGCAGTCCGGGCCCCCCCAGCCGGGCTCACACTGGCAGGTGCTGGGGGCTACACAACGGCCGTGAACACACTTCTCGGCACAGTGGGCTGGAGAGAGTGATGAGGAGGAGCAGGGACATAGAAGGGAGAGATGAGGAGAGAGAGGGAAAAACAAGAGGAAAGTAAGGTCAGATTTTAGTGGCTCTTAGAACACATTGCTACTCCCAGGAAAACCATGTGGATTTACATCAAAGGAATACAGATTGCTGAACCAGTAACAACAATGTCATAAGAAGGGTTTGATTGAGCCTGTCTGGCGCGTGAGATGGGCGTGGTTTGCACTTCTGGGACTACGCCATTTGGTTCCATTAAACAGGGCAAAGTCAATCAAGCGCAGCTAAAGTATTTGAAAGAAAAACTATTACAATTTAAACCCATGTTCGGAATAGACAAATCAGAATTCCAGTGAGAATGGGATCCAATTCATTAGGGACAGAGACTTCAGGCTGGACCTGATTGGTCCACAACGTTAAAAATATGTTACACGAATGTAACGTCAGACCGACCGGCAATGAAGATGGCCCTTTTGGAGGAATTGATAGGACATTCACGGTTACTTAGTATGCTATTTGTGAACTTTTGTTTCATGTATTTTTGTTAAAGCTGTTATTTTTCCGCCCATCAAACAAAGCAAATATGGTGGGTGATGTCATAGAAACAGTGGGGGTTAAAGGTTCCATGGGTGATGTCATTGAAACAGTGTGTGTTTGTAAAAGGTTTCATGAGTGAGGTCATGAGTGAGGAGCAGTCAAAAACAATGACACCATCAAACGTTGTTTTACATTCACACACTACAGCAATTGATTAATTGCCTAAATAGTGCTAACTGATAAACTGATTTTGTGTATGAATTTGAGTTCTTATTTTCCCAACATAAAATATTTTCAAATACATTTGTGTAACTTAGCAGATGCTCTTATCCAGAGCAACTTAGTGAGTGGATGCATTTTGATATATTTTTTTCATACTACTCCCCCTTGGGAATTGAACCCATAACCCTGGTGATAGAAGTGCCATGCTCTACCAACTAAACTACCAAGAACCACATCATCTGAGAGGCAAGTGATGGTAGCACAGATTGGGGCCACGTTAATTCAGATGGCGGGCCAGAAAATAGCTCCCCGGGGCACATTCTTCAGAACACTGGACTAGATAAAAGATTCCCATATTTAAAAATGAAACCCGATTGTACTCAATCTTATCAAAATCTCAAAATAACATTACATGATATTAACTTGACTCATAAATTTACTCTAACAAAGCTGATGTTGTTACATCTTAACATCTGTATCCATCTGTCTTCATTTACGTCCTCATTTATTACGTACCATGTATTTCAGTTGATATTTGACACTAAATGGCTTCCACCCGGGGAGACTGTAAGTCTATTGATGGAGGAGGAAACTGGGGAGATCAGAGGGCAGCATGTGATTGTGGTTTACTGTATTCACCACACAATAGTACCTTTATAGAGCCCGGACTAAAGTTCCCTTTGAGCCCCGATGCGGTCACATTCTCACATCCACTCTGTCGAGTAAAAAGCTGATTCACCAACGATAAGGGGAACTGACAATCAGTCCATCTTTTAGCCTCATAGCTTATCATTGCTTAGCATCACTTTGATTTAACCCTTTTGACTCAATCCAACTGCTTAATAACCACACTTACCGGGCTCAAAATCAAAGAAGTCCAAAGAAATCCAACAATAACTACTCCTCTAGTAGTGTCAGTTGTACAACTGCTCACAATGTGATGGCAAGCGTCTTCTCTACACAGACAGAGGGTTTGTTGAAATGGAGGTTTGTTTTTATGGCTTTCTCCTGTTGCCGGGTCAGTTGTTGTTTTTGTCTCGACCTCTGGGGCCCCTCTGTATGTCAGCTACACACCTGTTGTTCCTGACTCCTGAGACACAAGCTCTGCTTCTGGGTGGCGATTGGTCGGTCGCCCGCCACATGCGGACACAACGGTCATCAGTGTTTCCTCTATGTTGTTTTCCCCCTAGGTGGGTTGCAAAACCATCGGAAATGTGTATTTTGGGGGCTGGCAGACAAAACTTTCAGTTCCAGCCATTTGGAGTCAATGTTTCTTTGTTAAGTAGGGCCAGAACATGGGGGGGTGGGGTGTATTCCACCCTCCTTTCACACTTTTTGGACATTTATTGAAACAGCACAGATGGAGAAAGTTCACAAAAGCCAGTAGTTGGGATTGAACCCACAACCTTTGGCTCTAATAGGAGTTTTGAGGTGTTACTACTCAACCACACAGGGATTAACAGATGACCGTCAACAGATGACCGTCAACAGATGACCGTCAACAGATCCATATCATATACTGTATGACTCTCGTGAGCAAGAAGTTTGAGTCACGTCATAATACATAGGGTCAAGGGTCAACCATCTACTAGGCGTTAGGGGGCCACCCTCATCCTACTAAATCCTAGGCAGTGCACTTTCATTGTTCTGATTATGCAAAGCCGTAACATTTTCCTGTGGCCTGCATCCCATTGCTTTCATAGAATATCTCAGCAAGTTATTGGAAATGTAACATTCAGGACTAATGATAAACACACTGAATACTGTTGGAGCGCATAACCACACAACCATGAGCTTTTGTTTTCCAGTAAGAGGTCACCATTTACATTAGGTTGCATATTAAAGTATCGAATTCCCATGTAATGTCCCAGTTTTTATGTAATTACATTGTAGCTATATTTAAACTAATTAGAAAAATATTTATTGAGTTTCCTGTTATTTGATTTAAATCACAAATGAAATGATGTATTTTATGTACAGATAGTTATAGTTATCTACTGTTACTGTATGTACAACTGAGTGCTGTAGTTACATAATGGTTACCAAAGTAACTACTATACATGGTATAATGGAACATAGGCCAGAGTTCAATTGAGAGCGATAGGGAGGAGTGATACGTTCACTGTTGTGGATAGGGAGGAGTGATACGTTCACTGTTGTGGATAGGGAGGAGTGATATGTTCAATGTTGTGGATAGGGAAGAGTGATATGTTCACTGTTGTGGATAGGGAGGAGTTATAACTTCAATGGCAGCAGATAGGGTGGAC
The DNA here is from genome assembly GCF_965601325.2 of Salmo salar. NCBI lineage: Eukaryota > Metazoa > Chordata > Actinopteri > Salmoniformes > Salmonidae > Salmo > Salmo salar. Next base: position 172,354,447 of record NC_138291.1, read on the forward strand.
GTATACGTTAAATTGTTGTGGATGAGGAGGTACAGTATACGTTTAATGGTAGCAGATAGGGAGGAGGGATATGTTCAATGGTAGCAGATAGGGAGGAGAGATATGTTCAATGGTAGCAGATAGGGAGGAGGGATATGTTCAATGGTAGCAGATAGGGAGGAGGGATATGTTCAATGGTAGCAGATAGGGAGGAGGGATATGTTCAATGATAGCAGATAGGGAGGAGGGATATGTTCAATGGTAGCAAATAGGGAGGAGGGGTATGTTCAATGGTAGCAGATAGGGAGGAGGGATATGTTCAATGGTAGCAAATAGGGAGGAGAGATATGTTCAATGGTAGCAGATAGGGAGGAGGGATATGTTCAATGGTAGCAGATAGGGAGGAGAGATATGTTCAATGGTAGCAGAAAGAGAGGAGGGATCATTTCAATGGTAGCAGATAGAGAGGAGGGTTATGTTCAATGGTAGCAGATAGGGAGGAGAGATATGTTCAATGGTAGCAGATAGGGAGGAGGGATATGTTCAATGGTAGCAGATAGGGAGGAGGGATATGTTCAATGGTAGCAGATAGGGAGGAGGGATATGTTCAATGGTAGCAGATAGGGAGGAGGGTTATGTTCAATGGTAGCAGATAGGGAGGAGAGATATGTTCAATGGTAGCAGATAGAGAGGAGAGATATGTTCAATGGTAGCAGATAGAGAGGAGGGATCATTTCAATGGTGGCAGATAGAGAGAAGGGATCATTTCAATGGTAGCAGATAGAGAGAAGGGATATGTTCAATGGTAGCAGATAGGGAGGAGAGATATGTTCAATGGTAGCAGATAGGAATAGAGTGATAGGTTCAATGGCAGCAGATAGGGAGGAGGGGTATGTTCAATGGCAGCAGGTAGGGAGGAGGGGTATGTTCAATGGTAGCAGATAGGGGGGAGGGGTATGTTCAATGGTAGCAGATAGAGAGGAGGGATCATTTCAATGGTAGCAGATAGGGAGGAGAGATATGTTCAATGGTAGCAGATAGGGAGGAGAGATATGTTCAATGGTAGCAGATAGGAATAGAGTGATAGGTTCAATGGTAGCAGATAGGGAGGAGGGATATGTTCAATGGTAGCAGATAGGGAGGAGAGATATGTTCAATGGTAGCAGATAGGGAGGAGAGATATGTTCAATGGTAGCAGATAGGAATAGAGTGATAGGTTCAATGGTAGCAGATAGGGAGGAGGGATATGTTCAATGGTAGCAGATAGGAATAGAGTGATAGGTTCAATGGTAGCAGATAGGGTGGAGGGATACGTACGGACACACATCTCCCTGCTCTCGTAGAAGCCGGGGCAACACTGAGACTTGCGGCGGTACATGGTTTTCTCTCCTCTGCGGTAGGCCGTCCGATAGCTCACCCTTAAGACACACAGACACTTAATGATCAGTATGGGGGACATAGGAAACATAGTGGAGACAATAAACTAAGGTAGAAATGTGAATAGACATCTACTAATGGTGCACAAGTTGGCTAATTACAAACATACTATTTCTTTATGGAGCTTACAGTACTTATTAACAAAATACATTGTTGTGGAAACCATCACTGTTGACTTGGTTTGACCTATTATCATTCTCAGTGACACATACATCCATCACCCCAACACGCACGCACGCACACACACACACACACACACACACACACACACACACACACACACACACACACACACACACACACACACACACACACACACACACACACACACACACACACACACACACTCTCCATCCCTCCATTGACTGCTCCGTCCTCACCTGTGCCGCGTGCACTTGAACCAGTTGAGGATGTCGGAGCAGCTGGTGTAATAAATCTGATCAAAGGGGTGGGCGTATGACTCCTGGACGGTGACCGAGTAGCTAAAAGAGAGGAATAGAGGAAGAGCAAGAAAAAAGAGGGAGGGGGGGTCCGTTAGAAAGGAAGAGAGAAGGGGGGGGGGGGGGGGGGGGTTACAAACACACACGAGCGCTCACCATGGCCCCTATTTAGCCAACATGTCTCGCGTGTGGTCCCATAACTTATGGTCCCGCTACCACTAGGCTAAGCACTAGGCTAAACACTAAGTGGTTTAATAAGGGCACCATTAGGCTGCTTGTGTGTATCTGACCGGGATTAAGTATCAAACATCTTTCACCGACTCAGCGGTGGGTATAGTGGGTGAAATTAGCGAAACAGCCCCTGTGCTGTGTGTGGCCTCGTATTTTGTCACTACTAAGTGTACGGATTTATAACAGGGTTTTACAAATAGGATTATAGAATGTTTCGCATAGAAGAAAACTGTTGGCCGTGACAATGGCTCCCTTATGACATGCATGTGAGCAATTGTGACCGCAGGCCTTTTTGGAAGACACGCAATGTAGGAATGGAAGAGTCGTATGAAATGAGAGTTGGCTGCCCGAAACCTTAAGGATGTTTCCTTTTAGTGCCGGTTAAGAACGTGAAATTGTTTAGTTCTGTTCCATCGTTAAAGTTCACAAATTTCAGTAACATCAACTTAAAGTGCACTATTTCAAGAAAGTGCAACTTGACAAAGCCACACGTCTTTTCAGATAGGCCTTTAACCAGAGTAAAGCGTTGGAATGACCTATGTAAATACCACGTGCAGTTACGCAGGGGTGGGCAATTCCAGTCCTCGGGGGTCTGATTGGTGTCACACTTTTTGTCCATCCCTAGAAAACACAGCTGATTAATTAAATTGTATTCTAAACAGAAGATCATGATTAGGTGATTATTGGAGTCAGGTGTGTTAGCTGGGGCTGGGGCAAAACTGTGACTCCAATCAGGCCCCCGAGGACTGGAATTTCCCACCCCTGAGTTAAAGAGAACTTAACACTTTAGCGTTTACTTTTCCTTTTTTTCTTGGAAAACTGGTAATTACTATACTATGTAACTGTCTGAACATACATTCCTAGTGCCCAGTAATTGCATAAGTTAGCCTGATATGAGGCCTTTGGCATTTGCCAAATAAAGCGGTCAGGTCTTTAATTTAGGGGTTTAAAGTCCATAAGACGGCACAAAAATGACACATGCAAGGCGAAAAGATTCACCAGTCACATGTTGGTTTTAAGGAACGGTTGGGTTACTTACTTCTCAGAGGAAATAAAAAGATGTTACCCAAAATCAGAACATCAGTAACATTCAATAAAACGTGCAATTGATCGAGATAAAGTGCAAACATGACAGGCCTTTTGATTCAATATGAATCAGACAGGAAATGGATGTGAGGAGACAGGTGAATTGCATGGTCACTCACACTCACAGACACAGGCACACACACACACACACACACACACACACACACACACACACACACACACACACACACACACACACACACACACACACACACACACACACACACACACACACACACAGACACACACACAGACATACACACACACACACAGACACACACACACACAATACAGACACACACTACAGACACACACACAGACACACACACACACACACACACACATACACTACAGACACACACACAGACATACACACACACACACAGACACACACACACACAATACAGACACACACTACAGACACACACACAGACACACACACAGACACACACACAGACACACACACATACACTACAGACACACACACAGACACACACACACACACACACACACACACACACACACACACACACACACACACTACAGACACACACACAGACATACACACACACACACAGACACACACACACACAATACAGACACACACTACAGACACACACACAGACACACACACAGACACACACACAGACACACACACATACACTACAGACACACACACAGACACACACACAGACACACACACAGACACACACACACACAATACAGACACACAATACAGACACACACTACAGACACACACTACAGACACACACACAGACACACACACAGACACACACACATACACACACACAGACACACACACAGACACACACACACACAATACAGACACACACACAGACACACACACACAGACACACACACACACAATACAGACACACACTACAGACACACACACAGACACACACACAGACACACACACATACACACACACATACATACACACAGACACACATACAGACACACACACACACAATACAGACACACACACAGACACACACACAGACACACACACAGACACACACACAGACACACACTACAGACACACACACAGACACACACACATACATACACTACAGAAAAAGATCCAACAAGAGAGACACCACAACACTTCATAGAGACCTAAGACAACAATTGAATTGATGCAATAACGATAAATAGAACAATAGCTTTATAACATTAATGTACAGCACAGTTTTTTATCTATCATTATTTTAACTACTACTACTAGTTAGATGGTTGGAGCCATCGATTGTCCCATTAACAATCACACATTATAGCAAACCTATTTCATTTCAAACTTTACATTTCTCTACTGTAGGCTACTTATCATAATGAACCATATCAGCAAAGTGCCTGCGATAAGTGATCGGTGTCGATAATTTATCGTCCCAGCTCTAAAGCACGCACGGACGCACGCACGCACACACACACGCACACACACACACACACACACACACACACACACACACACACACACACACACACACACACACTTGCCCCAACAGTCTGTGGGAGCTGTTCTGCAACCTCTCTCTCTCCTCTCCCCCTCAGCTCCTGAAAGGCTGCAGCTGTTGCTCCAGATTAGCCAGTGAAAGTCAATCTAGCTGGGAAAGCTGCCTCCACCTTTGTTCTTTTCAATCTCTTTTAATGGATTTCCCTCAAAGATGGACTCCGGGATCTTAAGCACAACAAATTCGTCACTTATTGCACAAATTGGATTCGTAGCATATCACACGAATTGCAAAATGAATATGATATCAAATCAAATCAAACCAATTCTGCTATTTTGTGTTTTTTTTTCGCTGATGTAAAAATGTTTTGTACATAATGTCTCTGCCATCATTTCCTATAACCCAAAAAAGCTTCTGGACATCAGAACCGCTATCACTAACCTCGATTTGGATGACAATTTCTACTTCAACGAGTTGGCATCTCTGGATGTTCTGCTTTCTCTGGAACAGGCCCTAATCTCTGGACGTTCTGCTTTCTCTGGAACAGGCCCTAATCTCTGGATGTTCTGCTTTCTCTGGAACAGGCCCTAATCTCTGGACGTTCTGCTTTCTCTTGAACAGGCCCTAATCTCTGGATGTTCTGTTTTCTCTGGAACAGGCCCTAATCTCTGGATGTTCTGCTTTCTCTGGAACAGGCCCTAATCTCTGGACGTTCTGCTTTCTCTGGAACAGGCCCTAATCTCTGGATGTTCTGCTTTCTCTGGAACAGGCCCTAATTTCTGGACGTTCTGCTTTCTCTGGAACAGGCCCTAATCTCTGGACGTTCTGCTTTCTCTGGAACAGGCCCTAATCTCTGGACGTTCTGCTTTCTCTGGAACAGGCCCTAATCTCTGGGAACTGAAAGAGGAAACGACGGCGCAAGAGAGGCAAACAAGCCGGCATCCTGACGAGACTACATTGGTGAGCAAATAAACCGCCTCTACCCTCCGTTCTATTGGCGAACGTACAATCAATCACTAGAGAACAAACTGGACGAGCTCCTCTCGAGACTATCCTATACCCTCCTCTTGTCGTGTCCCGTGTATATATATATTAACATTTTTTTTTTTCACTTATCTTTTTATATATATATATATTTTTTTTAATTCTAAAAACTCAACCTCAAAGCACTCTCCTGCAACCCGCCTCACCAATTTAAAAAAGAAAGTATTATTTACCTCATCTGAATTCCACAACAGAAGCTAGCAAGAGGTTAGCCATTTTCACTGGCTAACGTTGAAGTTCAGCTAGCCACGGTTAGCTGTCCTCAGCTATCCATTAGCTCGAAAAGCTGTCGCCAGTTTTTGTACAGCGCGACTCAGACCAGAGCATACCGGACCTATTCTCTCTCCTTTCCCCGATTTCTACCGCAGGCTCTGGACATTTACACCTGGATCTTGCAGCTAACTAGCTGCTACCTGAATGACTATTGGCAACGTCGGTCACGGAATTAACACACATTATTACGGAGCTAGCCAGCTAGCCAGCTGAAGAGTTCCGTCAGCCACTCCTGGGCTATTCCTGAGCTAGCCAGCTGAAATGTCTCCTGGGCTACAACTCACCTATCCTGACCCGTTTTACTGCCGATGCGGAGCCCCATCGGGTCTTCACGACTGGACCACCGACGTTATCTGCCCGAGGGAGTTATCCAACTGGCCCCTCCGTCGCGACGTAACCTGATCGCCCATCTGCGGCCCGCTAATCGTTAGCTGTCTTTTCGGCTGCGATCTGAATAGGTCTATCGGACACTTTTCTTGGGCCACTATAACTAACTATTTTGCCAACTTGGACTGGTCCCCCCTTCCACACGGAACCCCACTAACCCACAGACGGAAACGCACGAGGTGGCTAAAAACAAACCTCCCTCCCATCTTCCACCAGCTTGCTACCTATGGCCCGGCTAGCTGTCTGAATCTCACTGGACCCTTTGATCACTCGGCTAAGCATGCCTCTCCTTAATGTCAATATGCCTTCTCCATTGCTGTTCTGGTTAGTGTTTATTGACTTATTTCACTGTAGAGCCTCTAGCCCTGCTCATTGTACCTTATCCAACCTCTCAGTTCCTCCACTCACACATGCTATGACATCTTCTGGTTTCAATGATGTTTCTAGAGACAATATCTCTCTCATAATCACTAAATGCCTAGGTTTACCTCCTCTGTACTCACATCCCACCATACCTTTGTCTGTACATTATACCTTGAAGCTATTTTATCGCCCCCAGAAACCTGCTCCTTTTTCTCTCTATTCTGGACGTCACAGACGACCAATTCTTATAGCTTTTAGCCGTACCCTCATACTTATTCTTCTCTGCTCCTCTGGGGATGTAGAGGTGAATCCAGGCCCTGCAGTGCCTGGCTCCACTCCTACTCCCCAGGCGCTCTCTTTGATGACTTCTGTAACCGTAATAACCTTGGTTTCATGCATGTTAACATTAGAAGCCTCCTCCCTAAGTTTGTTTTATTCACTGCTTTAGCACACTCTGCCAACCCGGACGTCCTAGCTGTGTCTGAATCTTGGTTTAGGAAGTCCACCAAAAACTCTGAAATCTTCATCCCTAACTACAACGTTTTCAGACAAGATAGAACGACCAAAGGGGGCGGTGTTGCAATCTACTGCAGAGATAGCCTGCAGAGTTCTGTCCTGCTATCCAGGTCTGTACCCAAACAATTTGAACTTCTACTTTTAAAAATCCACCTCTCCAAAAACAAGTCTCTCACCGTTGCCGCCTGCTATAGACCCCCCTCGGCCCCTAGTTGTGCTCTGGACACCATATGTGAACTGATTGCCCCCCATCTATCTTCAGAGCTCGTGCTACTAGGTGACCTAAACTGGGACATGCTTAACACCCCAGCCATCCTACAATCCAAGCTTGATGCCCTCAATCTCACACAAATTATTAATGAACCCACCAGGTACAACCCCAAAGCCGCAAACACTGGCACCCTCATAGATATCATCCTAACCAACGTGCCCTCTAAATACACCTCTGCTGTTTTCAACCAAGATCTCAGCGATCACTGCCTCATTGCCTGCACCCGTAATGGGTCAGCGGTCAAACGACCTCCACTCATCACTGTCAAACGCTCCCTGAAACATTTCAACGAGCAAGCCTTTCTAATCGACCTGGCCCTGGTATCCTGGAAGGATATTGACCTCATCCCGCCAGTAGAGGATGCCTGGTTATTTTTTTTAAATGCCTTCCTCTCCATCTTAAATAAGCATGCCCCTTTCAAGAAATTTAGAACCAGGAACAGATATAGCCCTTGGTTCTCCCCAGACCTGACTGCCCTTAACCAACACAAAAATATCCTGTGGCGTTCTGCATTAGCATCGAACTGCCCCCGCGATATGCAACTTTTTAGGGAAGTTAGAAACCAATACACACAGGCAGTTAGAAACGCCAAGGCTAGCTTTTTCAAACAGAAATTCGCTTCGTGCAACTCCAACTCTAAAAAGTTCTGGGACATTGTAAAGTCCATGGAGAATAAGAACACCTCCTCCCAACTGCCCACTGCACTGAGGATAGGAAACTCTGTCACCACCGATAAGCCCACTATAATTGAGAATTTCAACAAGCATTTTTCTACGGCTGGCCATGCTTTCCACCTAACTACCCCTACTGCATTCAACAGCACTGCACCCCCCACAGCTACTCGCCCAAGCCTCCCCCATCTCTCCTTCTCCCAAATCCATTCAGCTGATGTTCTGAAAGAGCTGCAAAATCTGGACCCCTACAAATCAGCTGGGCTTGACAATCTGGACCCTTTCTTTCTAAAATTATCTGCCGAAATTATTGCAACCCCTATTACTAGCCTGTTCAACCTCTCTTTCGTGTCGTCTGAGATTCCCATAGATTGGAAAGCAGCTGCTGTCATCCCCCTCTTCAAAGGAGGTGACACTCTTGACCCAAATTGCTACAGACCTATATCCATCCTACCCTGCCTTTCTAAGGTCTTCGAAAGCCAAGTTAACAAACAGATTACCGACCATTTCGAATCCCACCGCACCCTCTCCGCTATGCAATTTGGTTTCAGAGCTGGTCATGGGTGCACCTCAGCCACGCTCAAGGTCCTAAACGACATCGTAACCGCCATCGATAAGAAACAATACTGTGCTGCCGTATTCATTGACCTGGCCAAAGCTTTTGACTCTGTTAATCACCACATCCTCATCGGCAGACTCAGTAGCCTTGGTTTCTCAAACGATTGCGTCGCCTGGTTCACCAACTACTTCTCTGACAGAGTTCAGTGTGTCAAATCAGAGGGCCTACTGTCTGGACCTCTGGCAGTCTCTATGGGGGTACCACAGGGTTCAATTCTTGGGCCAACTCTTTTCTCTGTATACATAAATGATGTCGCTCTTGCTGCTGGTGAATCTCTGATCCACCTCTACGCAGACGACACCATTCTGTACACTTCTGGCCCTTCTTTGGACACTGTGTTAACAACCCTCCAGACGAGCTTCAATGCCATTCAACTCTCCTTCCGTGGTCTCCAACTGCTCCTAAACACAAGTAAAACTAAATGCATGCTCTTCAACCGATCGCTGCCTGCACCTGCCCGCCTGTCCAGCATCACTTCTCTGGACGGTTCTAACTTAGAATTTGTGGACAACTACAAATACCTAGGTGTCTGGTTAGACTGTAAACTCTCCTTCCAGACTCACATCAATCATCTCCAATCCAAAGTGAAATTTCGAATTGGCTTCCTATTTCGCAACAAAGCATCCTTCACTCATGCTGCCAAACATACCATCGTAAAACTGACCATCCTACCAATCCTCGACTTCGGCGATGTCATTTACAAAATAGCTTCCAATACCCTACTCAACAAGCTGGATGCAGTCTATCACAGTGCCATCCGTTTTGTCACCAAAGCCCCATATACTACCCACCACTGCGACCTGTACACTCTCGTTGGCTGGCCTTCGCTTCATAATCGTCGCCAAACACATTGGCTCCAGGTCATCTACAAGACCCTGCTAGGTAAAGTCCCCCCTTATCTCCGCTCACTGGTCACCATAGCAGCACCCACCTGTAGCACGCGCTCCAGCAGGTATATCTCTCTGGTCACCCCTAAAGCCAACTCCTCCTTTGGTCGTCTCTCCTTCCAGTTCTCTGCTGCCAATGACTGGAACGGACTACAAAAATCTCTGAAACTGGAAACACTTATCTCCCTCACTAGCTTTAAGCACCAGCTGTCAGAGCAGCTCACAGATCACTGCACCTGTTCATAGCCCATCTATAATTTAGCCCAAACTACTACCTCTTCCCCTACTGTATTTATTTATTTTATTTATTTTGCTCCTTTGCACCATATTATTTATATTTTATCTCTGAACTTTCTTCAAACTACAAATCTACCATTCCAGTGTTTTTCTTGCTATACTTTATTTACTTTGCCACCATGGCATTTTTTTGCCTTTACCTCCCTTATCTCACATCATTTGCTCACATTGTATATAATCTTATTTTTTTTTTCTTTTTTTTTCTACTGCATCATTGATTGTATGTTGTTTTACTCCATGTGTAACTCTGTGTTTTTGTATGTTGTCGAACTGCTTTGCTTTATCTTGGCCAGGTCGCAATTGTAAATGAGAACTTGTTCTCAACTTGCCTACCTGGTTAAATAAAGGTTAAATAAATAAATAAATAAAAAATCAACGGACTTGAAGAACTGTAATATTCTATGTTTTTCTGAACAAGGACATGGATAATATACATCTCACTGGTTTTTCCATACATCGTCTAGACCGGATGGCAGTCTCAGGTAAGATGAGATGTGTGTCACTTTGTTAACAACAGCTGGTGCACAATCTTTAATGTTAAGGAAGTCTCAAGTTTTTACTCGCCTGAGTTAGAATACCTCATGATAAGCTGCAGACCATACTATTTACTAAGAGAGATTTCATTCGTATTTTTCGCAGCTGTCTATTTATCACCACAAACTAATGCTGGCACCAAGACCGTACTCAACAAGCTGTATAGGGCCATAAGAAAACAAGAAAATGCACATCTAGCGGCGGCACTTCTCGGGCATGTGATTTTAATGCAGGGAAACTGAAATCTGTTTGACCTTATTTTTACCACCATGTCACCTGTGCAACTAAAGGCAACAAAACTCTTGATCACCTTTACTCCACACACTGAAACTTATACAAACATACAAGGCATTCCCTCAGCATCCCTTTGGCAAATATAACCATAACTCTATCGTCCTGATGCCTGCTTACAAGCAAAAACTCAGACAGGAAGTACCGTTGATGCGCTCAATACGGAAGTGGTCCGATGAAGCGGATGCTAAGCTACAGGACTGTTTTGCTACCATCAATTGGAATAATGTTCCGGGATTCATCCGATAACACTAAGGAGTTTACCACATCAATCACCGGCTTCATTAATAAGTGCATCGACTGCGTCGTCCCCACAGTGACCATATGTACATATCCCAACCAGAAGCCATGGATTACAGTCAACATCCACACTGAGCTAAAGGATAGACCTGCCGTTTTCAAGAAGTGGGACACTAATCCCTCTACGACCTCTGACGTGCCATCAAACTGACAATGAGTCAATACAGGACTAAGATCGAAACCTACTACGCCGTCTCTGACCCTCGTCGGATGCGGCAGGGCTTGCAAAGTATCACGTACTACAAAGGGAAAGCCAGCCACGATCTGCCCAGTGACACCAGCCTACCAGACAAGCTAAATGACTTCTATGCTCGCTTTGAGGCAAGAAACATTGAACCATGCATGGGAGTACCAGCTGTTCCGGGCGGTGTCAGAGGAAGGCCATAAAAACTGCCAAAGACTCCAGCCACCCAAGTCATAGACTGTTCTCTCTGCTACCACACAGCAAGCGATACCGATGCACCAAGTCTGAAACCAACAGGACCCTGAATAGCTTCTACTCCCAAGCCATAAGACTGCTAAATATTTAACAAAATAGCTACCCATTTTACACTAACTCTTTTGATTCATCACATAAGCTGTTGCTACTGCTTATTATCTATCCTGTTGCCTAGTCACTTTATCCTTACCTACAGTATATGAACATATACGCCTGGTACGGCAACTGCTCCGCCCACAACCGCAAGGCTCTCCAGAGGGTAGTGAGGTCTGCACAACGCATCCCCGGGTGCACACTGCCTGCCCTCCAGGACACCTACACCACCCGATGTCACAGGAAGGCCAAAAAGATCATCAAGGACAACAACCACCCGAGCCACTGCCTGTTCACCCCGCTATCATCCAGAAGGCGAGGTCAGTACAGGTGCATCAAAGCTGGGACCAAGAGACTAAAAAACAGCTTCTATCTCAAGGCCATCAAGCCATCACTAACATTGAGTGGCTGCTGCCAACATACTGACTCAAATCTCTAGCCACTTTAATAAATCAAAATTGGATGTAATAAATGTATCACTAGTCACTTTAAACAATGCCACTTTATATAATGTTTACATACCCTACATTACTCATCTCATATGTATATACTGTACTCTATACCATCTACTGCATCTTGCCTATGCCGTTCGGCCATCACTCATCCATATATTTATATGTACAAATTCTTATTCATTCCTTTACACTTGTGTGTATGAGGTAGTTGTTGTGAAATTGTTAGTTTACTTGTTAGATATTACTGTGTGGTCGGAACTAGAAGTACAAGCATTTCGCTACACTCACATTAACATCTGCTAACCATGTGTATGTGACCAATAAAATGTGATTTGATATCTACCTGCACATTGACTCAGCACTGGTACCCTGTGTATATAGCCAAGTTATCGTGACTCATTGTGTATTTGTGACCGACCGGCTCGATTCGGTCTTATGTAACAAAATTTGAAATTGTGTTTTTTTACATTGGATAAAAGTAGAGACTCAGAGCTAGAAAATGGCATATCATACACTGCAGTTAAGGAACAATGGTAAAGCAATTCTGCTTTACCAAAAAAATAAAAATGTATTTCACCTTTATTTAACCAGGTAGGGCAGTTGAGAACAAGTTCTCATTTACAACTGCGACCTGGCCAAGATAAAGCAAAGCAGTGCGACAAAAACAACAACAGAGAGTTACACATGGGATAAACAAACGTACAGTCAATAACACAATAGAAAATCTGTATACAGTGTGTGCAAATGAAGTAAGGAGGTAAGGCAATAAGGCAAGTAATTACAATTTAGCAATTAACACTGGAGTGATAGATGTGCAGATGAGGATGTGCAAGTAGAAATACTGGTGTGCAAAAGCAAAGAAAAAAAACAAAAACAAATATGGGGATGAGGTAGGTAGTTGGTTGGATGGGCTGTGTACAGCTGCAGCGATCGGTAAGCTGCTCTGACAGCCGATGCTTGAAGTTAGTGAGGGAGATATAAGTCTCCAACTTCAGTGATTTTTGCAATTCGTTCCAGTCATTGGCAGCAGAGAACTGGAAGGAAAGGCGGCCAAAGGAGATGTTGGCTTTGGGGATGACCAGCGAAATATACCTGCTGGAGCGCATGCTACGGGTGGGTGTTGCTATGTTGACTAGTGAGCTGAGATAAGGCGGAGCTTTACCTAGCAAAGACTTACAGATGACCTGGAGCCAGTGGGTTTGGAGACGAATATTAAGCGAGGGCCAGCCAACTAGAGCATACAGGTCGCAATGGTGGGTAGTATATGGGGCTTTGGTGACAAAACGGACATCCAATTTGCTGAGTAGAGTGTTGGAGGCTATTTTGTAAATGACATCGCCGAAGTCAAGGATCGGCAGGTGAGTCAGTTTTACGAGGGTATGTTAGGCAGCATGAGTGAAGGAGGCTTTGTTGCGAAATAGGAAGTCCATTCTAGATTTAATTTTGGATTGGAGATGTTTAATATGAGTCTGGAAGGAGAGTTTACAGTCTAGCCAGACACCTAGGTATTTGTAGTTGTCCACATGTTCTAAGTCAGAACCGCACGTTTTACTAGTGTTTAAGAGCAGTTGGAGGCCACGGAAGGAGAGTTGTATGGCATTGAAGCTCATTTGAAGGTTTGTTAACACAGTGTCCAAAGACGGGCCAGATGTATACAGAATGGTGTCGTCTACGTAGAGGTGGAACAAAGAATCACTTTGAAAGTTGATAAACTTGTAACCTCACTTTTGAGAAAATTATCCTTGAATGTTTTGGTACCTACTAGAGAGCTCTTCTTTGTCTACACCCATTCAGCATCGTTCACACCCTCTTAAGCTTTAGCCTCACCCAACTCTAAGGATTCACATGTGAGGCCATGTACTAAACAACCAAAGATTTCAAGACTAAAGGCTGGTTTATACTACGGGTGTGTTCGAAAATTTTATCTGGACAGCCAGAGAGTGCTCTGGGCGTTCGTAAACTCAGAGCGTTGTCAGATTGTCCGTTCATAAATTCAGAGCGTTTTTCTCTCTGAGTGTTCAGAGTGCACACTGGACGCTCTGGCCGAGGGGTAGGGTTGATCCGGGTGTTTTGACCACAAAAACAGCAGTCAAGCATCCAAGCTAACTGGCTATGGTTGACCAGCTTCCTAGCTACTTCCAGACACAAATGAGAGAACACCTCACTCTGACCATTTTACACGCCCTAGCAGAGCTGGTTAGGCTGTTTACATGTTATCCAGAGCGTTGGTGACTGCAACTGTGTTGCTGGCAACAATTGAATTACGCTTTTTTTTTGCCAACGTTTACTGACACCGGCCATATACAACGGGTGTTGAGCGTTCGTAATTTGTCAGTTATTTTACCAGCTACGTCTATCGACAGTTGTGATATAATGAACATTCTAATTATATGGATACTTGCATAGTGGAATATTTTGTTCAGGCATGTAGCTAGCTAGCTAAACAATGAACCATAATCCCAACTCATGATGTTACTACCCTGCATAAATCTGCAGGTAGCTAACCAACCAGGTTCAACATTAGCTGGCTAACATTAGGCTATAACTAGCAATGCAAATGGAATAATATTACCATACAGATCATACAGATAATACACGTAACATTAGCTTGCGAGCCAGCCAGCCAGCTAATGTTAGCTAAAGTTAGCATTTTTGGGCCTCCCGAGTGGTGCAGCGGTCTAAGGCACCGCATCACACTGCTAGAGGCATTACTACAGACCTGGGAGTCCCAGACCCGGGAGTCCCATAGGATGGCGCACAATTGGCCCAGCATCGTCGTCTAGGTTAGGGGAGGGTTTGGCCTGTGGGGCTTTTGTGGGGGGCCGGGTGCCTGCGGCCTGACCGCGGTCGCCAGTTGAATGGTGTTTCCTCTGACACATTGATGTGGCTGGCTTCCGGGTTAATCTGGCGGGTGTTAAGGAGGACACATGACTCCACCTTCGCCTCTCCGTTGGAGAGTTGCAGCGATGAGATAAGATTGAAAATTGGGGAGAAAAAGGGGTAAAAAAATAACTAAATGCATTTTGATAAAAAACTAAAGTTTACGTTCAAATGGCTCTCCTGTGAAGTAGTGACATGTGACATACACCTCGTATCCTGAAACAACTCACATTTATTCCTTGTGCTATTATTCTTTAAATATTTTTCTATTTTTCTCTCTGTATTGTTGGAAAGCGCCCATAAAAGAATAATTCAATGTTACAGCTGTTTTTTATGAAGCATGTGACAAATAACATTTGTTTTGATTGATTTGGTTCTCTGGAAAAAGTAACAGTTATGAGATTAGCACTGAACAACAACAAGTTGTTCTAAAACAATATTGAGAAATGTGAGTCTTGCTAAGTACTTAAATCTGGGTTTGGGTCAACTCCATTCCCAGTAATTGAATTACGATTCATGAATGGAAAGGTCCACAGCGACCATAATGATCCATTTACGATCCGTTTACTGATTGAATTGACTGAATGTAATTGACCCCAACCCAGACATTAACTTAACTCAACTCAGACTTTAACTTAACTCAACTCAGACTTTAACTTACCGTAAATTCCGGACTATAAGCCGCTACTTTTTTCCCAGGCTTTGAACCTCGCGGCTTAAACAATGACGCGGCTAATATATGGATTTTTCCCGCTTTCAATTTTTTTTTTCTCCAAAAAAACACATTCGGTGACGTGCTCAGTTTTTTGGCGGCATGAAGCTTTCATTAGACCAATGAAATTGCCGAATGGGTTAAGGTCAAACAACTTTTTTGTTTACTGTTTAGATTAAATCGAGCGCTCTCAAACTTCCCATCATTCTGATTACAGTAGTCATTTTGTCACCCTCATCATGGCAAAGACACAGAGAAATGCATATGATGCAGCTTTCAAGTTGAAGGCGATTGATCTGGCTGTTGGAAAAGGAAATAGAGCTGCTGCACGGGAGCTTGGTCTTAATGAGTCGATGATAAGACGTTGGAAACAGCAGCGTGAGGAATTGACTCAGTGCAAAAAGACAACTAAAGCTTACTGCTAATTGTTTTTTTTTGTTACAAGCCGTGTTTCGTTAAAGCCTATTTATTTTTGTTACAAGCCGTGTTTCGTTAAAGCCTATTTATTTTTGTTACAAGCCGTGGTTCGTTAAAGCCTGTGTAAAGCTAATTTGTTTCAATGTACCGGTAGGCACCTGCGGCTTATAGACATGGGCGGCTTATTTATGTTCAAAATAAATTCAGTGGGTGCGGCTTATATTCAGGTGCGCTTAATAGTCCGGAAATTACGGTAACTCAACTCAGACTTTAACTTAACTCAACTCAAACTTTAACTTAACTCAACTCAGACTTTAACTTAACTCTAGGGTGTAACTCTAAGGCTGTGGTGGTGTTAAATAATGCACACCTGTGAGAAGGTGTGTCCCTGTATGTGGGTGTGTCTGACCCCTGTGGGTGTGTCTGGCCCCTTTGGGTGTGTCTGGTCCCTGTGGGTGTGTCTGGCCTACCTCTCCCAGTGGCTGCAGACGTTGGGGTCCTCCAGATTGAGGGAGGAGGTGGAGCGGGGCAAGAAGCAGTACATCACCGCCAGGAGGATAGTCGCGTAGTGCCACAGGAAAGAGGAGGCGGCCATCTTGGGTGGAAGCTACACCTGGGAGACGACAGCAGACAGAAATTAGAATCCAGCTGCTCATGAGTTGGTGTCCTGTCTTTCCTGTAGTCGGTTGTTATAAACACATTTGAATAGGTAACTTGAAGTAAACGCAAGCCTTCGATATCTATTGTTGTGTGTGTGTGTGTGTGTGTGTGTGTGTGTGTGTGTGTGTGTGTGTGTGTGTGTGTGTGTGTGTGTGTGTGTGTGTGCGTATGTGTGTGTGTGTGTGTGTGTGTGTGTGTGTGTGTGTGTGTGTGTGTGTGCGTGTGTGTGTGTGTGTGTGTGTGTATGTGTGTGCAAAAACAACCGACAAACACAAATTAAAACTGGTACTTGACTTCATCTCGCCGTCAGAATGCCTACGGTTACAGTGACAGCTTGTGGTGTGGGGACAGGATGGTGAGTCTATTCCCCCACAGAGCTCCTCACTGTTAGACAATTAGTACAGCGTCTGTGTAAACGTGGCCCAGTGGCCACTCCACGGGAATGACACACTTACAGTGCCTTCAGTAAGTATCCCCTCCACTTGACTTTTTCCACATTCTGTTGTGTTACAAAGTGGGATTAAAATGAATTAAATTGTATTTTTTTGTCATCGATCTACACAAAATACTCTGTAATGTCAAATTTGGAAGAAACATTTGAATATTTATTACAAATTAATGAAAAATAAAACACTAATATATCTTAATTAGATAAGTATTCAACCCCCCGAGTCAATACATGTTAGAAACACCTTTGGCAGCGATTACAGCCGTGAGTCTTTTTGGGTAAGTCTCTAAGAGCTTTGCACACCTGGATTGTACAATATTTAAAATAATTTCAAGCTCTGTCAAGTTGGTTTTTGATCATTGCTAGATAGCCATTTTCAAGTCTTGACATATATTTTCATGCCGGTTTAAGTCAAAACTGTTACTAGGCTACTCAGGAACAATAATTCTTGCCTTGGTTAACAACTCTAGTGCAGATTTGGCCTTGTGATTTAGGGTATTGTCCTGCTGGTGAATTAGTCTCCCAGTGTCTGTTGGAAAGCAGACTTATTGCAAACAGGATGCATGTTTTGGAAGATTTTTTATTCAGTACAAGCTTCCTTCTTTTCACTCTGTCATTTAGGTTAGTATTGTGGAGTAACTACAATGTTGTTGATCCATCCTCAGTTTTCTCCTATTACAACCATAAAACTCTGTAACTGTTTTAAAATCACCATCGGCCTCGTGGTGAAATCACCTCTCTGGAAGGACACCTGTATCTTTGTAGTGACTGGGTATATTGATACATCATCCAAAGTCTCATTTATTAATTTATCTGTGCTTGAAATTCATTAATCGATTGAGGGACCTTACAGATAATTGTATGTGTGGGGTACAGAGATGGGTTAGTCATTAAAAAAATAATGTTAACGACTATTATTGAACACAGAATGAGTCCATGCAACTTATTATGTGATATGTGATTTGTTAAGCACATTTTTACTCCTGAACTTATTTAGGCTTGCCATAACAAAGGGGTCGACTACTTATTGAGTCAAGACATTTCAGCTTTTCATATTTTATTAATTTGTAAAAAATTCAACAACAAAAAAGACCACTTCGGCATTATAGGGTATTGTGTGTAGATCAGTGACACAACATCTCAATTGAATCAGTTTTAAATTCAGGCTGTATGTAACACAACAAAATGTGGAAAAAGTAAAAGAGTGTGAATACTTTCTGAAGGCATTGTACCTCCCAATGGAGTTCACTACAAAGTTCCCTTAAAGAGTCCATTGGAGTGTTCTTCAAAGTGCAGTTCTTCGTAACCTTACTAAAAGTTCCACTGTCAATACTTCTATAAGTTCAATTTCACCCATCAGGCTTAATATTTGGCTTACTTTCATGGCACCCTACTCTAAGTACTGTACTCAAAGTCCCTTCGGAGGGCCCTTCATAATTCAGAACCCATAGTTCACAGAGGTTAAAAATGCACTTCACAGTGCCCTGCCTTCACACTAATATAAAAAGATACAAACCACATAAACATTCCCATATGCGTAGCATAAAAAATGCTTTTCAGAAATATACAGTATGCGAATAAATCCACTCGCAGCATGAATTGACACTGCGGCACAAAAAAATCCTCACTAACCATCTGCTTTCCATCAACACCCATTGGATCCATTTGCTTTGTTAGTTTTAGTCACTGCAACAGATTCCAGAGAATGCACTTGTAAAAGAGGTTTTAAGAGGCCCTGAGTTGACATGATGTTGAGCACCCAAACCCCAAAGAATGACCTTGTATGCCCTCACGGTCAATGAGAACAGAGAAAGTCAGCGGTGAGGAGGATGACAACACAGAGCCCTGTAATTCGGACCGTGAAATACTACTGATGCTTTTGTTCATTGAGTTATTCAAAATTCGAAAAGCACTCGCACATCTGAGCTATCTTTTTTGCAGGTGCATGAAAAAAAGAAGAAACCCGCACACTGCTTTTGTTAGTATCACTGTTCTTGAAATAAGCTTTACGTATCGGCCTCAAGGCCTTTGTCAGCGGCTTCATTGAGTTATGAAATAATGTCACAAGAAAAGTTCTCGACTATTCATAATTGTAGCCTAAAAATAGGGCATGATTCGAAATGGTGCGATGTGGTAAGATCAAACATTAGGTTATGCCACTCTGTTTAATCGTTTCATAACAGAGACATACTGACGTTGACGTATCTCCATGATGTTACTTACAGAATATGAAGAGTGACTTTAGTTTTCAAGTATAAGGTATTAAAACCATGACGTTTGCATTCTCCAAGACTTCACATCTTATGCCAAATCATCCAAAGTTCTATTTCTGTAGCATTTTGACTCATTTAACCCCAAAACGTAAGCGTCTCCCTCAAACAGTATGGCATTTGTTTCATAGTTTACCAGAATGACAGGATTCAGCCAACAGATTGTTGGTTCCAAAACCGTTGCTGCTATTTGTGATCCCAAGCCACCAATAATGATAAGGGAGAGCCACAAGCTCCAGGCGTATCCTTTTCGTCAAGTAAGTGGTCAAAAGTAACCATTCAGAAGATATTACCTTTGCATATAAAAACAAAATTATCTTGACAGTAGTCAACAGAGTTTCAACCATATTTCAACCATAAATCAATATACAACAGCAAATAGAAGTGGTCGCAACAACAAAAAATTACCCGCTAACGGTTGTTATTGCATTGTTTTCCATTCTGAGGGGACCAAATTGAAGACAAGCACTGGACTCCCCTACCACTGACGTTTCCTTCTGTGGTACACTTTGAATTTATTTGGAGTCTGTTTCTCATCCATTCTGAATTTCTCCTTGGTGGGGCATCTGTGTGGCAAACCCCAAAAAACTGACTGCTTCCCCACATATAATTATTGGGCTTCATTCAACATCGTTTACTGTCTATTGTTTCATTTGAAGTCTTCTAAGATAAATATTCATTTTCCCAGTACAGTTTTCAGAACATTTAAGAAGCTTTAACTAGATGTACAGTATATCTCCAGAATGAAGCTGAATTGCTATTTATGACAAGACCTAGTACCGTACATTGGATGGAAATATTCAGGACAGACATAACTACATAACTACTATGTGAAAGATCCTCAAGAGCACATTACAGTGTCTTCAGAAAGTATTCACGCCCCTTGACTTTTTCCACATTTTGTTGTGTTAAAGCCTTAATTTAAAATGCATTTTGTGAGATTTTGTGTCACTGGCCTATACACAATAACCCATAATGTCAACGTGAAATTATGTTTTTAGAATTTATTTTACAAATTAAAACTGAAAAGCTGAAATGTATTGAGTCAATAAGTATTCAACCCCTTTGTCATGGCAAGCCTAAATAATTTCAGGGGTAAAAATGTGCTTAACATGTCACATAATAAGTTGCATAATAAGTTGCATGAATGAGTACCTCATCTCTGTACCCCACACATACAATTATCTGTAAGGTCCCTCTGTCGAGCTGTGAATTTCAAACACAGATTCAACCACAAAAACCAGGGAGGTTTTCCAATGCCTCGCAAAGAAGGGCACCTATTGGTAGATGGGTAAAAATAAAAAAAAGCAGACATTGACTATCCCATTCAGCATGATGAAGTTATTAATTACACTTTGGATGTTGTATCAATACACCCAGTCACTACAAAGATACAGGTGTCCTTCCTAAATCAGTTGCCGTAGAGGAAGGAAACCACTCAGGGAGTTCACCATGAGGCCAATGGTGACTTTAAAACAGTTACAGAGTTTAATAGCTGTGATATAAGAAATCTGAGGATGGATCAATTACATTGCAGTTACTCCACAATACTAACCTAAGTGACAGAGTGAAAAGAAGGGAGTCTGTACAGAATAAAAATATATTCCAAAACATGCATCCTGTTTGCAATAAGGCACTAAAGTAAAACTGCTAAAAATGTGGCAGAGGAATTATCTCTCAATGCCTAGGTTTACCTCCACTGTACTCACATCCTACCATACCTTTGTCTGTACATTATGCCTTGAATCTATTCTATCGTGCCGAGAAACCTGCTCCTTTTACTGTCTGTTCCGAATATACTAGACGACCAGTTCTGATAGCCTTTAGCCGAACCCTTATCCTACTCTTCCTCTGTTCCTCTGGTGATATAGAGGTTAATTCAGGCCCTGCAGTGCCTAGCTCCACTCCTACTCCCAGGTGCTCTCATTTGTTGACTTCTGTAACTGTAAAAACCTTGGTTTCATGCATGTTAACATTAGAAGCCTCCTCCCTAAGTTTGTTTTATTCACTGCTTTAGCACAATCTGCCAACCCGGATGTCCTAGCCGTGTCTGAATCCTGGCTTAGGAAGACCACTAAAAACCCTGAAATTTCCATCCCTAACTATAACATTTTCCAACAAGATAGAACTGCCAAAGGGGGTGGTGTTGCAATCTACTGCAAAGATAGCCTGCAGAGATCTGTCTTACTATCCAGGTCTGTACCCAAAAAATTCAAGCTTCTACTTAAAAAAATCCACCTTTCCAGAAAGTCTCTCACCGTTGCCGCTTGCTATAGACCACCCTTTGCCCCCAGCTGTACCCTGGACACCATATGCAAACTGATTGCCCCCATCTATCTTCAGAGCTCGTGTTGCTAGGTGACCTAAACTAGGACATGCACCCCGGACATCCTACAATCTATGCTTGATGCCCTCCATCTCACTCAAATTATCAATGAACCCACCAGGTACAACCCTAAATCCGTAAACACGGGCACCCTCATAGATATCATCCTAACCAACTTGCCCTCCAAATATACCTCTGCTGTTTTCAACCAAGATCTCAGCGATCACAGCCTCATTGCCTGCATCCGTAATGGGTCTGCGGTCAGACCACCCCTCATCACTGTCAAACGCTCCCTAAAACACTTCAGCAAGCAGGCCTTTCTAATCGACCTAGCCTAATCGATATTGACCTCATCCTGTCAGTAGAGGATGCCTGGTTATTCTTTAAAAGTTCCTTCCTTACCATCTTAAATAAGCATGCCCCATAAAAAAAATGTAGGACCAGGAACAGATATAGCCCTTGGTTCTCTCCAGACCTGACTGCCCTTGACCAGCACAAAAACATCCTATGGCGTTCTGCATTAGCATCGAATAGCCCCCGTGATATGAATCTTTTCAGGGAAGTTAGGAACCAATATACACAGGCAGTTAAGAAAGCTAAAGCTAGCTTTTCAAGCAGAAATTTGCATCCTGTAGCACAAACTCAAAAAAGTTCTGGGACACTGTAAAGTCCATGGGGAATTAGAGCACTTCCTCCCAGCTGCACACTGCACTGAGGCTAGGAAACACTGTCACCACCGATAAATCCACTATAATTGAAAATTTCAATAAGCATTTTTCTACGGCTGGCCATGCTTTCCACCTGGCTACTCCTACCCCGATCAACAGCTCTCCACACCCCACAGCAACTCGCCCAAGCCTCCCCCATTTCTCCTTCACCCAAATCCAGATAGCTGATGTTCTGAAAGAGCTGCAAAATCTGAACCCCTACAAATCAGCCGGGCTAGACAATCTGGACCCTCTTTCTAAAATTATCTGCCGAAATTGTTGCGTCCCCTATTACTAGCCTGTTCAACCTCTCTTTCGTATCATCTGAGATTCCCAAAGATTGGAAATCTGCCATGGTCATCCCCTCTTTAAAGGGGGAGACACTCTAGACCCAAACTGCTACAGACCTATATCTATCCTTCGAAAGCCAAGTTAACAAACAGATTACCGACCATTTCGAATCCCACCGTACCTTCTCCGCTATGCAATCTGGTTTCAGAGCTGGTCATGGGTGCACCTCACCAACGCTCAAGGTCCTAAACGATATCATAACCGCCATCGATAAGAGACATTACTGTGCAGCTGTATTCATCAACCTGGCCAAGGCTTTCAACTCAATCAATCACCACATTCTTATCGGCAGACTCAACCGCCTTGGTTTCTCAAATGATTGCCTCACCTGGTTCACCAACTACTTCTCTGATAGAGTTCAGTGTGTCAAATCGGAGGGCCTGTTGTCCAGACCTCTGGCAGTCTCTAATGGGGGTGCCACAGGGTTCAATTCTCGGGCCGACTCTCTTCTCTGTATACATCAATGATGTCGCTCTTGCTGCTGGTGATTCTCTGATCCACCTCTACGCAGACGACACCATTCTGTATACCTCTGGCCTTTTTGGACACTGTGTTAACTAACCTCCAGACGAGCTTCAATGCCATACAACTCTCCTTCCATGGCCTCCAACTGCTCTTAAATGCAAATAAAACTAAATGCATGCGATTCAACCGATCGCTGCCTGCCTGCCCGCCTGTCCAGCAACACTGCTCTGAACGGTTCTGACTTAGAACATTTGGACAACTACAAATACCTAGGTGTCTGGCTAGACTGTAAACTCTCCTTCCAGACTCACATTAAGCATCTCCAATCCAAAATTAAATCTAAAATCGACTTTCTATTTCGCAACACAGCATCCTTCACTCATGCTGCCAAACATACACTCGTAAAACTGACTATCCTACCGATCCTCGACTTCGGCGATGTCATTTACAAAATAGCCTCCAACACTCTACTCAACAAATTGGATGCAGTCTATCACAGTGCCATCCGTTTTGTCACCAAAGCCCCATATTTATTTATTTATCCATTATTTTACCAGGTAAGTTGACTGAGAACACGTTCTCATTTACAGCAACGACCTGGGGAATAGTTACGGTGGAGAGGAAGGGGATGAATGAGCCAATTGTAAACTGGGGATTATTAGGTGACCGTGATGGTTTGAGGGCCAGATTGGGAATTTAGCCAGGACACCGGGGTTAACACCCCTACTCTTACGATAAGTACCATGGGATCTTTAATGACCTCAGAGAGTCAGGACACCCGTTTAATGTCCCATCCAAAAGACGGACATCCCATCTGAAAGACGGACGTCGCATCCGAATATACTACCCACCACTGCGACATGTACGCTCTCGTTGGCTGGCCCTCGCTTCATACTCGTCGCCAAACCCACTGGCTCCAGGTCATCTACAAGTCTCTGCTAGGTAAAGCTCCGCCTTATCTCAGCTCACTGGTCACCATAGCAGCACCCACACGTAGCATGCGCTCCAGCCGGTATATCTCACTGGTCACCCCCAAAGCCAATTCTTCCTTTGGCCGCCTTTCCTTCCAGTTCTCTGCTGCCAATGACTGGAACGAACTGCAAGAATCACTTAAGTTAGAGACTCATATCTCCCTCACTAGCTTTAAGCACCAGCTGTCAGAGCAGCTCATAGATCACTGCACCTGTACATAGCCCATCTGTAATATAGCCCATCTATCTACTTCATCCCAATACTGTATATATTTATTTATCTTGCTCCTTTGAACCCCAGTATCTCTACTTGCACATTCATCTTCTGCACATCTACCATTCCAGTGTTTAATTGCTATATTGTAATTACTTCGCCACCATGGCCTATTTATTGCCTTACCTCCCTTATCCTACCTCATTTGCACATACTGTATATAGACTTTTTCTACTGTATTATTGACTAGTTTATTCCATGCATAACTCTGTGTTGTTGTATGTGTCGAACTGCTTTGCTTTATCTTGGCCAGGTCGCAGTTGCAAATGAGAACTTGTTCTCAACTAGCCTACCTTGTTAAATAAGGGTGAAAAAAAAAAACATGTATATCCTGAATACAAAGCGTTATGTCTGGGGCAAATCCAACACAACACATCACTGAGTACCACTCTTCATGGTGGTGGCTGCATCATGTTATGAGTATGCTTGTCATCAGCAAGGACTAGGGAGGTTTTTAGGGTACATAGAAACAGAATAGAGCTTAGCACAGGCACATTTCTAGAGGAAAACCTGGTTCAGTCTGCTTTACAACAGACACTGGGAGACAAGTACACCTTTCAGTAGGACAATAACCTTAAACACAGGGTCAAATATACAGTGGAGTTGCTTAACAAGATGGCATTGAATGTTCCTGAGTGGCCTAGTTACATTTTTGACATAAATCGGCTTAACAAGCTATGGCAAAATTGAAAATGGTTGTCTAGCAATGATCAACAACCAACTTGACAGAGCTTGAATAATTTTTTTAAGAATAATGTGTGAATATTGTTCAATCTAGGTATGCAAAGACTCACCCCGAAAGACTCACAGCTGTAACAGGGGCGAAATTCTGATATCAACTTTGGAGGGGACAATTACATTCAATATTCTCAAGAGCAATTCCTGAGGGGGGACACCAAAAGTAGTGCTGTAACACATAGCCTACGTTTAATATGGTAAATGTATATTGAGGAACCAAAGAAATAAGGTGTTTGCCGTACTCCTAACTACCGGTACCCAAAACTACACAACTAATCACAACAGCAATACCATTGCCTTTAACCAATCTTAGTTCAGTCACCAGTTTAAGTTGAGAGTGGGGGTATCCATGGCATTTTCCAATTATGTTCCTATTTTACAAGTAAAAAAAATTGAGAACCTTTCATAATGTTGCCAAACAAAGACTCAACAAACTTACCTGACACTCCCTGACTCTGCCAGTCTGTCCCTGCATATCTGTCCCCAACTCTGCTGTCTGTGTGCCATCTGTTGCCTGCTCTGCCTAATGACATCATTGTGAAACATTTCCATTAGAATTTCATTTCTTTCTAATGAACATTTTATCAACTAGTCTTTGAGATATTAGGCTACTAGGGTTCTTACTTTGCGTTTTGGTTTACTGAAAAATACTCTGATGTCTGTCTTTTTTCTGCCATTTTTCTGCCATTTTTCTACCTGGTTGGCTACACACACACAGTATGTAGGTTATTTACAGTAGGAGATGGGCTTCTATCATCTTATCTTCTATCATTCTATATGGGCTTCGATCTAAAAGGTAGCTAGCAAATGTGAAACGGATTGAAGTGACAAGTTGACAGCTGTATGAGTTCACCATTTACACAACATGTGCTGCAACCTTTTGTAATTTTAATAGTTTGTTTCATATTGGCTGGCTTCTAACAATAGCTGAATTTGCAAAGCTAGCGAGCACCAATTCAGTGGTGTTTGCTATAATCCTTGCTACCCGGGTTAAATAAAGGTGAAATAAAATATATAAATAAAAGTTCCCTTGCGACAATTTAGCTTTTGCAACGAGACCATTAAATAGATTTCAAACAATGGTAGAAGAGAGTGTAGTTCTGTTCAGTTTATCGCTAACCTTATCACAGGGACTTTGAAGCACTAACTTACATGCATGCTGATCTTGAAATAAATTGACGATAGCAAAGATTCCATCTTTGACGATGCCACATAAATGGAATAGGTACTAGCTAGCTTAATAGTTAATATTTGCGCGCTAGCTCTGCATATTCAGCTAGTGTGTGTGCGCGATTGACTGGATTAACCTCACGTCAGTTACGTGCATTGAGTGCCTTTCAGACAGTAGATACGACCTCTACGTTACCTAGCAAGCTAAGGAACTGGCAGTGGATCAAACCATTGTGAGGCAAAGGGTGGGGGGGTCGCAATCTTTTGAAACTTAAAAACGCGCTATTAAGTGTCCATAATCAGCACAATTGCTTTCATTGCGTATTATTAATATCATTTAAATTACATAGTTATGTTTCAGTGATATATTGGGGGGGACAAATCATATTTTTCCCAGGATGGGGGGGTCGTGTCCCCCCCGTCCCTCCCGAGATTTCCGCCCCTGAGCTGTAATCGCTGCCAACGGTGATTCTAACATGTTCTGCCTCAGGGTTGTGAACGTTTACGTAAAATATGATATTTCTACAATTCATTTTCACTAAATTTGCAAAAATGTTAAACATGTTTTCACTTTGTCATTATGCAGTGTTGTGTGTAGCTGGGTGAGAAAAATATATATTTAATAAATGTTGAATTCAGGCTGTAACACAACAACATGTGGAATAAGTCATATGCACAACATTATAAGCAGCAAATTCTCTACCCGGGGAACATGTCCCCATTACGGTTCCCCACATGTATTATTTTCCCAAATTCCACCCCTGCGCACACTATTACAACAAGCTAAATCTACCACAATCATCACATCGGAGATACAGAAGAACCTGTGCGTGTGGAAAGGTTGGATCAGCGTCACACATTGAAAATACAAATGTCACTGATCTGACATGCTTTGATACAAATGAGCCCTATCAAATCTCAGAAACCTTCTCGGGACTTTTTTGAGGGCAGTAGGAGGGAAGGATGTATTCTTAAAGTATTAAAACAGGTCCAAACTGGCCCTGTCCACTGCCCACTGAGTCATCACTTCCTGCCTGACTCACAGAGGGTGGAAGGGTGTCAGGGGCAATGTCCTTGAGACCCAAAGCCGGTCATTTGTATATTGCAATACTTTGTGCAGAAATCCACGTCTCGCCCGCTTCAGCCTCCCCATCCAGTATTTTACAGGCAAGACTGCAAAATGGGAGGGGGAAAAACCCAAGCCAACAATGCATCCCATTGGTGCAAGCCCATCCCTGTGCCATCAAGGCCCTAACAGTGTTTAGTCTCAGAGGAATCCAAAACCTCCTTTTGCTAATGGCCATGTTGAAACCAGTTTGCTCTCTCTCTCTGTCTCTTTCTCTCTGTCTCTGTCTCTCTCAATTTTCTATACCTCCTGTCTGATAGTACACTGCTTAGACAAAGCATCCCTGGCATCAACAGTCATGTCACATCCCAGGCAACTGTCCATGGTAGAAGTCTATGGCAGCACATAAACAAGTAAAAAACTAAGTAAAAATGCAGCACTGGCTCCAAATAGTATAATGTTTCTTTGATGATTTTTAAACTTTGAATCTTTGCGTGCAAGATTTAGATTACAGCTTGAAGGGATAGTTCTCTCAAAGAACTTTCAGAATTTGTCAGAGGCGTTTAAATAAATAAAAAATCCCATTGTGTGTAGTGTAAGACTAGCTAATATGCAAAATAGTCTACAAATCAAACATTGTTAGTGTGGCAGGTTGGGCCTCCTGCCAGGATTGAAGCTTGTAGTGATAGAAAGACACCACTGGTGGATGCAACTTCATGTATATGATGTGACCACGTTGCTTCTACAGCTGCTCTCCATGTCTCTCTGCGCTAGCTAGCTAACCAAATAAAAGGCTAACCACCAGGGCTGCATCTCGGCCTCAGGCTAGCCTCCCGAAACCCCAGTAGAAAGAGGATGTTGGAAGTCAACGAGACGACGGGCTTCTGCGGCCTCTCGCTGATGACAGTGTGTCTATGCGGGCGGTTAATGGGGGCACCAGGGGCTCGCTCTCCGGTTTCACTGAGCTAACGGGCACAGCTGCACCCACCCCGCAAAACCCCAAACCCCCTCCCCGGGACAACTGCAGCAGTTCACAAACAAGGGTGTTGCTGTGCGTGTGAAAGAACCCTACACACACTATACACACCACTCCTGATGCAGGGCTTAGGGGGCCAACAGGGCTTTGATATGCTGTGCATAGCAGGCCAGTATCGGATGCCCCGGGGAAGTTCATCCAAGCACAAACAGAGGACGGACTGAGTCCGTGCACAAAATATTCATTTGCCAAAACATGCAGTCTTCTTTAGGCACTTCTGCCAACGTGGGGCTTAGCCGTCCAAAGTTAGTTCACTAGAGAACTATTCAGAATTGAGATTATGAAATGACAAGCTGTTTTACACAGTATATGCTGGTTAGTGGAGTTGTCAGTTATGACAGCAGTGGTTAGTACAGTCAGATATTGAAGAGTGGTAAACAGGCAATAGCCAATTGGTGCATAGGGTGTAACAGTTTTGGGTGATAGGGGACGATCAATCCCCAGCTAGCGCATAACATTCTGAGAACCATATGTTTCTTAGAGCTTGGTGAGAGCGTGGTTCGTTTCAGAATGGGTGGCAAGGAATAAGTTAGTCCTAAATATTTCAAAAACTAAAAGCACTGTATTTGGGACAAATCATTCACTAAAACCTAAACCTCAACTAAATCTTGTAATGAATAATGTGGAAATTTAGCAAGTTGAGGAGACTAAACTTCTAGGAGTAACCCTGGATTGTAAACTGTCATGGTCAAAACATATTGATACAACAGTAGCTAGGGTGGGGAGAAATCTGTCTATAATAAAGCGCTGCTCTGCACTCTTAACAGCACTATCAACAAGGCAGGTCCTACAGGCCCTAGTTTTGTCGCACCTGGACTACTGTTCAGTCCCCAAGTCCAGAATAGACTATGGGAGGCACACAGTACTACATAGAGCCATGACTACATGGAACTCTATTCCACATAAAGTAACTCAAGCAAGCAGTAAAATTAGACTTAAAAAACAGATACAAATACACCGTATGAAACAGCAGGGACTGTGAAGCAACACAAACATAGACACATGAATACAAACACACGATAACATACGCACTCTACTCACACGTACACATATATTTAGTGTTATAGATATGTGATTGTAGAGTAGGGGCCTGATGTCACACAGTTAATACGTTGTTGAAATCTGTTCTGAATGTATTGGTGGGGCAGGGGACTAATTCCATAGATAGAGGACAGAAGATCTTTGGTTTGAATCGCACTGACGCCGCGTCACAATAAAAAATACATGTGTTTGCATAATTAATGCCTAAGCAAATGTATTTTCATCTGTGCCTGGAGTTCAAAAAGGGTTAATTACCTTCAAATAACATATCATTTTTATTCTCAGAATGTTAATAAAACCTCTCAGGGAAACTTTCAGGGAACCGGAGTAAAACGTTCTCAGAACCTTCCTGCAACCTAAAAATGAACGTTACCAGAACAGGCAAAAATCTCACTTCCGTTCTCAAAACTTTAAAATTCAGTTTTAAAACTTAAAAATTCAGCAACTTATGGCTTCGTTCCCAGAAACAATGGGAAACCAAAAATGTATGTTCCCACAACTTCCAAGGAACAAAATGTGCTAGCTGGGTTGTTGCCTTACAAGAGGCTCATAGGAGCAGCTTCATGTACAAGTACTAACCCTGGACAGGACGCTAGTCTATTGCAGGGCTTTGGCAGGGTTTGAACCTTGAGTTTATCTACATGTACAAGTGTGAATAACTAAGAGTCTTATAGGAGCTTGAGTTTTCATCTGACAAATCCTACAACACAGAACAAATCATTTTGCCATATTCTGATACTTTAAATCTATAACTTTTAATTATTTCTTCTTAGAAGGCGAATTGAATTCTTAAAAAGTTTGAATGTCAGATCTTTCATTAGTCCGCCCACATTAGCATGTAAATGACCCAGAGGATGTATTTAGCTAAATTGCTAAATTGACAGTGCCATGATCTCTTCCTGTGACATCTGCTTTACCGATCAAGTGAGTTAGTTCATGAGTTTTGATTGGACTTGCAGTCGGAATACCTCGACAGGACAGACAGTTTCCTTTACTAGATAATCAAAATAATCTAGCACTTCCCATTTCCTTTACATTCAGGAGGAACTTGAATAACCCTGTGCTGTGTGTGCGTGTGGGTGGGTGCATGTATTCGACTGTGTGTTCGTGTATGTCACAGTGGTGGGGCAAGACTCCAAACACCTTATCACAAAAGTCCTTATCTATTTAATTCAATGAAACTTCAATTAGCATGAACGTGAAGCTTTGGAGTTGGAAACTTTTACCGGTAGAGAGAGAATGAATGAGTAGGTCTATGTTCTTAGTGAAACTTTAAAGCGTTGTAGTTGTCTTTATCTTGATTGATTCAAATTGATATGGTTAGTTTGTCTTTGCATGATCTGAGCTTTGAGAGACAAGACAAAGAGAGAGAGAGAGAGAGAGAGAGAGAGAGAGAGAGAGAGAGAGAGAAAGAGAGAAAGAGAGAGTGAGTGAAGAAAGAACACAGAACAAACACAGCTGCTGTGTCTCTTGTCGTCTGTGGTGTGTCATCTGCCTTTCACCTGACCCACTCAGCTGTATACCAGGACAACCTGCCTTTCTTTTAAACACACTTTGCCTGGGAAACTGCACCAGTATGGGGTCCCATAATGAGTATAGTCCTCTACCAACTACCTATCTCCCTACCTAAAAGGCTTGGCCAGTATACCGTACACCGGATGAAAGGGTATTTTGAAGTACTGACGGTATGATTTTCAATACCGTCCCCCAAAAATTTGATTGAGCCAGTCACATTGTATGTTCGTTTACAAAGAGCACATGGAGCAAATGTGACGTGACGATCCACTGTTGAGAAGCACAAGAGAGGTGATCAAGTTACACATGGAATTCGCAACTAATGTTTGCCAGCTAAATATCGTATAAGTTAACTATCTAAGATGTGCCAAATACATTTTCTCCAGCTCAGGGCTCCAGCTATGCATTTTGGTTTGCTAACTTGCTAGCTATAACGTTAGGTGTCTAGCTTGCAATATCAAGCTGCTTGGTTACAGCAAAGACAATCAATCCCCTTCTGGATCAAGTGTGAGTATCCTTTTGAGATAGATGTATAACTTTATGAGCCGGGTTGTCTGTCCTTGCATTTGGTTTATGTTCGCTTGCGCTTATTAGCATATAGCTAGCGTCAGCTAAGGGAATTCGCTAGTATTTTGTTAGCATTTGTTAGCATAAGAAATAATCAAAACAATGTGCCCCTCTGCCGGTAATACTGTATACCCCGGTATGGTACAGGAACTGTATGAAGGTATGGAAGTCTGCATACCGCCCAACCTTACTACCTAATGCTTTAAGACATGGCGGTTTCAATCAGTAATGTAGTGCTAGAAAAATTGGTGGGTAAACTTTGATCGGCAGTCGCGGTGCAAAAAATTACGTTCGCTATACTTTCAATGCATTTTTTCCCAAAAGGTCGGTAAACTTTACCCTCCACTACATCACTGGTTTCAATGTACTTGCTATAGAAGATGTAGAGCAGAATTGGGGAAAATTCTATTTCACTTCACATCAGGAAATACATTGGAAACCACTTAGCTAAATAACAGAACTATACAAATGTCTAGAAAATGTCAACAACTGTACGTGAACTACTCAACACCTGTAAAACACTGTTCAGTGAAGTACCAGGCACAAGCAGTGAGAGGCACAGCCTAATTAAGAGTGTGTGTGTGTGTGTGTGTGTGTGTGTGTGTGTGTGTGTGTGTGTGTGTGTGTGTGTGTGTGTGTGTACCTATGCGTGTGCAGGTTTGTGGTGTGTGTGCATGCACGTCTGTCTGTGTCCGTGTCCGTGTCCGTGTCCGTGTGTGTGTGTGTGTGTGTGTGTGTGTGTGTGTGTGTGTGTGTGTGTGTGTGTGCGTACCTATGCGTGTGCAGGTTTGTGGTGTGTGTGCATGCACGTCTGTCTGTGTCCGTGTGTGTGTGTGTGTGTGTGTGTGTGTGTGTCGGTTGCCACTTATCATGCTCACTAATGTCTCCAAAGCATACTGTGTTCAAATGGTCTTTCTCTAAACAGCCCCTTGCTACTGTTTATTGGGACAGGTGGTGCATTCAGAAAAGCTGTACAATTCCCCTATCTGAGAAATATACTGCAGCCCTCATCCTCCACATACAACACCCCTTCTGCCAGTCACATTCTGTTAAAGGTCTCCAAAACACACACATCCCTGGGTCGCTCCTCTTTTCAGTTCGCTGCAGCTAGCGACTGGTACGAGCTGCAACAAACACTCAAACTGGACAGTTTTATCTCAATCTCTTCATTCAAAGACTCAATCATGGACACTCTTACTGACAGTTGTGGCTGCTTTGCGAGATCTATAGTTGTCTCTACCTTCTTGCCCCTTGTGTTGTTGTCTGTGCCCAATAATGTTTGTACCATGTTTTGTGCTGCTACCATGTTGCGGTGCTACCATGTTATGTTGCTACCATGCTGTGTTGTCATGTGTTGCTGCCTTGCTATGTTGTTGACTTAGGTCTCTCTTTATGTAGTGTTGTCTCTCTGGTCGTGATGTGTGCGTTTGTCCTATATTTATATTTTATTTATATTTGTATTTTTAATCCAATCCCAGCAGGAGGCCTTTTGCCTTTTGGTAGGCCGTCGTTGTAAATAAGAATTTGTTCTTAACTGACTTGCCTAGTTAAATAAAGGTTAAATAAAAAATGTTTTTAAACAAATGCCAAGTGATCCCTGCACAACACATAGGCTAACACAACCCAATAAAGCATTGCACTTTAAAGGGGATTACACTAATGGTCAAATGTATGTGGGGAAACAAAAAACATTAGGATATACTCATAAACATGTATGTTGACAGATGTCATGTATGTTGCTCATCCCATAACCCTAAAAAGGTAACTTGGTCCATTTCATGCCCCACCTGCGTTAGCTGTGCTTGATTGAGCTTTCCTGTCTCAAAACTGTCCAGCCCCCCTATCTGGTACTCCAGGCCGACTTGAGCAAACACGCAAAGTATTTGAAAAACTTTAAATACTACTTGAGCCCAGGTCTGGCCAGTGTCCGCATATCATTTCACCTAACGCTCTAGGTTTCATAATCAGAAGTGTGATTAGAACCCAAGGAGGTCGTTGGTTCCAGACAGTCAGACATCAGCGGATGAGGAGGGTCAGACAGTAAGGAAGGGAAGTGTGACCGCCACCGGAGACAAGAGAGCAGGAAATGACAGTAAAGTCGCCCGTTTATGGCAGCTTCCAGGCAGTGGACTTGGATATGAGAGGCCTGGAGTGGAAATATAGAGTTACACACTTTGCTGCTCTGAGGACCCAGACCCAAAAAGCAGAGAGGGATATCAGAGGGATATGTCGGAAGGCGCCAACCGTGAAAGCCTTAGTCATAACGCCAAAACGATGTTATCTTATAACAAATTGTATTATGCCATTGTGTAGTTAAAAAAGATGTGCATTAGGGAAAGTTTGCTATTGATGGGTAGCTCCTCCGTCACTCGGTCGCGTCGTTGCCATTGTTATCGACATTCTACTAACACCGCAGCCATGTTGATGCCTGACTGATGACTAATGCCCAGTCTTTCTGAACGGGGGCTAATGACTGTTTTGTCTAAATTACACTAAAGTGGATTGGAAATATGATTACTAAAGTAGGCAAATAATTAGTAGGAAACAACTTTGCCATCCTTATGATGCAGGGCAAGTTTACTTTAGAGAGATGGCAATGTTAGGTAGGTAGTAATGTTCGTAAAAAATATCTAGCAATGCTAATGTTAGCTAGCTAAAATTCAGTGCTGTCCCCTCAATCTTAGCTGGCTAGCTAAAGTTATACTGCATATAAAGTCAATCTGGTGACATCACAATGATGACAAAAGGTTTTCCTACTAATTATTTGTCTCCTTTTTAAATGTCATCATTTCCAAGCCACAGTAATGCACTTTAGATGAACTCTACATCAACGCCCATTGGGAATGCATTGAGTAGAATGTTCAGTTGGGCATCAGTCCTAAAATGAACATTCAAAACTATATTGTGATGAAACGTGCAACCTGGTTTCAAATCCTGGGTACCGTTGAGCCCTTGAACCTGAAAACAGCTCACTTGATTCAGCCCTTTGTGCAATAGTTCCACTGTTAAACTATCCCTGTTGCCCGGCAATTGACCTCTGTTACGCTGATCAAGCTGCCAAATTTGGGACTTAGGATCAAATTGTACTACTGCTGCCAACAATGTTAGAGCGTCTTTAACAAGACTGATCTCAAATAGACACTTAATCTGAAAACATACTGTATACCGGTATGATTCTTGATTGAATAATCCATCCCTTCTAGGGTTTACGTGTTGGCTCTGTACCCTCATATCTACTGCAGAGGTCTGCAATGCTCTTTGAAGTTAAGTGTGTGCCCTCTTTGACTTTTAGAGAAAAATAATGTTGTCATAAGAGAAGAATTTCCGATTATCAGAACTTGCTCAAATATAGTGTAGATTACATTTGCTGGGTCTGTCTGTGATACTTCCTCTAGAGATTGAACTGTGAATGTGATGGGGATAGGCTACCTCTTCATGCCATCCTCATCCATTTAGCCATGTTTAGCTAGCTAGAACATGGGCAAAACCAAATTTAACTAGATTAGAACATGGGTGAAACCAACTTCAGCTAGCTAGAACATGGGTGAAATCGACTTTAGCTAGGTAGAACATGGGTGAGACTATGTTTAGCTAGAACATCGGCAAAACTAAATTTAGCTGGATTAGAACATGAATGAAACCAATGTTAGCTAGCTAGAACATGGGTGAAATCAATTTCAGCTAGCTTTAACATGGGTGAAACCAACAGAAGCTAGCTAGAACAAGGGAAAAACTATTTTAGCTAGCTATAACATGGGTGAAATCAACTTAAGCTAGCTAGAACATGGGTGAGACTAAGTTAAGCTAGAACATGGGCAAAACCAAATTTTGCGAGATTAAAACATGGGTGAATCCAACGTTAGCTAGCTAGAACATGGGTGAAACCAAGAAGATAGCCGGGATATGCTTTCCCTTTAAGATGGTTTCCTCTAGGTTTCTTCCTTCTAGGGAGTTTTTCCGAGCCAATGTGTTTCTTCTTCTGCTTGCTCTTAATGACCGTAATTCATCTAAATTAAGATAGAAATGCTAAACCATTTACATTTAAGTTCTTCCTAAATATTCCATATTCTAAAGTGTAAAACCCAACAGCATACATCCGAAACATCACATTACTATGTAGGAGTCAAAAGTATGCTACGTGGGATAGGGTGTATAATTAAGCAATAAGGCCCGAGGGGGTGTGGTATATGGCCAGTATACCACGGCTAAGGGCTGTTCTTTGGCACAATGCAACACGGAGTGCCTGGATACAGCCCATAGCCGTGGTATATTGTCCATATACCACAAACCCCAGAGGTGCCTTACTGCTATTATAAAATGGTTACCAAGGTAATTAGTACAGTAAAAATACATGTTTTGTCATACCATGGTATATGATATACCACAGCTGTCAGCCAATCAGCATTCAGGACTCGAACCACCTAGTTTATAATTGAATGATGATCAGTAATATAATAATTTGGTGGGTGCTTATATTTGTCCAAGTGTGTATTATACGCATCTTCGAATAGGAAATGTTATTTTTTTGCATATCTCGATTCTCCCTGAGACACCCTCAAAGAGTGGGGTCATGGCCAGCATCTACCATTATCAACGGCAACCCTGGAGCAATTAGGGTGAAGTGCCTTGCTCAAGGGCACATTGACTGATTTTTCACCTCAGCTTGAGGATTCAAACTAGCAACCTTGGGGATATTGGCCCAACACTCTAACCGCTAGGCTACCTGCCACCAGCAGATCACTGCCGAGTGCAAAACAAAATCGGATCTAAATCCAATTGCAGATACAGTATGTTACTATGTGATCTACTATACAATACATTTATATCTATGTCATTCGATTCAGATATGTAATACAGTACCACCCGGGGAAGAAAAAAAAAACAGCTGACCTGCAATAAACCCAAACATGATATTAATCCTAGAGTATACATCCTCGCATGAATATACCATGAGAATTTTTCTTTGTTGCAACTTTGGTTTGGATTTGTAAAGGTAACTAAGACCGTATGAAAGTCGGGTTCATTTTACAGTAGGCTTTGTCAACAATTGTTGTAGATTTTTAGAAGTGGTAGACATTAAGGCAGGCAGTCTAGCTCTGCATGTCTACTGAGATTTGTCATGCCATTGTAATAATGATGTAAAGACAATGAAGAAAGGGGATGGATAAGTCCATCCTGCAATACTAGGTTGGAGTTGTAAACAAACAACCAAATAACTTTTGTTATAGTGGAGAGGGATTGGGCTTTATCAAATATGAGCTCAGTTCAACTCAAAAGGTGAGTTTCAAGGTGGGAGAAATACATTCTCAATGAAAAGCTACAGTACTTTGCCCCTTAGAGACACCGTAAGGAGCACCCAGAACTTTCCCCTCCCTTAAGAATAAGAGTATGGTAAGTTGACAGGTCCAGAATGATTCTGTCTCAGAAAAATGAAGGAGCGCTTTAGGAGTAACTAGGGTGGGCTCCCTCACATTTATTTCTTTGTGAGGCTAAAGAACTTCCGCCCCCTTCTTATAGTCGTCCAGTAAACATGGACATGTGTCCCTGTCAATCACGGCACATCTCCATTTGTCCTCCCCTTACACTCTGTTCTCTCCCCCAAATATCTCACATTCATTTAAAGTTTAATTATTCATGAATTATTACAACTCTAATGTTAAAGAGTGCAGAGGCTGGTATTTAATCAAACCTGTAATGTGGAAAAAGTCACTTTTCTGTACTGCAAAATCACACCATTTCATATAGAACATCTTTGCTTTGTTTTATGACACCCAGTAAACATTTTCCCAATATTTTCCACACTATGATGCATAACAATCTGGTATTTCACATTGTGGATTTCACAGCATGTAATTGATTGAATTTCCAGCCTTAGGCTCTTTGGAACCATGAAATACACCACACTGTGTATTGGATGTATCACTCATTGTACTGCAGTAACATTGAATATCACTCTGACCAAATCTCATGATCTTCCTATTCCTGATTGTGTCCAATCTCTGTAGCATAAATGTATGTTTTACATACATCATCAAGTTTGGAGAAAAGAATATAGCTAGCTAGGCATTTACACAAATAAGAAAAGGAAACCAGCAAAAATGTGGAAGCATCTGTAACAGCCTTGCTTATTTTTATCTGTCCCAGGGAGTCTGTGTCCATGCCTGAACCCTTTAATTATAAAAAGGAATAATGTTGTTTTTATTGCTAGCAGCTGGAGGAGCTTGCCACTCCCAAAAACAAACTGAGCTTGATATATTATGATAATGATACAGTCGTGGTAAACGGATTAGCCTACTATGATCATGCTCCGGACTTTCTTTCCCGCGCCCACCCCCATTCAACTTATTGGTAGACTAACTGTGTTAGCAATGGCCTGTACTTCTGTTCTTTACTAGCAGTGTTAGGGAGTAAGTGGAGCAACCTTGATTTAGACTTGAAGACTTGGCGTTGGCTCACTAAGATAATGCCTACCCACTGGGCACAGACGTCAGTTCAACGTCTAGTTTTGACATACATTTGGTTGAGTTGTCAATTAACGTGAATTCAACGTGAAATCAACATCAAAAAAGTTCAACGTGTCATTGGATTTAGGTTAAAAGTTGGGTGAAAAAAATTTGAAATGCCCTTACGAGGAAACAACTTTGAGTCAACCAGTTTTTGCCCAGTGGGTAAGCTTTAACTCAGCAGGCTAACACAGTCTTATGGCATGCAGGAAACACAGTTTCGAACCCCTGTCTGTCACATTCTACACAAGAAAGTGATAATCAACACACCACACAACTATAGCTTAGCCAAACTCTCATGTTCTAGTCTAGATGCTGACACTCTTCTCCACTGTCTATTCACCTGACATAGTCAATATTTGACCCAAGTTTACACTTGTGGTCATCTCTCTCATCTTGTTACATGAAAGAGCGTATGTAATGAACTGTCCCATTATCTGGTTTTAAAGTACATTCTAGAATGCCCTCCAAGCCAATCAGAAACTAATATTCAACAATGCTGTTGTATAAAACAGTGTAACATCATCGTATACCAGTGTGAGTCTCTCTCCGGACACTTTGTGCCCTTTTCTTCCATTCACAGCAGGTCACATGACTGTGGCAGCGGGACAATGATAACCATACTGCAGGAGCCTCGCGCTCCGCTCGTCACTGCCCCCGGGACACTAGGCGGCAAGATTTCTCCAACTAAAATAGTTCCGCCCTGTGGCACTTACTGGCATGGGTTTAATTCAATGGTTTGGTAAACACATTCTTCTTGTTAACTCATTGGAAGCTTTCTATTCAGAGTCTGTCTCTCTTTGAAAAGATGAAGGGGGATGGATGATGTGACAAAGGCATTTTAAGGCACACACACACACACACACACACACACACACACACACACACACACACACACACACACACACACACACACACACACACACACACACACACACACACACACACACACACACACACACACACACACGCGAATAGAATATGGGCAGAGAGACACATGCACGCTGTAACAGGGGAAACACAGGTCCCATGAAACACATGCAGATGTGTGCACAAGCGCCAACATACCCTGAGTGTACAAAACATTAGGAACACCTTCCTAATATTGAGTTGCACCCCCTTTGCCCTCAGAACAGCCTCAATTTGTCGGGGCATGGACTCTACAAGGTTTTGAAAGCGTTCCACAGGGATGCTGGCTCATGTTGACGCCAATGCTTCCCACAGTTGTGTCAAGTTGGCTGGATGTCATTTGGATGGTGGACCATTCTTGATACACACGGGAAACTGTTGAGCGTAAAAAACCCAGCAGTGTAGCAGTTATCGACACTCAAACCGGTACACCTGGCACCTACCACCATACCCCGTTCCAATGCAGTTCGTTCAATATGTTGTCTTGCACCTTCACCCTCTGAATGACAGACACACAATCCATGTCTCAATTATCAAGGTGACATCAATAAGGGATCATAGCTTTTACCTGGATTCCCCTGGTCAGTCGATGTCATGTAAAGAGCATGTGTTCCTAATGTTTTGTCCACTCAGTGGACATACAGTGCCTTCCCCTTCACTTTTCCACATTTTGTTACGTTGCAGCCTTATTCTAAAATTGATTAAATAAATAAAATACCCTCAGCAATCCACACAAAATACCCCATAATAACAAAGACAAAACAGGTTTTTAGACATTTTTGTAAATGTATTAATTAAAGATAAAAAACAGAAATACCTTATTTACATAAGTATTCAGACCCTTTGCTATGAGACTCGAAATTGAGCTAAGGTGCATCCCTGTTTCAATTGATCATCCTTGAGATATTTCTACAACTTAACAGGAATCCACCTGTGGTTAATTTAATTGATTGGACATGATTTGGAAAGGCACACAACTGTCTATATAAAGGTCCTACAGTTGACAGTGCATGTCAGAGCAAAAACCAAGCCATGAGGTCTAAGGAATTGTCCGTAGAGCTCAGAGACAGGATTGTGTCTAGGCACAGATCTGGGGAAGGGTACCAAAACATTTTTCTACGGCTGGCCATGCTTTCCACCTAACTACCCCTACTGCATTCAACAGCACTGCACCCCCCACAGCTACTCGCCCAAGCCTCCCCCATTTCTCCTTCTCCCAAATCCATTCAGCTGATGTTCTGAAAGAGCTGCAAAATCTGGACCCCTACAAATCAGCTGGGCTTGACAATCTGGACCCTTTCTTTCTAAAATTATCTGCCGAAATTATTGCAACCCCTATTACTAGCCTGTTCAACCTCTCTTTCGTGTCGTCTGAGATTCCCATAGATTGGAAAGCAGCTGCTGTCATCCCCCTCTTCAAAGGAGGTGACACTCTTGACCCAAATTGCTACAGACCTATATCCATCCTACCCTGCCTTTCTAAGGTCTTCGAAAGCCAAGTCAACAAACAGATTACCGACCATTTCGAATCCCACCGCACCCTCTCCGCTATGCAATCTGGTTTCAGAGCTGGTCATGGGTGCACCTCAGCCACGCTCAAGGTCCTAAACGCCATCGTAACCGCCATCGATAAGAAACAATACTGTGCTGCCGTATTCAATGACCTGGCCAAAGCTTTTGACTCTGTTAATCACCACATCCTCATCGGCAGACTCAGTAGCCTTGGTTTCTCAAACGATTTCGTCGCCTGGTTCACCAACTACTTCTCTGATAGAGTTCAGTGTGTCAAATCGGAGGGCCTGCTGTCCGGACCTCTGGTAGTCTCTATGGGGGTACCACAGGGTTCAATTCTTGGGCCAACTCTTTTCTCTGTATACATCAATGATGTCGCTCTTGCTGCTGGTGAATCTCTGATCCACCTCTACGCAGACGACACCATTCTGTATACTTCTGGCCCGTCTTTGGACACTGTGTTAACAACCCTCCAGACGAGCTTCAATGCCATACAACTCTCCTTCCGTGGTCTCCAACTGCTCCTAAATACAAGTAAAACTAAATGCATGCTCTTCAACCGATCGCTGCCTGCACCTGCCCGCCTGTCCAGCATCACTTCTCTGGACGCTTCTGACTTAGAATTTGTGGACAACTACAAATACCTAGGTGTCTGGTTAGACTGTAAACTCTCCTTCCAGACTCACATCAATCATCTCCAATCCAAAGTTAAATCTAGAATTGGCTTCCTATTTCGCAACAAAGCATCCTTCACTCATGCTGCCAAACATACCCTCGTAAAACTGACCATCCTACCAATCCTCGACTTCGGCGATGTCATTTACAAAATAGCCTCCAATACCCTACTCAACAAGCTGGATGCAGTCTATCACAGTGCCATCCGTTTTGTCACCAAAGCCCCATATACTACCCACCACTGCGACCTGTACGCTCTCGTTGGCTGGCCTTCGCTTCATAATCGTCGCCAAACACATTGGCTCCAGGTCATCTACAAGACCCTGCTAGGTAAAGTCCCCCCTTATCTCCGCTCACTGGTCACCATAGCAGCACCCACCTGTAGCACGCGCTCCAGC
Organism: Salmo salar; assembly: GCF_965601325.2. Taxonomy (NCBI): domain Eukaryota; kingdom Metazoa; phylum Chordata; class Actinopteri; order Salmoniformes; family Salmonidae; genus Salmo; species Salmo salar. Next base: position 172,396,143 of record NC_138291.1, read on the forward strand.
AGGTATATCTCTCTTTTCACCCCTAAAGCCAACTCCTCCTTTGGTCGTCTCTCCTTCCAGTTCTCTGCTGCCAATGACTGGAACGAACTACAAAAATCTCTGAAACTGGAAACACATCTCCCTCACTAGCTTTAAGCACCAGCTATCAGAGCAGCTCCCAGATCACTGCACCTGTACATAGCCCATCTATAATTTAGCCCGAACTACTACCCCTACTGTATTTATTTATTTAATTTATTATTTTGCTCCTTGCACCATATTATTTATATATTAACTTTGAACTTTCTTCAAATTATAAATCTACCATTCCAGTGTTTTACATGCTATACTTTATTTACTTTGCCACCATGGCCTTTTTTGCCTTTACCTCCCTTATCTCACATAATTTGCTCACATTGTATATAGTCTTATTTTTGTCTACTGTATCATTGCTTGTATGTTGTTTTACTCCATGTGTAACTCCGTGTTTTTGTATGTTGTCGAACTGCTTTGCTTTATCTTGGCCAGGTCGCAATTGTAAATGAGAACTTGTTCTCAACTTGCCTACCTGGTTAAATAAAGGTGAAATAAAAAGAAAAAAAAAATGTCTGCAGCATTGAAGGTACCCAAGAACACAGTGGCCTCCATCATTCTTAAATGGAAGAAGTTTGGAACCACCAAGACTCTTCCTAGAGCTGGCCGCCTGGCCAAAGTGAGCATTCGGGGGAGAAGGGCCTTGGTCAGGGAGGTGAACAAGAACCCGATGGTCACTCTGACAGAGCTTTAGAGATCCTCTGTGGAGATGGGAGAACCTTCCAGAAGGACAACCATCTCTGCAGCACTCCACTAATGGGCCTTTATGGTAGAGTGGCCAGACAGGAGCCACTCCTCAGTAAAAGGCACATGACAGCCTGCTTGGAGTATGCCAAACGGCACCTAAAGGACTCTCAGACCATGAGAAACAAGATTCTCTGGTCTGATGAAACCAAGACTGAACTCTTTGGCCTGAATGCCAAGCGTCATGTCTGGAGGAAACCTGACACAATCCCTACGGTGAAGCATGATGGTGGCAGCATCATGCTGTGGGGATGTTTTTCAGCAGCAGGGACTGGGAGACTAGTCAGGATCAAGGCAAAGGTGAACGGAGCAAAGTACAGAGAGATCCTTGATGAAAACCTGCTCCAGAGCGCTCAGGACCTCAGACTAGGGTGAAGGTTCACCTTCCAACAGGACAACAACCCTAAGCACAAAGGAGTGGCTTCGGGACATGTCTCTGAATGTCCTTGAGTGGCCCAGCCAGAGCCCGGACTTGAACCCAATCGAACATCTCTGGAGAGACCTGAAAACAGCTGTGCAGCAACGCTCCCCATCCAACCAAACAGAGCTTGAGAGGATCTGCAGAGAAGAATGGAAGAAACTCCCCAAATACTGGTGTGCCAAGCTTGTAGCATCATACACAAGAAGACTCCAGGCCGTAATCGCTGCCAATGGTGCTTCAACAAAGTACTGAGTAAAGGGTCTGAATACTTATGTAAATGTTATATTTCAGTTGTTTATTTTTAATACATTTACAAAAATGTCAAAAAAATATTTTTTGCTTTGTCATTATGGGCTTTTGTGTGTAGATTGATGAGGGGGAAAACAATGTAATCAATATTAGAATAAGGCTATAATGTAACAAAATGTGGATAAAGGCAAGAGGTCTGAATACTTTCCGAAAGCATTGTAGATGCTGTGTTGTTGGGCCTTGTGCAAGCTACTAGTATCAAGACACACAATTCAATATCAAGCTCACTCAAAAGTTGCAAATGAACATTACAAATCCCAGAGCACATAATGGGCAACCTTGCCTGTGACCTGAACAGTGGCATTGGCTCCCCAAGTCAATGCCTAAACTTTGGCTTAGCTGGGTAATGTGCTGGCGCACAAGAGATGCTGGGTCGAATCCTGACACCAGCGGTCACACTCACACTTAGAGTGAGGAAAAAGAGGACCCTATGTATAATATTTGGCTAAACCTTCTGACCTCATAAATAGCAAACGTCCAGCTGCTGCTCAATACATGAGGAACTACGGGATAACACAGAACCACAATGATTCTAAATTCACTGGTTCCCAATGTTCCTGGAGGTAATAAAAAAAACTACAATGAGAATAGAGACAGGGTTCTAGCTGTTGCTATTTACCTTCGTGAATAGACACTGAAATTGTTTCCGATGCTTGTCTCGTCTCAGCGCGTCGCAGCGCACCATTCAGAACGCAGCACCAAAAACAACACTTTTTAAGACCTGTCACTCATGCTAAGTGGCAAGATTATTGCATAACATGATACATCTAATTAAAATACATGAATATGAGATCAATCAACTCTCCTTGAGTTGATGCTTATTGATGGTAGGTCTACACCATCTTACGTTATATAATGTATAAGTAACCTAATTGAAAAGCAGTGCATCTTTTAATCAGAAAAAAAGATGGGCTTCTTAAAATAAGAAGAACTTAAAAAAAAAAAAAAGTTAGGTTCTTATTAGGATTGTTCGAACATGTTCAACTAAACACTATATTCTGTTTAATACAACCGTACTGCAGGCTAGATAGACCCGATATTGCCCAACACACCAAGGAACAAAAAAATGAATGCAAAACATACCTATTCTATACGAGGGTTTTCGTCCTATTCGGGCTCATGGATCCTTTCAATGTTTCACTCCTCACAATTGAATGGTCCTCACTAGTGAATGATCCAAAAACAGCAGGGTGACGAAAAATAAGTTTATCCGGTGGATGGTGAAACACAACGTTTTCCACTGAAAGAGGAAACGAGACCTACAGTACGCGTCCAATTATAAAAACGTGGTTTAAATGTTTGGTTTGGCACATATGCTGTACATCCCAACAGCCGTCTGACAGTGAGAAAGTTATCCCGAATATCAAAAACACGGCCACCACTCTTGTGATGACCTCACCGCAGCGTCAGCCAATCAGGACGGTAAGGGATGCAAGGAGACTTGTAAAAGGGCTCGACACTTTTGTGTGTGGCAACTGGAAATTTAGTTTTTGCTGTTGAAAGACAAAAATATACCATTATTTTGGATCGTTTCAATATGAACATGAATGTACAAAATGAGTTTACTGAATGTAAAAGTGTTCAATTAAATACATGGTAAAAATATTTATTTATCTAAAATGTGCTTTGCAATCTGCGTTAACACACTCTCCAATGAGCCAATGAAAGGAGCATACAGTATTATAGGCCCAGGTTAACGTTGGATCATTTTTCAACATCTCTGGTGTCATCTAGTGGTAAATGTTGTGTATCACGTGGAATTACTGTACAGTATGGCCAAGCCTATGGTCCATGGTCTTGATATGAAGGGTAGCAAAAGTGTACACTTCAGAAGAAGGAAGATATTATTAGGGGTCAGAACTCACCCCTGCAATAGAGTAGTTTGCTGTGTAGGCCTATTAGGCTACATTTAATTAATTTATTTATTTATTTAACCTTTATTTAACCAGGAAGGGCTCATTGAGATTTGAAATCTCCCTTTCAAGAGCGTCCTGGTCAAGATAGGCAGCACCAAGTCATTACACAATTACAGACAGACAACATGAAAAATTACAAGTAATCTAGTACAAACCATAGAATTCACAAGAGTATAACAAAATCATAAAACAGCAAATTAAAAACATTGACAGGTCAAGGAATCAGTCTCAAAATCCTTCGTCAGTGATTTAAAAACACCAATCGGGACAAGTTCTTCCAGTTTAAAAGTATTTTGTAAGGCGTTCCAAGCCAATGGTGCAGATTACATAAAAGCCCTTTTACCAAATTCAGTTCAGACATTTGGAACAGTTAGCAGGATAAAGCCTTGCGAACGAAGAGAGTACCCACCACATTTCTGAACAAAAAAATACCCAAATAAAATGGTAGTAAACCCAAAATGGCTTTGTAAATAAAAGTATACCAGTGACTGAGCCTATGAGTGACTAGAGAAGGCCAGCCAACCCTGGTATACAAAGTGCAGTGGTGCGTAAGGGTTTTGCAGTTTGAAATAAATCTCAATGCGCCATGGTAAAGGGTGTCAATTGATCTCAAACACTGAGCGGAAGCATTCATATATAAAATATCCCCAATATCCCCATACCTGGGGCGGCAGGTAGCCTAGTGGTTAGAGCGTTGGACTAGTAACCAAAAGGTTGCAAGATCAACTCCCTGAGCTGACAAGATAAAAATATGTCGTTCTGCCCCTGAAGAAGGCAGTTAACCCACTGTTCCTAGGCTGTCATTGAAAATAAGAATTTGTTCTTTACTGACTTGCCTAGTTAAATAAAATAGTCTAGTAAAGGCATAAATGTAGCTGATACTAGCCTCCTTCTGGCTTCAAAAGAAACACAGGCTTTATTCCTAAAAGAAAATCCCAACTTTAGCTTACAATTTTTTGTAAGTTGTTGAATATGCAATTTAAAAGAGAGGTCGTCATCAATTAATATTCCAAGATAGTTACATGAGGTTACAGTCTTAATCTCATTGCCCTGGCAGATAGTAATAGGTGAAAGGTTCAGAGGTCTATTTCTTGCTTTAGAAAACACCATTAGTTTAGTTTTGTCAGTATTGAGGATGAGCTTCAATTGACACAAGGTATGTTGCAAGTTGAAAGCAATGTGGTGGACAGTTCCAATGCATCAAGCAGTATGTCTTCCCAGTGGGCATATGACGTGATAAAGACGTCTTTTACTGGTTGAAATCCGGTCGGTACGTCATATAACCATATTACAATCAGATTAAGAAGACTTCTTCATGATGTCTTTTTGATGTCATGAAAAATATGTCTTATTTTGGTTGATATCTGGTTTTTGGTTGAAATCTGATTAAAGGACTGACCAGTTATCTAAATACTATTTAATTAATAGAAACCAATCTACAGTACATAAACATGTGCATAGTGTTTGTGGGCCATGCACCCATTGCATATAAGACATTAGAACCATTACAGTTATAACAATTGGAGTAATGTTCTTTTCCAGCAGGGTTTGCATGATTCAGCTGAGCACACTTGGCAAACAACAGTTGGCAGAGCACTCCAAAGCGGGTTAGGGTCTCATAGCGTACTGTACCCAGTAGCGGGTTAGAGTCTCGTGGCATACTGTACCCAGTCAACACACTGGGCACGGGTCTATTTCGCTTGGCATAGACTCGGACTCGGGGGGAGGGGGCTTCATCCGAGCCGAGCTCTTCCCTAATCCAGCAGTATCATATTACTCTTGGCTCCGGCTAATGGTACTTGTGCAGAGTCCACTTCAACTTATCCGGCACGATGAACTTTTTCAGGAATAGAGCCATTTTATGTTTTTATCCGGCATGTGATGAAATACCAATTTTAAAAAACAAAGAAATATATATTTCACCTCCAAGTCATCGGATTTTCTAGGTCATTAAAAGCTACAATTTGTGACAGTCTCTGCGGTACTATAGCTATCAGAGATGGTCCCTAATTTAGAGAATATCCAGTTCTAGAAATGCTTTTGCTACAGGCTATGGCAGTGTTTTTTATAGTTACAGTCCACCCAATTGAAAAGTGCACATTCACTTCCATAATGTTTGTTCTAGGCTACCAGCATGTAAGATAAACATGCACAATAATACAGGATACTCTTACAAAATTTCACTGCCTTTAAAATGCAGTAAAACTACAGAATAATTAATTAATGTTTTTTAAATGAATGATATCTGGATTGCTTGCTCTGTGTGTTGGCTCTTAGTGGTAATGTTTTGTCTGTGTTAGCTAATTGCACAGTTTGTGCTGCACAGTTTCCTCTAATCCACTGAATGCTGTTTTGATGTTCTATGACTAACTACATATGTTTTTTGTGAATTTAACAAGTAACATGAAGGCCTATGTATTGCTTTCAATATCCTACCTATAATCCACCAGGATCTACAAAACCCTATTTTTACTGCATTTATATCCATCAATAATTAGTCCAAAATTATTGCACCTGAAAATATGACTATTATGAATACACAAAACATGGATTGTTTGTGTAAGAAAGTAAGCTAGGTTAATTGTTGAAACTAATGGATGTGAAGATTGTCTTGATTCGAGATCCTTGTATTTTGTATTTGAGAATACCATATATTTAGCCTGTAATGAAGCCGCTGTGAGTCAAGAAGCAGGTGCAGGCGAAACTTTTAATAAAACAACTAAGTAACGAGACAACATAACAGAGGCGGAAAACATGAACACAAGAATAATACCAACTGAGGAATGAACAAAGGGTGGGACCGGTAAAGGGAGGGACCTATAAAGGGAGGGACCTATAAAGGGTGGGACCGATAAAGGGAGGGACCTATAAAGGGAGGGACCTATAAAGGGTGGGACCGATAAAGGGAGGGACCTATAAAGGGAGGGACCTATAAAGGGGAGGTAAGTCCATATATGAATGAGTGATGGCCGAACGGCATAGGCAAGATGCAGTAGATGGTATAGAGTACAGTATATACATATGAGATGAGTAATGTAGGGATGTAAACATTATATAATGTGGCATTGTTTAAAGTGGCTAGTGATACATTTATTACATCGATTTTTCCATTATTAAAGTGGCTAGAGTTGAGTCAGTATGTTGGCAGCAGCCACTCAATGTTAGTGATGGCTATTTAACAGTCTGATGGCCTTGAGATAGAAGCTGTTTTTCAGTCTCTCGGTCCCCGCTTTGATGCACCTGTACTGACCTCGCCTTCTGGATGATAGCGGGGTGAACAGGCAGTGGCTCGGGTGGTTGTTGTCCTTGATGATCTTTTTGGCCTCCCTGTGACATCGGGTGGTGTAGGTGTCCTGGAGGGCAGGTAGTTTTCCCCCGGGGATGCGTTGTGCAGACCTCACTACCCTCTGGAGAGCCTTACAGTTGAGGGCGGAGCAGTTTCCGTACCAGGCGGTGATACAGCCCGACAGGATGCTCTCGGTTGTGCATCTGTAAAAGTTTGTGAGTGTTTTCGGTGACAAGCCATATTTCTTCAGCCTCCTGAGGTTGAAGAGGCACTGTTGCACCTTCTTCACCACGCTGTCTGTGTGGGTGGACGATTTAAGTTTGTCCGTATTGTGTACGCCGAGGAACTTAAAATTTTCCACCTTCTCCACTACTGTCCCGTCGATGTGGATAGGGGGGTGCTCCCTCTGCTGTTTCCTGAAGTCCACAATCATCTCCTTTGTTTTGTTGACATTGAGTGTGAGGTTACACCACACTCCGAGGGCCCTCACCGCCTCCCTGTAGGCTGTCTCGTCGTTGTTGGTAATCAAGCCTACCACTGTAGTGTCGTCTGCAAACTTGATGATTGAGTTGGAGGCGTGCACGGCCACGCAGTCATGGGTGAACAGGGAGTACAGGAGAGGGCTGAGAACGCACCCTTGTGGGGCCCCAGTGTTGAGGATCAGTGGGGTGGAGATGTTGTTTCCTACTTTCACCACCTGGGGGCAGCCCGTCAGGAAGTCCAGGACCCAGATGCACAGGGCGGGGTCGAGACCCACGGTCTCGAGCCTAATGACGAGTTTGGAGGGTACTATGGTGTGAAATGCTGAGCTGTAATCGATGAACAGCATTCTTACATAGGTATTCCTCTTGTCCAGATGGGTTAGGGCAGTGTGCAGTGTGATTGCGATTGCGTTGTCTGTGGACCTATTGGGGCGGTAAGCAAATTGGACTGGGTTTAGGGTGTCAGGTAGGGTGGAGGTGATATGATCCTTGACTAGTCTCTCAAAGCACTTCATGATGACGGAAGTGAGTGCTACAGGGCGATAGTTGTTTAGCTCAGTTACGTTAGCTTTCTTGGGAACAGGAACAATCGTGGCCCTCTTGAAGCATTTGGGAACAGCGGACTGGGATAGGGATTGATTGAATTTGTCCGTAAACACACCAGCCACCTGGTCTGCACATGCTCTGAGGACGCGGCTAGGGATGCCGTCTGGGCCGGCTGCCTTGCAAGGGTTAACACGTTTAAATGTTTTACTCACGTTGGCTGCGGTGAAGGAGAGCCTGCAGGTTTTGGTAGCGGGCCATGTCAGTGGCAATGTATTGTCCTCAAAGAGAGCAAAGAAGTTGTTTAGTTTGTTTGGGAGCAAGACGTCGGTGTCCGCGGCGGCGCTGGTTTTCTTTTTGTAGTCCGTGATTGACTGTAGATCCTGCCACATACGTCTCATGTTTGAGCCGTTGAATTGCGACTCTACTTTGTCTCTATACTGACACTTAGCTTGTTTGATTGCCTTGCGGAGGGAATAGCTACACTGTTTGTATTCAGTCATGTTTCCGGTTGCCTTGCCATAATTAAAAGCAGTGGTTCGAGCTTTCAGTTTTGCGTGAATGCTGCCATCAATCCACGGTTTCTGGTTGGGGAAGGTTTTAATAGTCACCGTGGGTACAACATCACTGATGCACTTGCTAATAAACTCGCTCACCGAATCAGCGTATACATCAATGTTGTTGTCTGAGGCTATCGGAACATATCCCAGTCCACTTGATCGAAGCAATCTTGAAGCGTGGAATCAGATTGGTTGGACCAGCGTTGAATAGACCTGAGCATGGGTGTTTCCTGCTTTAGTTTCTGTCTATAGGCTGGGAGCAACAAAATGGAGTCGTGGTCAGATTTTCCGAAAGGAGGGTGAGGGAGGGCTTTGTATGCGTTGCGGAATTTAGAGTAGCAATGATCCAGAATGCTGCCAGCCCGGGTCGCACATTCGATATGCTGATAAAATTTAGGGAGCCTTGTTTTCAGATTAGCTTTGTTAAAATCCCCAGCTACAATAAATGCAGCCTCAGGATATATGGTTTCCAGTTTACATAGAGTCCAATGAAGTTCTTTCAGGGCTGTCAAGGTGTCTGCTTGGGGGGGATATACACGGCTGTGATTATAATTGAAGAGAATTCTCTTGGTAGATAATGATGTCGGCATTTGATTGTAAGGAATTCTAGGTCAGGTGAACAAAAGGACTTGAGTTCCTGTATGCTGTTATGATCCCACCACGACTCATTAATCATAAGGCATACACCCCCGCCCTTCTTCTTACCAGAGAGATGTTTGTTTCTGTCGGCGCGATGCGTGAAGAAACCGGGCGGCTGTACCGACTCTGATAATGTATCCCGAGAGAGCCATGTTTCCGTGAAACAGAGAATGTTACAAGCTCTGATGTCTCTCTGGAAGGCAACCCTTGCTCGAATTTCATCTACCTTGTTGTCAAGAGACTGGACATTGGCGAGTAGTATACTCGGGAGCGGTGAGCGATGTGCCCATCTACGGAGCCTGACCAGAAGACCGCGCCGTCTGCCCCTTCTGCAGGCGCCGTTGTTTTGGGTCACAAACTGGGATCCGATCCATTGTCCTGGGTGGTGGTCCAAACAGAGGATCCGCTTCGGGAAAGTAATTAGTAACTAATCAAATGGCCACCGGACTATTACATTGACCCCCCCATTTGTTTTATACACTGCTGCTATTCGCTGTTTATTATCTATGCATAGTCACTTCACCCCTATCTACAGTACATGTACAGTGGTTCCTCCTTTAAAAGTTGCAATTAAAAGTTGCGAGCTTACACCGTGGGTCTTAGAGGTACCCAGCGTCATGGCTTCATTGCTCCAGACCACCACAAGGGGGAGTTAGAGCACTCGTTATGCATTTGGGTCCCAGGGTTTTTATATGACCAATCATATCGAGTGGTTCCAATGACAAATTTGACGCGAGACACCGCTCCCTGGTGACTTTCTTCAGCAAAGATGGCTGACAAAACATTACGGTGGAAAGCAAATGCATGTAGTTATAATGTCATAACGAGTCGAGCAAAAAAATTACAATTGAGAGGAATATGTTAGTTAATGCAGAGACAAACGATTGTGCATATTTTTTTGTCATAAAGTTAATATACGAAAATCGCTATTTAGCGAGTTTTTTTCTCTGTCATATCCAATATGAGGTGTTTCAAACTCCATTCTGTGAATGATGCTGTGTCTGCATGTATGTATTACAATTATACACTTAGACAGTCTTTACCTCTCCTGTTCCTGGGACATCAATGATTACACATTGTAACCATGCAATAGACAAGAAACATGATTTAAGTAAAGGCTGCTTTGTAATTCATATATACAGAATAAAAAACAGTACATCCTGCCAGCACGCCCACAAATGTGCTGAATGACACGTGGAAGAGAGCGAGGAACCAGATGGGAGTAACAATCCAGGCTATTTGCTCTGAGAACGGCATAATAATGTAATAAAACATGCAGGGAGCAGGTTTCGAACCCTCAACATTCTAGTCTGAAGTCCAGCACACTATCGACTGTGCCCAAATTAATTAACCTGTTGGGGATAGGGGGCAGTATTTGCACAGCCGGATAAAAAACGTACCCGATTTAATCTGGTTACTACTCCTGCCCAGTAACTAGAATATGCATATAATTGTTTGATTTGGATAGAAAACACCCTAGAGTTTCTAAAACTGTTTGAATGGTGTCTGTGAGTATAACAGAACTCATTTGGCAGGCCAAAACCTGAGAAGATTCCAAACAGGAAGCGCTCTCTCTGACTATTTCTTGGCCTTCTTGATCATCTCTAACCAAAACAGGGGACCTCTGGCATAACGTGACATTTTCTAACGCTCCCATAGGCTCTCAGAAGGCGCCAGAACGATGAATGGTGACTTTGCAGGCCATGGCTGAAAAACAGTAGCGCATTTGGATAGTGGTCGATCTGACGACAATGAGACTGGAGGCGCGTGCACGAGCCGACACCATGTTTACTTTCTCTCTCTTTGAACGAAAACAACGACTCCCGGTCGGAATATTATCGCTTTTTTACGAGAAAAATCGCATAAAAATTGATTTTAAACAGCGTTTGACATGCTTCAAAGTACGGTAATGGAATATTTTGATTTTTTTGTCACGAAACGCGTCGGGCGCGTCACCTTTCTTTACCGTTCGGATAGTGTCTTGAACGCACGAACAAAACGGCGCTATTTGGATATAACTATGGATTATTTGGAACCAAACCAACATTTGTTATTGAAGTAGAAGTCCTGGGAGTGCATTCTGACGAAGAACAGCAAAGGTAATCCAATTTTTCTAATAGTAATTCTGAGTTTGGTGAGTACCACACTTGGTGGGTGTCAAAATAGCTAGCCTGTGATGGCCGGGCTATCTACTCAGAATATTGCAAAATGTGCTTTCACCGAAAAGCTATTTTAAAATCAGACATAGCGAGTGCATAAAGGAGTTCTGTATCTTTAATTCTTAAAATAATTGTTATGTTTTTTGTGAACGTTTATCGTGAGTAATTTAGTAAATTCACCGGAAGTGTTCGGTGGGAATGCTAGTCACATGCTAGTCACATGCTAATGTAAAAAGCTGGTTTTTGATATAAATATGAACTTGATTGAACAAAACATGCATGTATTGTATAACATAATGTCCTAGGAGTGTCATCTGATGAAGATCATCAAAGGTTAGTGCTGCATTTAGCTGTGGCTTTGGTTTTTGTGACATTATATGCTAGCTTGAAAAATGGGTGTCTGATTATTTCTGTCTGGGTACTCTGCTGACATAATCTAATGTTTTGCTTTCGTTGTAAAGCCTTTTTGAAATCGGACAGTGTGGTTAGATTAACGAGAGTCTTGTCTTTAAAATGGTGTAAAATAGTCATATGTTTGAGAAATTGAAGTAATAGCATTTCTAAGGTATTTGAATATCGCGCCACAGGATTACACTGGCTGTTGAGTAGGTGGGACGCAAGCGTGGGACGCAAGCGCAAGCGATTCATTTTATCACTATTTCTGACTTGTGTAACTCCTCCACTTGGCCAGTAACTGTTTGTAATGATTTGTCTGCTGGGCGCTGTTCTCAGATAATCGCATGGTATACTTTCGCAATAAAGCCTTTTTGAAATCTCAGCAATTTCTAGTACAAAATTTCCAGCGACGGCCTGCAGCCCAGAGTCTTCAGCGGCGGCCTGCAGCCCAGAACCTCCAGCAATGATCTACAGTCCGGTTCTTTCGACGACGATCCACAGTCCGGTGGTAATAAAGTAGAAGGATCAGCGGGTGGAGCGGGGATTACGCCCCGAACCGGAGCCTCCTCCTCTGCTGGAGGTTAAGGTTATGTGGACTGCAATTGAGCCACCATAAACAGGACTTGCCCACCCTACCCTCCCTTTTGTTTTTGTTTGTTTTGTTTAGGAGCATTCAGAGTCTGCACATTTGTGGGGGGAGGGGGGGGTACTGTCACGTCCTGACCATAGTAAGAGGTTATTTTCTATGGTAGAGAAGGTCAGGGCGTGACAAGGGGTGTTTTGTGTTTTTCTATGTTTTCTATTTCTATGTTTAAGTTCTAGTTTTTCTATTTCTATGTTGGGATTTTTTGGGTTGATCTCCAATTGGAGGCAGCTGGTGCTCGTTGTCTCTAATTGGAGATCATATTTAAGTAGAAGTGCGCCGGCTCAGCGTATCTGGTCTCCAGTGCGTCTCTTCGGCCCAGGTTATCCTGCGCCTGCTCTACGCACGGTACCTCCCCATTCACCAGCACAGCCCAGTTCGTCCTGTGCCAGCGCTACACCCTTGCTGGGCTCAAATAACCATCCAGCCAGGACAGGGTGTGCCAGCCCTAAGCTCCAGACCTCCAGTGCACCTCCACGGCCCAGTATACCCTGTGCCTGCTCTGCGCACCCAGTCTCCTGTGCGTCTCCCCAGTCCAGTGAGACTGTTTCCAGCTCCACGTAGGAAGCCTCCAGTGATGATCAATGGTCCGAAGCCTCCAGTGATAATCCATGGCACGAAGCCTCCAGTGATGATCCATGGCCCGGAGCCTGTAGTGATAATCCATGGCACGAAGCCTCCAGTGATGATCCATGGCCCGGAGCCTGTAGAGATGATCCATGGCACGAAGCCTCCAGTGATGATCCATGGCCCGGAGCCTCCAGTGATGGTCCATGGCACAAAGCCTCCAATGATGATCCATGGCGCGGAACTTGTAGTGATGATCCATGGCACGGAGCCTGCCGCGACGGTCCCCAGTCCGGAACATACAGAGATGCTCCCCAGTCCGGAGCCTCCAGCGACGCTCCCCAGTCCGGAGCCTCCAGCGACGCTCCGAGTCTTCAGAGGCAGCCTGCAGCCCAGAGTCTTCAGCGGCGGCCTGCAGCCCAGAACCTCCAGCGGCGGCCTGCAGCCCAGAACCTCCAGCGGCTGCCAGCAGCCCAGAACCTCCAGCGGCGGCCTGCAGCCCAGAACCTCCAGCGGTGGCCTGCAGCCCAGAACCTCCAGCGATGATCTACAGTCCGGTGGTACAGAAGCAGAGGGATTAGCGGGTGGAGCGGGGGTTACGCCCCAAACCCGAGCCGCCTCCTCCACCGGGAGGTGCACTGGATAAGAAGGTTCTGGGTACTGCACCTGAGCCGCTATAGACATTAGTCACCCACCCTACCTTCCCTTTGTGTTTTTGTTGTTTTGGGGGGGGGGGGGGGGGTTGTTGTTTGGGGAGGGTTTGTTGTTGTTTTGTGTAGGTGCGGTCGGAGTTTGGGGCGGGGGTACCTTTGGGGCGGGGGTACTGTCACGTCCTGACCATAGTAAGTGGTTATTTTCTATGGTAGAGTAGGTCAGGGCGTGACAGGGGGTGTTTGTCTATGGTTTGTATTTCTATGTTCAGTTTCTAGTTTTGTATTTCTATGTTGGTTTTGTTTGGTATGATCTCCAATTAGAGGCAGCTGGTCATCGTTGTCTCTAATTGGAGGTCATATTTAAGCTGATGTTTGTCCCACCTGTTTTTGTGGGTGATTATTTGTGAGTAGTGTTTGTTTCTCCTCTGCGTCACGGTTTGTTGTTTTTGTTGTTTCAAGTTATTGGTGTATTGCAAACGTTTCACGGTCATAATAAATATGTGGAACGAAACACATGCTGCACTTTGGTCCGCTCCTTTTGACAGCCGTGACAGAAACAAGCATGGAGAAACGAAAATGTTCAAATATTCCATGATATTCTTAAAATTTGTGTTGACTGAATATAAGCAACTGATGTCTGCTAAATAATCAAGTTAGGTTTCTCAAAAAAGAAATTATTCTAAATAACAGACTGGCTTTATTTACAAATTAGTGAGAATGACTCACCCCATGTTTAGAATTGGCTTTTTTTTGCTCACTCTAGCTTAAAAGAAAACAAAATCTCCAAAATATTGTTACTTTTTAAACAAAGCAATTATTATTAATTAATTTAGAATTATATAAAAGCCCCTTAGATATTCTCATATTATAGATATTATTATATATAGATATTAATTTAGAGTCCTCCAATCCTCTAAATGTAATTATTGGCGGAGAGTCACATCATTGAAAAAAAAATATACCATAGGCGAAATGAGTCTCACTAGTGTTGAGTAAGGAATTAGGCACTTTCCCATGTTTACTACAGTATGTATTGTAGACTGCACAGTAGCCTAATAAACAAATAAACACATTTAGTTAATAAAATATTTATAAAAAAATACTCTTTCAAAATGCAGATGTTGATTTAGTTATGGATCCATAACGAATTACTATGGGAATAAATATCACATAAATATTGGAACAAAGTTGTCTAATGAAGGTAAATAATTTAGAATCCTCCAATCCTGTAACCGTTGTAAAGCGCCATATTTTTCTCTGAATAGAAACACCATAATATTAATCAAATTAATTAAGCCACATTTCTTATTCAATCCCATGTACTGTGTTATTACAAAAAAGGTTCTAAATTCTCTGGTAATGCCAATACGGAATACTATCAAATGCTTCTCAAAGATGCCCTCTGGTGGTCAAACTAGCAATAACTTGCAATAACAGAAAAAATGTCTGACAATTAAATGATGTGCCACAGGTGTGCCGCAGTATTACGCAACTTTTAAAGAAGGAACCACTGTACAAATTACCTCTAACCTGTACCCCCGCACATTGAGTCGGTACCGGTACCCCCTGTATATAGCCTCGTTATTGTTATGTTACTTTTAATTATTTTTTACTTTATTTGGTCAATATTTTCTTAACTCTTCTTGAACTACACTGTTGGTTAAGTAATAATTTCACGGGAAGGTCTTCACTTGTTGTATTTAGCGCATGTGACAAATAAAGTTTGATTTGATTTTGATTACATTTCTCTAAAACAGGTTATAGGCTACATATGCACCACCAAGTCAGAACAGTAGGCGAAATTAACAAGGGTAAATAGACCAAATTGTTAGGGTGAGGCACATGGGCTACTAACATCTTCAACACAACGTACACTTAGTATTACTTTCTTAGCTACCGTATACAGTAGATATCTCCCTGGCATATTGCATCATTTACGCAGCAGCATACAATACATTTTTGGACTCACCTTGTGCTGTGCTCACTTGAACAGGAAGGTGGCGCGGCGGTCCTTCATGGGCAAATTTTGTCTGGCATTCTCTGAATTTATGATGCTTTCAAAACAACTGGGAACTCAGAAAAAAATAAGGTTGAATCATGATGATGTGATTGATCTTCAGGTCGTCGCTCTAGAAAGAGGCCGGATTTACAATTCCGAGTTGGATGACCGTTCAAAACATATTTTCCCAGTCGGAGCTCATTTATTCCAGACTTCCCAGTTGTATTGTACTCACTGAAGTCAAGTTTTCGCAGTTCAGTTAACAGTTGTTTTGAGCATGGCACAAATCATGCTTCATTGACAGCATGGCCAATGTTAAATGTTTATCATTTTAAACTTGGAAAAGAGCCCCTTAATCCCAGATTTGGGACCACACAGTCACTCCACTGAATAGCAGGCTAGTGATTGCTTTTCAATGCTTGCAGTTAGCCACTGTCACTGATTCCTTTCAAACCACTCATTGTTGAATTAGAGATTTAATACTTGTTGTTTATGTCCAATGGCCGATGAGCACCGATATATTTTATCTATAAATTCTCTTTATTATTTCTCTTCATATGACAAGGATTAAAAATGATTTCCCAGTAGATTGTCGACTTGATTCATGATGATTACTACTAGCTAAGATGTTGACATGATCAGTCCAATCAAAGCAACTGTATATATAACGTGATTTTCCGTCCTTTTATCTGTGGCCAATGACCTTGAGCCTTCTCGGATTGGTACTTCTAATGTAACTCTATGGCACCATCCAAGGGGCTACAATTTTCTAGCTCTACCCTTAGACTTGGCGATGACATGGTGTCCCCATGAGTGACAGAACACTGAGCCAATCATGGCATAAAGCTCCGTATTGTCTGCTGGCTTGCCCCACCACTACAGAAAGCGCTGAGCTATGCTGAAAGACCTGCATTTTGAAGCTGCCTTACTCAAGAAAACAAAAAAGAGACCATGTTTGTATGTGACTTTATTAAATCAATGATATATACATTTTTTACATTGTTTGCAAACTGATATGTGACACGTATTAATGCCAAATTAACATGCAAAACTTGCAAATCCCTCAAAATATATATACAGTACCGGTCAAAAGCTTTAGAACACCTACTCATTCAAGGGTTTTGCTTTAGTTTTTACTATTTTCTACTTTGTATAATAATATTGAAGACATCAAAACTATGAAATAACACATATGGAATCATGTAGTAACCAAAAAAGTGTTAAATAAAATCAAAATATATTTAATATTTGAGATTCTTCAAAGTAGTCACCCTTTGTCTTAATGACAGCTTTGCACACTTGGCATTCTCTCAACCGTATAAAGGCACAGGGCGAGACCTAGATGCAGATACGGGAGGCAGATGGATCGAGTCTTTGATATTTATTATAATCAAAGGGGCAGGCAAGAGAATGGTCGTGGATAGGCAAAAGATCATAACAAGGTCAGAGTCCAGAAGGTACAGGGTGGCAGGCAGGCTTGAGGTCAGGACAGGCAGTATGGTCAGGCAAGCAGGTTCAGAGTAGAGGCTGGCAAGGGTCAAAACCGGGAGGAGGAGCAAAAACAGAGAAAGGGGAAAAAACAGGACCACGGAAAACATGCTGGTAGACTTGACAAGACAAACTGGCAATAGACAAAAAGGGAACACAGAAATAAATACCCAGGGACTACTGAGGAAAACAGATAACACCTGGAGGTGGGTGGAGACAATAACAAAAACAGGCAAAACCGATCAGGACGTGACAAACTGGTACTGTATATTTTGGGGAAAAAAAACATTATTTCAGAAAAGTAGTGCATTTGGAAAAGCACACACTTGTCTATATAAGGACCCACAGTTGACAGTGCATGTCAGAGCAAAAACTAAGCCATGAGGTTGAAGGAATTGTCTGTAGAGCTCCGAGACAAGATTGTGTCGAGGCACAGATCTGGGGAAGGGTACCAAAAAATGTCTGCAGCATTGAAGGTCCCCAAGAACACAGTGGCCTTCATCATTCTTAAATGGAAGAAGTTTGGAACCACCAAGACTCTTCCTAGAGCTGGCTGCCCTGTGTCGTGTCTTTGGGGTACCATTAAACTGAAGACATGTTTATCAATTAACTCCCTGTAATTATTATCACGCGATTAAACTGATTAATCGTTTAATTGTAATTAACTAGGAGATCGGGGCACCAAGGAGAATATTCAGATTACAAAGCTATAATTTTCCTAATATAACTTTTCCTATATTATAATATTATATTCTATTATAGTATAGGCCGATTATCTTCTGGTTTAAATGGTGTATTTTACCTCTAGTCCAGTCTCATTCCAAACGTCGTAAATTGTTGTATCTGCACGAACCCAGTCTTCACTAAAATCATCCATACATCAATTGTCTTAAAATCATTTATTTACTACACTAAGTAATTAACAGAAAACATACAAACAGTAATTATCGTCACAAAGGATTGGTATAGTAATGTGCCCTAATGGCTAACAGGCATGGCTGGTCTGTTAGACAATGGGTCATTAACGGTCAGCTGAGAAGTTACACAGAGTTCATTAATATTAACAATTGACAATTGAAGGCTCACTCATTCGGGAACAATTGCAATCAATATATATTTATGCTCAGTGTGTCGTCGTGATCCTTGTTCGAGCGTCATTCTGATGGAGAGTTCTCTCTCTCTCTCTCTCTCTCTCTCTCTCTCTCTCTCTCTCTCGGTTAGAATGGATCATTCAAAGCGACATTAATTAATGTCGTCATAGAATGGATGTTTCGTTG
This sequence comes from Salmo salar, assembly GCF_965601325.2. Taxonomy (NCBI): domain Eukaryota; kingdom Metazoa; phylum Chordata; class Actinopteri; order Salmoniformes; family Salmonidae; genus Salmo; species Salmo salar. The sequence goes on from NC_138291.1 coordinate 172,414,297, forward strand.
GTCTTCGCATTCGATGATATAATTTACTTAGCTGCAGACTAATAATTAATATCAAAGACTTGTTCTTATTCTGTCGGTCTCGATAGTCTAAAAGTTAACCACGTGGTGTAGTTCACTTTCAGTAGAGGAATTGGATGGTAAAACCTATTGGCCATGGAGTGGAGGCCTGGTCTGGAGAAATGTAGCTCAGGGTATAGTTTTATAGTGACCCTTGAACAGGCTTGTCAAATGACGCCTGGTCCTGTCTGTGTCCCTTGGGGGCGTGCCGATGGCTGAGTGAAGCTTGGTACAGAAATCCAATTCTATCACATTAACATCAGTACATAGCATCTCAATGTATTACAAATAGCTTTATCCTTATTAATACATTTTATACAACCAGGTGTATGCAAGTCTCAAGGCTGAGTCTATTATATAAACCGTTTTATGGTAATATGGCTATATTGTCTCTTCTGAGTATCACAAAATTGTACCAAGCGGACCAGTTCGTAGCTGGATTCTTCACCAATCTTCCATACCTTCTCCAGAACACAAATGTCGCTTGGCTCCCCAATTCTGTGAGTTGGAAGAATTTCCTGTGTCTCTCTATGGGCCATGTGGCCAGAGACTCTCCTGGAATTTTACCACTCCTTCACACAGGGACTGGGTGGGGGAAGGTAGGTTGGGGGATGGTACAAAGGGGAGGGGGTCAACTGTCCTCCCTGTACCAAAAGAGGCCAACGTCATGACACCTGTCACACCCTGATCTGTTTCTCTACCCCCCCCCCCCCACCAGGTTTCTCCCATTTTCCACATTATCCCCTGTGTATTTATACCTGTGTTTTCTGTTTGACTGTTGCCAGTTCATCTTGTCCCGTCAAGTCTTGCCAGCATTTTTCTCCATGTTTTTCCTATTTCTTGTTTTTGTTCTAGTGTCCCCGGTTACGACCTTTTGCCTGTCCTCACCCTGAGCCTGCCTGCCGTCTACGTCTGCCAACTATTTACCTGGATTATGAAGCCATGCCTGTCCTCGACCTGCTTTTGCCTGCCTCTGTGTACTCAATAAATCTCTGAGACTTGAACCATCTGCCTCACATGTCTACATCTGGGTCTCACCCAGAAACTTGATATGCCCGGCCAAACTGAGCAATTGAGGGAGAAGGGTCTTGGCCAGGGAGGTGACCAAGAACCTGATAGTCACTCTGACAGAGCTCCAGAGTGCCACTGTGGAGATGGGAGAACCTTCCAGAAAGACAACCATCTATGCATCACCTCACCAATCAGGCCTTTATGGTAGAGTGACCAGACAGAATCCACTCCTCAGTAAAAGGCACATGACAGCCCACTTGGAGTTTGTCAAAAGGCACCTAAAGACTCTCAGACTAATAGAAACAAGATTCTCTTGTCTGATTAAACCAAGATTGAACTCTTTGGCCAGAATGTCAAGAGTCGTTTCTGGAGAAAACTGGTACTATCCCTACGTTGAAGCATGGTGGTGGCAGCATCATGCTGTGGGGATGTTATTCAGTGGCAGGGACTGGTAGACTAGACAGGATTGAGGGAATGATGAACGGAGAAAAGCATGGAGAGATCCTGTATGAAAACCTGCTCCAGACCGCTCAGGACCTCAGACTGGGGTGAAGGTTCACCTTCTTTCAGGGCAACAACCCTAAGCACACATCCAAGACAGCGCAGAAGTGGCTTCGGGACAAGTCTCTGAATGTCCTTCAGTGGCCCAGCCAGAGCCTGGACATGAACCCGATTGAACATCTCTGCAGAGACCTGAAAATAGCTGTGCAGCAATGCTCCCCATCCAACCTGAAAGAGCTTGAGAGGATCTGCAGAGAAGAATGGGAGAAACTTCCCAAAACAGGTGTGCCAAGCTTGTAGCGTCATACCCAAGAAGACTCAAGACTGTAATCGCTGCCAAAGGTTCTTCAACAAAGTACTGAGCATAGGGTCTGAATACTTATGTAAATGTGATATTTCATGTTTTTTTTATTTTATACATTTTAGAAAAATATCTAAAAAACTGTTTTTGCTTTGTCATTATAGGGGTTTTTATGGGGGAAAAAATGTAAGCAGTTTTAGTATAAGGCTGTAACGTAACAAAATGTGTAAAAAGTCAAGGGGTCTGAATACTTTTCGAATGCACTGTATAACAAACAGATTACTGACCATTTCGAATCCCATCGTACCTTCTCCAATATACAATCTGGTTTCAGAGCTGGTCATGGGTGCACCTCAGCCACGCTCAAGGTCCTAAACGGTATCATAACCGCCATCGATAAAAGACATTACTGTTTATTCATCGACCTGGCTAAGGCTTTCGACTCTGTCAATCACAACATTCTTATTGGCAGACTCAACAGCCTTGGTTTCTCAAATGATTGCCTCGCCTGGTTCACCAACTACTTCTCTGTTAGAGTTCAGTATGTCAAATCGGAGGGCCTGTTGTCCGGACCTCTGGCAGTCTCTATGGGGGTGCCACAGGGTTCAATTCTCGGGCCACTGCTGGTGATTCTTTGATCCACCTCTACGCAGACGACACCATTCTGTATACCTCTGGCCCTTCTTTGGACACTGTGTTACCTAACCTCCAGATGAGCTTCAACGCCATACACCACTCCTTCCGTGGCCTCCAACTGCTCTCAAATGCAAGTAAAACTAAATGCATGCTCTTCAACCGATCGCTGCCCGCACCTGCCCGCCTGTCCAACATCACTACTCTGGATGGTTCTGACTTAGAATATGTGGACAACTACAAATACCTAGGTGTCTGGTTAGACTGTAAGCTCTCCTTCCAGACTCACATTAAGCATCTCCAATCCAAAATTAAATCTAGAATGGACTTCCTATTTCGCAACAAAGCCTCCTTCACTCATGCTGCCAAACATACCCTCGTAAAACTGACTATCCTACCGATCCTCGACTTCAGCGATGTCATTTACAAAATAGCCTCCAACACTCTACTCAACAAATTGGATGCAGTCTATCACAATGCCATCTGTTTTGTCACCAAAGCCCCATATACTACCCACCACTGCAACCTGTACACTCTCGTTGGCTGGCCCTCGCTTCATACTCGTCACCAAACCCACTGGCTCCAGGTCATCTACAAGTATCTGCTAGGTAAAGCCCCGACTTATCTCAGCTCACTGGTCACCATAGCAGCACCCACCCATAGCACGCGCTCCAGCAGGTATATCTCACTCGTCACCCCAAAAGCCAAATCTTCCTTCGGCTGCCTCTCCTTCCAGTTGTCTGCTGCCAATGACTGGAACGAACTGCAAAAATCACTAAAGCTGGAGACTCTTACCTCCATCACTAGCTTTAAGCACCAGCTATCAGAGCAGCTCACTGCACCTGTACATAGCTCATCTGTAAATAGCCCATCCAATCTACCTCATCCCCATACTGTATTTATTTATTTATCTTGCTCCTTTGCACCCCAGTATCTCTACTTGCACATTCATCTTCTGCACATTCTACCATTCCAGTGTTTAATTGCTATATTCTAATTACTTCGCCACCATGGCCTGTTTATTGCCTTACCTCTCTTATCCTACCTCATTTGCACATGCTGTATATAGATTTTTCTATTGTATTATTGATTGTATGTTTGTTTATTCCATGTGTAACTCTGTGTTGTTGTATGTGTCGAACTGCTTTGCTTTATCTTGGCCAGGTCGCAGTTGCAAATGAGAACTTGTTCTCAACTAGCCTACCTGGTTAAATGAAGGTTAAATAAAATAAATATATATCCTCAAATCGAGGACAAAGGAAGAACGGCCTGAAGAAACATTAACAATCCTCCTGAATAGAGTTTTGGACCAGAGTTTTAAACTCACTGAGGGGCACTATAACGTCTAGGTGAAGCGTACTTTACAGACTATTCCATGTCTCTAGTGCACAATGGGAAAAGGCAGTCTTGCCTAACTGGTTAATGGCCCTGTGGACTTTAAGTAGCAACCACCTAGTAGACCATGTCTAGTCAACGCTTGGAAATAGAGCAATAGTTATCTACATCTGAAGGGTCTCCGCACTTTAGAAGAGGGTGAACATACAGTATGCTGATTTCCACATTTTGGGTATTGAATAGTTAACCTTTTTTAAATAAATGTTTTTAATTTATGCTCAATTATTAACAGTTGAAGCGTATATGGTGTTTGCAAGCACAGAACTCAGAAACAATGTATTTGGGCAGAGACAATTTTCTAACAATATCCTGATAGATTTTCAGTTTATTAACAAGGCATGCATTTTTAACATATAAAGCAGACAGAATAGAACAGTAAGACTATGATTCAATAAGTAAGATCAACAAAGAAACAAAGTAAATCTGTCCCTTGGTCTCACCAGAGAGACCTGTCTGTTTTTTACTCATCTTTAGTTTCACCACTGATTCAGTTTACCCTGAACTTCACAACAGCAATGATGGTGCACAGGAGGAAAAACACAGCATTACCAATTTTTGGCAGGTAGAAAAATGTTGTTTCCCATCTGTAGAAGAATTAAAAGATTTATAACAAATTGCTGCAATAAAATTATTTTTTTTAAGGGAAATTGTAAAGGGAATATTTCCCTTTTCTAAAGGCAGTGTATATTTAGGCAATAAGGCCTGAGGGAGTGTGGCATATGGCCAATATACCACAGCTAATGACTGTTCTTAGGACACAGCCCTTAGCCATGGTATATTAACCATATACCACAAACCCCTGAGGTGCCTTATTGCTATTATAAACTGGTTACCAATGTAATCAGAGCAGTAAAAATAAATGTTTTGTCATACCAGTGGTATGCGGTCTGCTATACCACGGCTGTCAACAAATCAGCATTCAAGGCTCAAACCACCCAGTGTATATTTAACAGTAGGACACCACCACCAACATGCCCAGAGGAATCAGTAGGACTTTTAGATCTATGGAACTGACAGTGAAAGTCTGTATATTGTAAAATGAATTCTATGAAAACATCACAGATACATTTATTTGTTTGTGCTGCTATGACAAAATGTAAACATTTGTTCAGCTCTTCACACCTTTTATGTGTGAAACTTGACAATAGAATAGAATGCTGATACTTCTGCAAACCACAGAGATATGAGGAAGTGGTAAATGTCTCTATAAGTGTCTTGGCCTATACTTTGTATGAAAACATATAAGGAGGGAGTTTTTGTGCCCTAAACTCTAGTGTGATAAACAGAAAATGTTACCTTTCATCATATTTCTATTATCATCCATTTGGAAGAGTAAGTGTGAAATACAGCTGAATGAGTGATAATTACCTCATGGTGTCCTTCTCCTTGCCCCCCTCAGGTCCTTGGACTGTGTTGTCAGTCTGAACAGGCTCAGCAGTTGGAGAGAAAGAGGATTGTTCAGTGGTTGGAGCTTGGGTTGCTGTGAGGTTAAAACAACAATGGTATTATGACTGGTGTACCAGAGAGACACAGGGTAGACTGAACTGTAACAAGATATTGTTGCTAAGCTACAGTATGACCTTCTTGTCTAGCTTTTTAATTTACCGCAACATGTGGATTTTAACAAATTATTTTCACTGCTGAGTTCAAACCAATGGTACGACTGCTGTAATTATTCCCAAAAGCTTTTAATCAAGTTACAGTCCAATTTGTTTTAGATGATCAGCCAGCAAGACTGGATAAAACCAGGTTAATACTTAATTCTACAGTATCTGATTGCTCTCTACTCACTGGTCATAGTGGAAGTACTTTGTGTGGTGGTTTGTCGTCTGACAGTGATGTGAACAGGCATCATAAGGTTTCCCACTTCACACCTGTACCAGACAGTGTTTTCCATCTTCAGTCCACTCATAGTTACCGTTAAGATGTTTCCTCTGGTGGCATCAGTGGTCTGCTGTAGGGTCACTGATGTTCCATCTAGAGTCCCAGAATTCCTCTCCACACAGGAGACACTGTCACCAATCCTGCACCCCCACTTCTTATTTTGAGTGTCACTATAGTAACAAATTACAATTACACTTCCTCCTTCAACTCCAGTCACTTCGTGTTGGTCCACATAGAGTTCCGGAGTAACTGAACACAGAGGTACAGACAACAAAGAAGGTCCTGAGTGATCAAGTGTTTTTTTATAACAACTGACCACAAATATCATAATTATGATATGATGGATAGAGAACAGAAAGTAGACATATACCAACATTGCTCATGTCAACTTCAACAATAATAGTGATACCAGTAAATGAAATCAGAACACCAGTCATGTAATCATATGGAAGAGTTGCCGGCATCTTACCAGGAGTGACAGATAGGTCGATCCATTCTGTCATGTCAGCGCGCACCACCGCTAACTAACTAGCCATTTCACATCGGTTACACACAGTGCAATAGTAACATCCAGAGTCCTCTGGCTTTAGATCAGTGAGTGTCACAGTGAAGGTTAGCTGGTTGATGTCATGAGAGATTGAGGCCTTATCTTTGCTCTTAGGAGAGTCAGTGCGTACAACAGGGGTGCAATTATTGAAATAAGATCCTTTACAACAACAGTTGTTTTATATAATCCTGATGATAAGGACATGGGATGGTGATGGAGCCTCCTGTCTTCACAGACACACGATAAGCACCTGTAGACACAACAACAGAAAACACATTACATTGGAATTCAAGCAAATTCTCACAGCAGAAAAATGACATTCCATCTGGACTATAACACACATAATACAGGAAGTGTTATTGATAAGACAAGCTACTGTTCCTGTCTTCAGAGTTTCAGCATGTGTCCAGTCCCTGTCCCTGACCTCAACTTCAGCACTTCATAGAAACATGTTACCCTTATCTGAGAGTCTGAAAAAGATGATGATGATGAGGAGGAGGAGGAGGAGGAGGAGGAGGAGGAGGAGGGAGAGATGAGAAGCCATTTCTGGGTATGTGTCTCTGTACGTTATATGGTACCAATTCACAATGTGTGTGTCACTGACCAAGGCACCAAAGAGAATGACTGCACTTCCTAACAGCTATAGCTGTCTTGAACTCTCTTCCTGCTTATGTTAGAGTGTCTATACCCCCTCAGTGGCAGATAGCAACTATTACATTCTATGGTCTAGTTGTAACATAAGGCTCTAAGGCACTACAATTGATTACTTTATTTAATTAGCACATTTATATATCTTATTTCAAAAGATGGATGACCCAGCAGCCTATTCAGAGGGTTGGAGTCAGAGGTTCAGGTGCAAAAATATATAGATATTTATTTTACAGCACAGGTGATGAAGACAGGATCCAGAGGTTTTATTTACAAAAATGTATAGATTACAAAAATTATGAAAAATGGTTAACTTTGAAAAATAATACACTTACTTGGCCAATAGCAAAATATAACCTCAAATCGAGGACCAAGGCAAAATGGCTTACAGGACACAATTACACTACTACTGAACAGAGTTTAGCACCAGAGTTATAACTCAGTGAGGGGCACTAGAACCTCTAGGTGAACCAGACTTTTGCAGACTATTCCATGTCTCTGGTGCACAATAGAAAAAGGCAGTCTTGTCTAATTGGGTAATGACCCTGGGGACTTTATGTAGCAACTACCTAGTAGACCGTATCTGGTAACTGTTAGTGGTGAAGGAGAACAGGCTACAGAGGTAGTGGGGGAGTTTACCCAGAAGGGCTTTGTATATGAACACATAGCAATGTAGCTGTCTGCGCATTTAAAGCAAGGTCCAGCCCACCATTTGATACAAAGTGCAATGGTGGGTGAGTGACTTGGCATTTGTAACAAAGCACAAGGATGCATGATAGACTGAGTCCAGTCTCTGTAGCACAGAGGAGGCTTCATTCATGTACATTAAGTCAATATAATCAATTACTGAAAGAAAAGTGGCTTGAACAAGCCTTGTTGCAAAAAAATTAAAACCCAATTTCAGTTTAAGTTTCCTCAAAATATTATCCATATTAACTTGGTATTACAGCTTCTTGTCCAACCATTTACCTAGGTATTTGTAAGATTACACATTTTTAATGGAGCTAAAATTAAGCCCTGGTGTACACCTCTAGTAATCTAAAATGAAAATGAAAGAATTATGAGTCTAAGCATAGATGCATTGTGTATTGTCTGTGAAATATGACAGCCCCTTCAATGAGACCAACGTTATTGAGTCTGGCAAGCAACAGTTTGTGGTCAACTAAAACCAGACTGAACCTCACACAGGAAGTTGTTCTCAAATAGGAATTTATTTAGCTGAGAGTTCACTAGGGCTTGAAAGACTTTGACCAGGATAGGTAGCTTGGAAATAGGCAATAGTTATTTACATCTGAAGGGTCTCCACCCTTTAGCAGGGGGTGAACACTCACTAACTTCCAAATTGTGTGTATTGAATAGTTAGTTGACATTTATTATGCTTAATCATTAACAGTTAAAACATATATGGTGTTTACAAGCACACACACAACTCATACACATTGTATTTGGGCAGAGACACAACTTCCTAAGAATATCTTAATAGATTGTAAAGTTTATTAACAAAGCATGCATTTTTTTACATATAACGCAGACAGAATAGTACAATAAGAACAACTATGAAACAAATCATATGGTGGCTACAACATATGGACTAAAAAGTGAAATTAGTTCAAAGACATATAGGTCAAATGAACGACAGATGAACAGTTTCTTATTTTGTGTTTTATCCTTGAAAAAGCAGGTGCTAGAAGTAAATCTGTCCCTTGGTCTCACCAGAGAGACCTGTCTGGTTTCTACTATTTTGTATTTCACACGGAGTCAGTTTGCCATGAACTTCACAAAATAGGATGAAGAGCACTGCATTACCAATGTTTGGCATGTAGACGAATGTTTCGCCCCCATCTGTAGAAGAATTAAAACATTTAGAACATGTTCCTCTGTAAATTGCTGCAATAATATTACATTTTTTTAAATGGAATTGTAAAGGGAATTTTTTCTATATCTAGAGGCAGTGTATATTTAACAGTTTGCGTCAGCTGTGATGATTTTGACCACTCAAGGTATTTAACCTCTATGGGCTAGGCGGGATGAATTCGTCCCACCTACATAACAGCCAGTTGAAGCCTGTGGCGCGATTTTCAAATACCTTAAAAATCCTATTACTTCAATTTCTCAAACATATGACTATTTTACAGCTATTTAAAGACAAGACTCTCGTTAATCTAACCACACTGTCCGATTTCAAAAAGGCTTTACAACGAAAGCAAAACATTAGATTATGTCAGCAGAGTACCAAGCCAGAAATAATCAGACACCCATTTTTCAAGCTAGCATATAATGTCACAAAAACCCAGAAGACAGCTAAATGCAGCACTAACCTTTGATGATCTTCATCAGATGACACACCTAGGACATTATGTTATACAATACATGCATGTTTTGTTCAATCAAGTTCATATTTATATCAAAAAACAGCTTTTTACATTAGCATGTGACGTTCAGAACTAGCATACCCCCGCAAACTTCCGGCGAATTTACTAACAATTTACTAAATTACTCACGATAAACGTTCACAAAAAGCATAACAATTATTTTAAGAATTATAGATACATTACTCCTCTATGCACTCGATATGTCCGATTTTAAAATAGCTTTTCGGTGAAAGCACATTTTGCAATATTCTAAGTACATAGCCCGGCATCACAGGGCTAGCTATTTAGACACCCAGCAGGTTTAGCACTCACCAATATCAGATTTACTATAAGAAAAATGGTCTTACCTTTCCTGTTCTTCGTCAGAATGCACTCCCAGGACTTCTACTTCAATAACAAATGTAGGTTTGGTCCAAAATAATCCATAGTTATGTTCCAACAGCGACGTTTTGTTCGTGCGTCCCAGACACTATCCCAATGGTAAATAACGGTCGCGCGCACGGCTCATTTCGTGACAAAAGATTTCTAAATATTTAATTACCGTACTTCGAAGCATGTCATTCGCTGTTTAAAATCAATTTTTATGCCATTTTTCTCGTAAATAAGCGATAATATTCCGACCGGGAATCTGCAATTAGATAAACAGCCGAAGGAAAATATATCACTGGGTCGAATAGGGCACGCGCCTAATTCCATTGTCCTCTGATGGGCCACTTGGCAAAGGCGATTATGTGTTTCAGCCTGAGGCTGCCTCGTCATCGTTCAGGTTTTTCCCGGGCTCTGAGAGCCTATTGGAGCCGTGGGAAATGTCACATTACAGCTAAGATCCTGACTCTTCAATAAACAGAAGCAAGAACAACAACACCTTGTCAGACAGGCCACTTCCTGCATGAAACCTTATCAGGTTTTTGCCAGCCAAATGAGTTCTGTTATACTCACAGACACCATTCAAACAGTTTTAGAAACTTTAGGGTGTTTTCTATCCATATGTAATAAGTATATGCATATTCTAGTTACTGAGTAGGAGTGGTAACCAGATTAAATCGGGTACGTTTTTTATCCGGACGTGAAAATACTGCCCCCTATCCCAAACAGGTTAATGAGTGTGAATCATTGAAGGTGGTAGTGTAGGCATCTTCCGTGTGACTAGGACTGTCAGAAGGTGAGTGTAGCTGGTGCATGAAGTCAGGCGCAGGAGAGCAAAATGAGTGAGCAACGTACCTTACTCAAAAAACAAAGGCACAAGGTCAACAAATACACTTGACCAATAACCAACAGTAAACATTACGCACGGGTGAACACAGCACCCGCCGAAAAACCAGCCATCATGAACCGAACTGAACATAGAAATAATCACACACAACAAACATGGGGGAAACAGAGGGTTAAATACATGAACATGTAATTGGATAATGAAAACCAGGTGTGTAGAAAATAAAGACAAAACCAATGGAAAATGAAAGATGGATCAGCGATGGCTAGAAGACCGGTGACGTCCACCTGCCGAATGCCGCCCGAACAAGGAGAGGGACCGACCTCGGCGGAAGTCGTGACAGTACCCCCCCCTTAACGCGCGGCTCCATTAGCGCGCCGACACCGGCCTCGGGGACGACCCAGGGGGCGAGGCGCAGGGCGATCCGGATGGAGACGGTGGAACTCCTGCAGCATCGATGGGTCTAACACGTCCTCCACCGGCACCAGGCATCTCTCCTCCGGACTGTACCCCTCCCACTCCACGAGGTACTGAAGGCCCCTTGCCCGACGCCTCGAATCCAGTATGGATCGAACTGCATACGCCGGGGCCCACTCGATGTCCAGAGGGGGCGGAGGAACCTCCCGCACCTCAGACTCCTGGAGTGGACCAGCCACCCCCGGCCTGAGGAGAGACAAAAGGAACGAGGGGTTAATTCGATAATCGGGGGGAAGCTGTAACCTGTAACATACCTCGTTCAGTCTCCTCAGGACTTTGAATGGCCCCACAAACCACGGGCCCAGCTTCCGGCATGGCAGGCGGAGGGGCAGGTTTCGGGTTGAGAGCCAGACCCGGTCCCCCGGTGCGAACACCGGGGCCTCACAGCGGTGGCGATCTGCGCAGGTTTTCTGGCGCCTCACGGCCCGCTGAAGGTGCACATGAGCGGCGTCCCATGTCTCCTCAGCGCGCCTAAACCAGTCATCCACCGCAGGAGCCTCGATCTGGCTCTGATGCCACGGCGCCAGAACCGGCTGGTACCACAGTATGCACTGGAAGGGGGAGAGGTTAGTGGAGGAGTGGCGGAGCGAGTTCTGGGCCATCTCTGCCCAGGGCACGAACGCTGCCCACTCCCCCGACCGGTCCTGGCAATAGGACCGCAGAAACCTACCCACATCCTGGTTCACTCTCTCCACCTGTCCGCTACTCTTGGGGTGAAAACCCGAGGTAAGGCTGACCGAGACCCCCAGACGTTCCATGAACGCCCTCCAGACCCTTGACGTGAACTGGGGACCTCGATCAGATACTATGTTTTCTTGTACCCCGTAGTGCCGGAAGACGTGTGTAAACAGGGCCTCTGCATTCTGTAGGGCCGTAGGGAGACCGGGCAAAGGGAGGAGACGAGAGGACCAGGATCGTGGTGTGATGGAAGAAGATCCGTTAGGAAATCCACCGACAGGTGCGACCACGGCCGCTGTGGAATGGGTAAGGGTTGTAACTTCCCTCTGGGCAAGTGTCTAGGGGCCTTGCACTGGGCGCACACCAAGCAGGAGGAAACATAAACTCTCACGTCCTTAGCTAAATTGGACCACCAGTACTTCCCACTAAGACAGCGCACTGTCCGACCGATGCCCGGATGACCAGAGGAGGGTGACGTATGGGCCCAATAGATTAAACGGTAGCGGACAGCAGACGGAACGTATAGACGCCCAGCTGGATATTGGAGGGGATTGGGCTCTGTACGTAACGCCCGCTCGATGTCCGTATCCAGCTCCCACACTACCGGTGCCACCAGGCAAGAGGCCGGGAGTATGGGAGTGGGATCCATGGGCCGCTCCTCTGTGTCATACATCCGGGACAGTGCGTCTGCCTTCGCATTCTGGGAACCTGGTCTGTAGGATAGAGTGAAAACAAAACGGCTAAAAAACATGGCCCACCTTGCCTGACGAGGATTCAGTCTCCTCGCCGCCCAGATGTACTCCAGATTGCGGTGGTCAGTCCAGATGAGAAATGGGTGTTTAGCCGCCTCAAGCCACGGGAAATGCAGGAGAATCAATAAGGAAAAAACAGATTTTCTCCTTGTGATCCTCCCGAGTCACCATGCCCAGTGGAGCGGTGGCCTCCCTAATTAGCCACGACCCCAATGGTCGACTATCTAGGGCGTGAACTGGGAAAGGCATATCCACTGGAACAATAGGGATCCCTAAACTATGGGCAAATGATCTGTCAATAAAGTTCCCAGCTGCGCCTGAATCTACGAGCGCCTTATGCTGGGAATGCGGGGAAAACTCAGGAAAATAAATATACACACACGTGTGCAACAGAGGGCTCTGGGTGAGCCTGGTGCTGACTCACCTGGGGTGACACAAGAGTGCCCTGCCTGCTGCCTCGACTCCCAGAGGAACCTCTCCAGCACCGACCAGCAGTATGCCCTCTGCGGCCACAGATGGTGCATGGACCGGCATCTCCTCCGGTCGCCCTATGTGCAACACCTCCCAGCTCCATGGGTGTAGAAGCTGTGGTGCTGGGGGATGGAATCGACAGACCCCGATCTGGAAGTCCGCGGCTAGCCAGCAGGTTATCCAACCGGATGGACAGGTCCACCAGCTGGTCAAAGGTGAGAGTGGTGTCCCTGCAGGCCAACTCCCGACGGACGTCCTCGCTCAAACTACAAAGGTAGTGATCAATCAGGGCCCTGTTGTTCCATCCCGCGCTGGCGGCCAGGGTCCGAAAGTCCAGAGAGAACTCCTGTGCGCTCCTTGCCCCTGCCTAAGTTGGACGAGCCGTTCACTCGCCACTCTACCCTCAGGCGGGTGGTTGAAAACTGCTCAGGCGGGTGAAATCTTCTAATTGGTCCAACACCGCTTCTCCTTCCTCCCATACGGCGTTGGCCCACTCCAGGGCTTTCCCTGGGAGACAGGAGATGAGGGCGGACACGCTCTCACGGCCCGAAGGAGCCGGGTGGACGGTTGCTAGGTAGAGCTCCAACTGGAGTAGGAACCCCTGACATCCCGCAGCCGTCCCATCATACTCCTTCGGAAGATCGAGCTGAATCCCACTGGGACCGGGTGAAGGAGGGGTGAGAAGTGGTGTCCTTGGTGGTGATGGTGGAGGCACTGAAGGAACTCTTCTTCTCCATCAGCGGTCCAGATTCTGTAGGATGCGATCCATGGCGATGTCGAGATGTTGTAACATGCCTGCTGCTGGATGCGTTCCTCGATCCCTAATCCGGGGTTGTCTGCTCCTGCTGACTCCATATGGGAGGTGTGTGATTCTGTCAGAAGGTGAGTGTAGCTGGTGCATGAAGTCAGGCGCAGGAGAGCAAAATGAGTGAGCAACATACTTTACTCAAAAAACAAGGGCACAAGGTAAACAAATACACTTGATCAATAACCAACGGTAAACATTACGCACGGGTGAACACAGCACCCGTCGAAAAACCAGCCATCATGAACTGAACATAGAAATAATCACGCACAACAAACATGGGGGAAACAAAGGGTTAAATACATGAACATGTAATTGGATAATGAAAACCAGGTGTGTAGAAAATAAAGACAAAACCAATGGAAAATGAAAGATGGATCAGCGATGGATAGAAGACCGGTGACGTCGACCGCTGAACGGACGGTGAAAGACAATGTTTATTGTAAAATATTGTCCATAACACATCTAAGATATAAAGATTTTTTTATGATTATTTTTGTGCTACTATGACTAAATAGAAATATTTGTTCAGCTCTTTACCCCTTTTATGTGTGAAACTTGGACATACGATAATATGGCCATGATGCTCCACAACATGTTCTTAGGGGCTTGGGCCTGGATTACATCTAGCTTTTTAAAGATGTCTGAGCTGCTGATCCATATGCTATACTTCCATAATCCATTGATGACCTTAACAGCGCTATATATATCATTTTCAACACCATTCTATCTGCCACACACTCCATTCCTGACAAGCAACAAATCCCATTCAATATTTTCTTTCCTTTGACAACTACTCTGTTAAAACTTCTTAAGGCTAGGGGGCAGTATTCGGAAGTTCGGATGACTGACGTGCCCATCCATGCTCCACCCATGTCATTCGAGTGACAAACCAGACTCCCAGGAACCTATACCCCGCCCACCCTCTCCAGATTCCTTCCATACAACTTCAAGTATATTTCATCCCCAACCATCCCTCTAGAAAAAAACACAGTCTGTGATTTCTCAACTGAAAACTTGAAGCCCCACCTGAGGGACCACTGCTCTACTTCACTAATAGCTTCTTGAACTCTTCTGGCGGTATAGGTAATATTACTCCGTCATATCCACAGAGCTTCATCATCCGCAAACAATGACCTCCCAATATCAGGTCTTACCTGATACATCGTCAATTATAATAATCTAGGCAATCCAAGATGGCGTAGCAGTGAGATGTTTTGAATGTCTTGTCCCGTCCATGGTATATATTGTTTCTTTCTTCGTATATATTTAGTTTATATTTTGAATCTCATTTTTCCATCTACGGAATGAACATACTCTCCTGTAACCCGCCTCACCCAATGCGGTATGGATCTGCTATTTTTTATACTTTAGAACCGTTAACCCCCTTCAAGCTAACCAGCTACTAGCTAGTAGTCAGTTAGCCACTGCTAGTTAGCCATAACCGTTAACTGGGACATCTGCCAGGTCAGCCCGATCAACTCCTGCCAGCCTGCACAGTGGAATATAAACCCAGAGCATATCGGACTGCTTTTCTCCACCATATCACCGGATTCCTACCGCAAGCTCTGAACCTTTACTCCGGATCATCACAGTTAGCTAGGTGCTACTCCTGGCTAACATCTCTGTCCCGAAGCAAGCACCAGTTAGCCGAATAGATCTATCAAGAATTCCTGGGCTTCAATTGCCTCTTTTGCCAATTGGCCTGGACACGTTGCTGCCGACACGGAGCCCCGCCGTTTCATCACGACAGGTCTGTTGATGTAACCGTCCGAGGAGGTTTCAACAGGCATTGCGACGTCCCCATGAGGCCCATCTGCTAGCCTCTCCAGCGTCCCGTCCCGTCTGCGGGATCAAAATCCAGGGAAAACTCCTAGCGACATTAGCATAACGAAATTTAATATTTTTTTTTTTCAAATATAGGACTGTCTCATATCGTTTTATATAAACACCTCTCCTGAATCGACCCACGTTGTCCAATTTCAAAAAGGTTTTACAGGAAAAGCAAATCATTAGATTATGTTAGAGGAGTCCATCGTAAAAGCAGCAACATAGCCATTTTCCGACCAACCACATGCATCACAAATAACCAAAAAACAGCTAAATGTAGCACTAACCTTTTACAAACTTCATCAGATGACACACCTAGGACATCATGTTACACAATGCATGCATTCTTTTGTTCAATAAAGTTCATATGTATATATGAAAACAGCATTTTACATCGGCGTCTGACGTTGACTAACTATTTTCCCGTCAAATGCATCCAGGGAAACAGTGCTACAATTTACTGAATTACTATTCGAAAACATTTTAAAAATGTAATATTGTCATTCTAAGATTTATAGATGAATATCTCTTGAAAGCACCTGTCATACCAGATTTAAAAATAACTTTACTGGGTAATCACACTTAGCGATAAAAGGGGATGCGATACTCAGAAAATGAGCTAGTAAATACAGCTCGGCGCCATCTTGGAAGAATCGCATATCACATCTAATGTTGTATAATATTGTCAATAATCCTTCTAAATGCTAGTAAAACAAAGTGCATGCTCTTCAACCAATCACTACCTGCCCGCCCGACTAGCATCACTACTCTGGACGGTTCTGACCTAGAATATGTGGAAACCTACAAATACCTAGGCGTCTAGTTAGACTGTAAACTCTCCTTCCAGACTCACATTAACTTCTCTAGGGTAGGGGGCAGTATTTTGACGTCAAGCTGTCATCAAGGCAAAGGGTGGCTACTTTGAAGAATCTCAAATATAACATATATTTTGATTTGTTTAAAACTTCTTGGTGACAGGGGGCAGTATTCAGAAATTCAGATGAATACGTGCCCAAATTAAACTGCCTGCTTCTCGGGCCCAGAAGGTAGGATATGCATATTATTAGTAGATTTGGATAGAAAACACTTTGAAGTTTCTAAAACTGTTTGAATGATGTCTGTGAGTATAACAAAACTCATATGGCAGGCAAAAACCTGAGAAAAATCCAACCAGGAAGTGTGGAAATCTGAGGTTTGTAGTTTTTCAAGTGATTGCCTATACAGTGACTTAGGGTTCATTTTGCGCTTCCTAAGGCTTCCACTAGATGTCAACAGTCTTTAGAATGTTGTTGCATGCTTCTACTGTGAATGGGGAGAGAATAAGAGCTCCTGGAAGTAGATGAGTGACAAAATGACGTGCTCAGAGGCGCGCGTTCACGTGAGAGTTAGCTGTGTTCCTTTTCTTTTTTGAAGACATTGGAATTGTCCGGTTGGAATATTACTGAAGATTAATGATAAAAACATCCTAAAGATTGATGCTATACATCGTTTGACATGTTTCTACGAACGAAAATAGAACTTTTTTAGATTTTTCGTCATGACATTTTGCGCGTGCTTCCTGCATTTGGAGTAGTGGACTAAACGCGCGAACAAAAGCAGGTATTTGTACATAAATGATGGACTTTATCGAACAAAACAAACATTTATTGTGGAACTGGGATTCCTGGGAGTGCATTCTGATGAAGATCCTCAAAGGCAAGTGAATATTTATAATGTAACATTTGTCATTTCTGTTGACTCCAAAAAAGCGGGTATCTGTATTGCTTGTTTTGATATCTGAGCGCTGTACTCAGATTATTGCAAAATTTACTTTCGCCGTAAAGCTTTTTTGAAATCTGACACAGCGGTTGCATTAACCTGTCTGGGCAACGTGGGACGTTTGCGTCCGACCCTAGTCAACAGCCAGTGGAATCGCGTTGCGCGAAATACAAATACCTCATAAATGCTATAACTTCAATTTCTCAAACATATGACTATTTTACACCATTTTATAGATACACCTCTCCTGAATCGAACCACGTTGTCCGATTTCAAAAAGGCTTTACAGCAAAAGCAAAACATTAGATTATGTTAGGAGAGTACCCTGCCAAAAATAATCACACTGCCATTTTCAAAGCAACTAGCATGCATCACAAATACCCAAAACACAGCTAAATGCAGCACTAACCTTTGCCAATCTTCATCAGATGACACTCCAGGACATCATGTTACACAATACATGCATTTTTTGTTCGATAAAGTTCATATTTATATATAAAAACAGCATTTTACATCGGCGCGTGACGTTCAGAAAATATTTTCCCTCAAATGCTTCCGGTGGATCAGCGCTACAATTTACAAAATTACTATTCGAAAACATTGGTAAAATAGAATATTGTCATTCCAAGAATTATAGATTAACATCTCGTGAATGCAACCACATTGCCAGATTTAAAAATAACTTTACTGGGATATCACACTTTGCAATAAACGAGGTACTATGCTCAGAAAAATAGGCTAGGCGATACAGGTTAGCGCCATCTTGGAACCATCTAAAATCAAATATACTATTGTAAATATTCCCTTACCTTTGATTATCTTCATCAGAAGGCACTTCCAGGAATCCCAGGTCCACAACAAATGTAGTTTTGTTCAAAAAAGTTAATCATTTATGTCCCAATAGCTCCTTCTTGTTAGCGCGTTCCGAAGGCTACTCATAATTTACGATGCGCGCGGGACTTGTCGTCACGAATGTGCAAAAAATATATATTTACGTTCGTTCAAACATGTCAAACGTTGTATAACATAAATCTTTAGGGCCTTTTTCAATCAGAGCTTCAATAATATTCAAGGCGGACGATTGCATTGTCTTACTAAATGTTTCGGAACGAGAGGGTACCCACGGGCGCGTGCTTCATAGTAGTAATGGCCCTCCCTCTATGACCAACTTTCCAGGCCTCTCGTTCGGTCAGTTTTTACCGGAGAAGACACAGACCACTTTGTAAAGACTGTTGACATCTAGTGGAAGCTAAATGAATCCTAACTCACAGTGTGTTTCATAGGCAAAGTGTTGAAGGTGATTCCACAAATCAGATTTCCACTTCCTGCATGGATTCTTCTCATGTTTTGGCCTGCCATATGAGTTCTGTTATACTCACAGACACCATTCAAACAGTTTTAGAAACGTTAGAGTGTTTTCTATCCAAATCTACTAATTATATGCATATTCTAGTTATTGGGCAGGAGTAGTAACCAGATTAAATCGGGTACGTTTTTTATCCGGCCGTGCAAATACTGCCCCCTAGCCAAAACAGGTTTTAAGGAGAAGTGTATGTATAGTTCTTTGAATAACTGTTGAATATTTTATCAACGTTTATGATGAGTATTTCTGTAAATTGATGTGCTCATTCACCGGAAGTTTTGGGAGGCAAAACATTTCTCAACATTACACGCCACTGTAAAATGGGTTTTTTGGATATAAATATGAACTTTATCTTACAAAACATACATGTATTGTGTAACATTGAGTCCTGGGAGTGCCATCTGATGAAGATCATCAAAGGTTAGTGATTAATTTTAGCTGTATTTATGGTTTTTGTGACGCCTCTCCTTGCTTGGAAAATGGCTGTGTGGTTTTTCTTGTCTCGGCGCTGTCCTAACATAATCTAATGTTATGCTTTCGCCGTAAAGCCTTTTTGAAATCGGACAATGTGGTTGGATTAATGAGAAGTGTATCTTTAAAATGGGATATAATAGTTGTATGTTTGAGAAATTTGAATTATGAGATTTTTGTTGTTTTGAATTTTCCACCCTGCTATTTCACTGGCTGTTGAAAAGTGTGTCCTGCGGGTGGGACGCTAGCGTCCCACATACCCCAGAGAGGTTATTAAGCATCTCCAATCCAAAATTAAATCTAGAATCAACTTCCTATTTCGCAACAAAGCCTCCTTCACTAATGTCGCCAAACATACCCTCATAAAACTGACTATCCTTACGATCCTTGACTTTGGCGATGTCATTTACAAAATAGCCCCCAACACTCTACTCAGCAAACTGGATGTAGTCTATCACAGTGCCATCCATTTTATCACCAAAGCCCCATATACTACTCTCCACTGCGACCTCTATGCTCTTGTTGGCTGGCCCTCACGACATATCCGTCGCCAAACCCACTGGCTCCAGGTCATCTATAAGTCTTTGCTATGTAATGCCCCTCCTTATCTCAGCTCACTGGTCACAATAGCAACACCCACCCATAGCACGCGCTCCAGCAGGTATATTGCACTGGTCATCCCCAAAGCCAACACTTCATTTGGCAGCCTTTCCTTCCAGTTCTCTGCTGCCAATGACTAGAACGAATTGCAAAAATCTCTGAAGCTGGAGTCTTATATCTCCCTCTCTAACTTTAAGTGTCAGCTGTCAGAGCATCTTACCGATCACTGTACCTGTACACAGCCAATCTGTAAAAAGCACAACCGACTACCTCATCCCCATATTATTACTTACCTCTTGCTCTTTTGCACCCCGGTATCTCTACTTGCACAAAATCATCTGCACATATATCACTCCAGTATTACTGCTAAGTTGAAATTATTTTTGCCTCTATGGCCTATTTATTGTCTACCTCCCTACATTTGCACACACTGTACATAGATCTTTCTATTTGTATTTTCCTTTGTGTTATTGACTATACATTTGTTTATGTGTAACTCTGTGTTGTTGTTTTTGGCGCACTGCTGTGCTTTATCTTGGCCAGGTCGCAGTTGTAAATGAGAACTTGTTCTCAACTGGCCTACTTGGTTAAATAAAGGTGAAATTAAAATAAATAAAAAATAGAAACTATTACATTTTATGGACTTGTTCAAGCCTACTTTTAACATACCAATACGAATTTCAATACATTTTGCATTCAGCAATAGCTATTTATTTTGTACATTTAATATACACATTTGATCATGATCAGTTACAAGGGAAAAGGGCATTGGAGTAGGTGGGAGGTACATACAGTAACTAATATAACATATGTGGTGATAATCAAAACAAGCACAGCAGACTGTCTTCAGTAGTTTATGGACACAACAAGGAGACAGGTGGGTTAGGAGGTGTGGGAAGAAGCATGTTGGAGGCAGATAGATAGTCATGACTCATGTTGTGACACAGGAGGGGGAGTGGGATGTCCTTCCAGGATAAGGGCTCTTTAGGACCAAGATCTTCACTGTCAGTCACTGCTGTGTTGCTTCCCTCTGCTGGACAGAAAGTAGTTTGGTGCACAATACAGGCATGTTATAGAAATAATGATAACAATGTAGTCAGCTTGTCTGTATGATAAGGATAAAAAACTGTGTAACTAAAGAGTGATGTATTGTACACATACAGTAGTATTGTATGGTCTTGTCTGTTTCTTTGTTGAGAGATTAGCATCATCTGTGTAGGTAAATGAGAGAGAAGATAAGTCAACACTGACCTGTGTGGTGTTGGGCTAGTGAGCTGTAGGTGAGCTGTAGACCACATTACCATCTGGTTCTGCCTACAAGAGAGGAGGGACACACACAGGTAGAGAGGTGAAGAGGGACAATTTCAGGAGGAGTTTCATCCTAGGGACTATCACAATTCTAAACAGTTCCATGTACAAATCGAATCAAATAAAGTTTTATTGGTCACATACATGTGATTAGCAGATGTTATTGCGGGTGTAGCAAAATGCTTGTGGTTCTAGCTCTGACAGTGCAGTAATATCTAACAAGTAATATCTAACAAATTACACAACATATACCCAATTCACACAAATCTAAGTAGGAATGAATTAAGACTGTATACATATGGACGAGCGATGTCAGAGAGGAACGGACTAAGATACAGTAGAATAGTATAGAAAAACAGTAAATACACATGAGATGAGTAATGCAAGATATGTAAGCATTAAAACCTCTTACATCTAGATGTGCCGCTAGCGGAACGCCTCGCCAATATCCAATGATAGAGCGTGGCGCGAATTACAAACACCTCAGAAATCCAAAAACTTCAATTTTTCAAACATATGACTATTTTACACCATTTTAAAGACAAGACTCTCCTTTATCTAACCACACTGTCCGATTTCAAAAAGGCTTTACAACGAAAGCAAAACATTAGATTATGTCAGGAGAGTACCCAGCCAGAAATAATCACACACCCATTTTTCAAGCTAGCATATAATGTCACAAAAACCCAGAAGACAGCTAAATGCAGCATTAACCTTTGATGATCTTCATCAGATGACAACCCTAGGACATTATGTTATACAATACATGCATGTTTTGTTCAATCAAGTTCATATTTATATCAAAAAACAGCTTTTTACATTAGCATGTGACGTTCAGAACTAGCATACCCCCCGCAAACTTCCGGGGAATTTACTAACAATTTACTAAATTACTCACGATAAACGTTCACAAAAAGCATAACAATTATTTTAAGAATTATAGATACAGAACTCCTCTATGCACTCGATATGTCCGATTTTAAAATAGCTTTTTGGTGAAAGCACATTTTGCAATATTCTAAGTACATAGCCCAGCCATCACGGGCAAGTTTAGCCTTCACCAAAATCAGATTTACTATAACAAAAATGTTATTACCTTTGTTGTCTTCGTCAGAATGCACTCCCAGGACTTCTACTTCAATAACAAATGTTGGTTTGGTCCCAAATAATCCATCGTTATATCCAAATAGCGGCGTTTTGTTCGTGCGTTCCAGACACTATCCGAAATGGTAAATCAGGGTTACGAGCATGGCGCAATTCGTGACAAAAAAATTCTAAATATTCCATTACCGTACTTCGAAGCATGTCAACCGCTGTTTAAAATCAATTTTTATGCAATTTATCTCGTAAAAAAGCGATAATATTCCGACCGGGAATCTCCTTTTCGGTAAACAGAGGAAAAAACACAAAGACGGGGGCGGCCAGTGCACACGCCTAAGCCCACTGTCCCTTGATCGGCCACTTGAGAAAGGCGATAATGTGTTTCAGCCTGGGGCTGGAATGACGACATTCAGGTTTTTCCCGGGCTCTGAGAGCCTATTGGAGCCGTGGGAAGTGTCACGTTACCGCAGAGATCCTAAGTTTTGTGAAGAGATGTCAAAGAAAGACAATAAATGGTCAGACAGGCCACTTCCTGTAAAGGAATCTCTCAGGTTTTGACCTGCCATTTGAGTTCTGTTATACTCACAGACACCATTCAAACCGTTTTAGAAACTTTGGAGTGTTTTCTATCCAAAGCCAATAATTATATGCATATTCTAGTTACTGGGCAGGAGTAGTAACCAGATTAAATCCGGTACGTTTTTTATCCAGCCGTGTCAATACTGCCCCCTAGCCCTAACAGGATAACGAGAGTCTTGTCTTTAAAATGGTGTAAAATAGTCATATGTTTGAGAAATTGAAGTAATAGCATTTCTAAGGTATTTGAAAATCGCGCCACGGGATTACACTGGCTGTTGCGTAGGTGGGACGATTTCGTCCCGCCTAGCCCAGAGAGGTTAACCTCTCTAGGATCGTTCGGGACGTGAGCGTCCCACCTCCCGACAGCCAGTGAAATTCCAGGGCGCCAAATTCAAACAACAGAAATGTCATAATTAAAATTCCTCAAACATACAAGTATTATACACCATTTTAAAGATAAAATTCTTGGTAATCCAGCCACAGTGTCCAATGTTGAAAAGGCTTTACGGTGAAAGCACACCATGCGATCATGTTAGGTCAGCGCCTAGCCACAGAAAACCATACAGCCATTTTCCAAAGAAGGAGAGGTGTCACAAAAGTCAGAAATAGCGTTAAAATTAATCACAAACCTTTGATGATCTTCACCAGATGGCACTCCCAGGACTCCATGTTAGACAATAAATGTTGGTTTTGTTCGATAAAGTTCATCTTTATGTCCAAAAACCTCATTTGAATTTGGCGCGTTATGTTCAGAAATGCATCGTCTCAAACAAACATCAGGGTGAAATTGCAGAGAGCCACATCAAATTACAGAAATACTCACCATAAACATTGATGAAAGATACAAGTGTTATACATAGGATTAATGATACACTTGTTGTTCATCCAGCCGCTGTGTCCGATTTCAAAAAGGCTTTACGGCGAAAGCACACCATGCGATTATGTTAGGTCAGCGCCTAGCCACAGAAAACCATACAGCCATTTTCCAATCAAGGAGAGGTGTCACAAAAGTCAGAAATAGCATTAAAATGAATCACTTACCTTTGATGATCTTCATCTGATGGCACTCCCAGGTCTCCATGTTAGACAATAAATGTTAGTTTTGTTCCATAAAGTTCATCTTTATGTCCAAATACCTCCTTTTTGTTTGCGTGTTTAGTCCAGTAATCCAAATGCACAAAGCCCGGGCACAAAGTCCAGACAAAAAGTCAATTAAAGTCAATTAAAGTTCGTAGAAACATGTCAAATGATGTAGGATGTTTTTTATCATAAATCTTCAATAATATTCCAACCGGACAATTCCGTTGTCATTAGAAAGGAAAGGGAACGAATGTCGTGCGCACGGCCATGCGCGATAAACAACTCATGGCTTTCAGCTGAGCCACTTACTCTAGGTGGTCTTATTCTCTCCCCTTTCACAATAGAATCCTGAAACAACTTCTAAAGACTGTTGACATCTACTGGAAGCCTTAGGAAGTGCAATCTGACCCCACAGACAAAGGATATTGGATAGGCAATCACTTAAAAAAAACTACAAACCTCAGATTTCCCACTTCCTGGTTGGATTTTTCTCAGGTTTTTGCCTATCTATGAATATATGCATATCCTAGCTTCTGGGCCTGAGTAGCAGGCAGTTTAGTTTGGGCACACTTTTCATCCAAAATTCCCGAATGCTGCCCCCTATCCTAGTGAAGTTAATAATGTAAAAATTAGTACATAAAAAAACTAAATACTGCAAAGTTTTCTAAGAGCTAGTCATGATGTTGCCAACTCCGTCGGCACCATCTTGACATATGTCAGGTATCTTCCTCCTATGGGCAGGTGAGTGGTACTATTTATGTCTGATTGTTGTTTGTTTCCTGATGTTCCTCTTGATGGACAATAAACCTGATTCTGATATGTGATGGGAACAATAAAAGTGCTGGGAACAATAAAAGGCCACTGTAAAATGTGCAGTTTTGTCACAACACAATGCCACAGATGTCTCAAGATTTGAGGGAGCGTGCAATTGGCATGCTGATTGCAGGAATGTCCATCAGAGCTGTTGCCAGATAATTTAATATTAATTTCTCTACCATAAGCCACGTCCAATGTCGTTTTAGAAAATTTGGCAGTATGTCCAACCGGCCTCAAAACCGCAGACAACGTGTATGCCGTCGTGTGGGCGAGCGGTTTGCTGTGAACAGAGTGACCCATGGTGGTGGTGGGGTTATGGTATGGGCAGGCATAAACTACAGACAATGAACACAATTGCATTTTATCGATGGAAATTTGAATGTCCAGAGATACATCCTGAGACCCATTGTCGTGCCATTCATCCGTCGTCATCACCTCATGTTTCAGCATGATAATACACAAACCCATGTCGCAATGATCTGTTCACAATTCCTAGAAGCTAAAAATGGCCTCGTTTTTCCATGGCCTGCATACTCACCAGACATGTCACCCATTGAGCTAGTTTGGGATGCTGCACGACATCGTGGTCCATTTCCCACCAATATTAAGTAACTTGTGGGACAACATTCCAAATGCCACAATCAACAGTCTGATCAACTCTATGTGAAGGAGATGTAGTGCTGCAAGAGGAAAAGGGTGGTCACACCAGATACTGACTGGTTTTCTGATCCACACCCCTACCTTTTTTTTTTTTACATATCTCTGATCAACAGATGTATATCTGTATTCCCAGTCATGTGAAATCTATAGATGAGGGTCAATTAATTTATTTCAATTGACAGGTTTCCTTACATGAACTGTAATGCAGTAAAATCTTTGACGTTGTTGCATGTTGCATTTATATTCTTGTTCAGTCTATTAACATCATAGTGATCAGAAAAGCAGCCTTACCTTGGTCTGTACATTTAGCTGGTTCCTCCTCTTGGGGACAACACTGCTGTACGTCACATCATCATCACCTTTGGCAGGAAATGGGTCCAGCTGTAGGGCTAGTGAGCTGTAGACCACATTATCATCAGGTTCTACCTAGAAGAAAGGAGGGACACACACAGGTAGAGAGGTGAAGAGGGACAATTTGTGATGATGGAATGCAGGCGACAGCTTGGAAACACTTCAACCATTTGTTGCAGAATAGCTGACACGGGACGAGGTACATACATGTTTTTACAGCATAACACATTTTCAGTGTTTTACAAATATGTGACTTCACCTATAACCCCATGCACCAGTCTGCCACATAAACGACAGATCAACTTAGCGACAACTTCATCTATTAACATCATAGTGATCAGAACAGCAGCCTTACCTTGGTCTGTACATTTAGCTGGTTCCTCCTCTTGGTGACAGGTGACAACAGTGCTGTACGTCACATCACCATTGTCAGGAAATGGGTCCTGCTGGTAGAGACACACAAAGGGGGTTAATGATAAAAACTCATCATCAGTCTACATGTATGAGATACCTTGTACATTTACATAATCCACAATATAAGGCATGTATTTGTTTTAACAACATTGAGATATGAGCTTTCTTAATCTCAAACAGCACAGTGTCAGTCAGGTCAAATAGGAACAGGACAGAGAAGCAACATAGGCCTACTGTGTCTACAAAGCTGAACAGGAAATCACATCACCTTAACCACTGACCTAGCTACAGACCTGATTATTATTTCTACACTGCAAACCACTTTGAGAAACTGAAATCACACTGAAATATAGAGTTAACATGTATAAATTGTACAGTTACAACACAGTGGACATGAAGCTTTAGCTGAAGTGCTAATATCTAATGCCTGCATCTTTCACAGACAGTGGATTACCCACAAGGCCTTGAGTCAGATGAGAGGAACATGAGTGTAGCCTACCACTGAGGTGTTTGTTGTCTGGTCCATGGCCTTATTGTCCTCTGGAATAAAGAAAGAGATGCAGTATTACAGACCTCTGAGATACACTAGAATAATACTGAATACATTCATCATAGAACAGTTATACTTTTGAGGCTCCTCCTCTTATGTCAAGATACATAGTTTATAAAATAGGCTAATACAGCTCTCTTCAAGGAAGATATTTATTGTCTCCAGAAAAAAAAATCCTAAAAATCAAACTGATCACTTTTTCATTAAATCATTATAGAATGAATACTTACTATGCTTTCTCCACATCTTCCATGTGACTACAAGACCAGCCATCACCACTACCAACATGCCCAGAGGAATCAGTAGGACTTTTAGATCTATGGAACTGATAGTGAAAGACTATATTTATTGTAAAATACAGTCCATAAAACATCACAGATGTTTTTTATGATGTTGTTTGTGCTGCTATGACAAAATGGAAATATTTGTTCATTTCTTCACGCCTTTTATGTGTGAAACTTTACCATCTAAGACTTCTTCATCTCACCCAGGTACGATGAAGTGGTAAATGTCTCTGTCTCTATGATGGTGAATGTCTCTATAACAGTGTCTTGGCCTATACTAGGTGTGAAAACGTTTAAGGAGGGTGTTTTTGTGCCCTAAACACTACTGTGAAAAACAGAAAATGTTACCTTTCTTCATATTTCTATTGTCATCCATTTGGAAGAGTAAGTGTGAAATACAGCTGAATGAGTGATAATTACCTTATGGTGTCCTTCTCCTTGCCCCCCTCAGGTCCTTGGACTGTGTTGTCAGTCTGAACAGGCTCAGCAGCTGGAGAGAAAGAGGATTGTTCAGTGGTTGGAGCTTGGGTTGCTGTGAGGTGAAAACAACAATGGTATTATGACTGGTGTACCAGAGAGACACAGGGTAGACTGAACTGTAAAAAGACAATATGGCTAATCTATGACCAGTAACCAATTGTCATACTTGAGTAAAAGTAAAGATACCTTAATAGAATATGACAAGTAAAAGTGAATGTCACCCAGTAAAATACTACTTGAGTAAAAGTAAAAAATTATTTAAACATACTTAAGTATCAAAAGTAAATGTAATTGCTAAAATTTACTTAAGTATCAAAAGTTAAAGTAAAAGTATGAATAATTTAAAAGTATGAATAATTTCAAATTCCTTAAATTAAGCAAACCAGACGGCACAATTGCCATGTTTTTTTAAATGTAAGGATAGCTAGGGGCACACTCCAACACTCAAATGAATGATTTGTGTTTAGTGAGTCCGCTAGATCAGAGGCAATAGGGATGACAAGGGATTTTATCTTGATAAATGCGTGAATTTTCTGTCCATTTTCTGACCTGCTTAGCATTAAAATTGTAACGAGTACTTTTGAGTTTCAGGGAAAATGTATGGAG
Organism: Salmo salar; assembly: GCF_965601325.2. Taxonomy (NCBI): domain Eukaryota; kingdom Metazoa; phylum Chordata; class Actinopteri; order Salmoniformes; family Salmonidae; genus Salmo; species Salmo salar. Next base: position 172,442,293 of record NC_138291.1, read on the forward strand.
TAAAAGTACATTATTTTCTTTAGGGATGTAGTAAAGTAAAAGTTGTCAAAAATATAAATAGTAAAGTACAGATACCTCAAAAACTACTTAAGAAGTACTTAAAAGTATTTTTACTTAAGTACTTTACCCCACTGGCTATGACCTTCTTGTTCAGTTTATTTAATTTACCCCAATATGTAGACTTAGTATTAGCACTGTTGAGTTTAAACCAATGGTAGGACCACTAAAAGCTTTTAATCAGGTTACAATCAATTTATTTTAGATGATCAGCCAGCAAGACTGGATTAAACAAGGTTAATACTTAATTCTACAGTTTCTGATTGCTCTTTACTCACTGGTTACAGTGGTGGTACTTTGTGTGGTAGTTTGTCGTCTGACAGTGATGTGAACAGGCATCATAAGGTCTCCCACTCCACACCTGTACCAGCCAGTGTTCTCCATCTTCAGTCCACTCATAGTCACCATTAAGATGTTTCCTCTGGTGGCATCAGTGGTCAGCTGTAGGGTCACTGATGTTCCATCTATAGTCCCAGAATTCCTTCCCACACAGGAACCCCTGCCACCAATCCTGCACCACCACTTATTTTTTCCAGTGTCACTATAATAGAAATTTACAATGACACTCCCTCCTTCAACTCCAGTCACCTCCTGTCGGTCCACATAGAGTTTTGGAGTACCTGAACACAGAGGTACAGACACCAAAGAAGGTCCTGAGTGATCAAGTGTTTTTTTGTAACAACTGACCACAAATATCATAATGATGATATGATGTATAGAGAACAGAAAGTAAACATATACCAACATCCCATATGTCAACTTCAACAATAATAGTGATAGCAGTAAATGTACCCAGAACACCAGTCATGTAATCATATGGAAGAGTTGCAGGATCTTACCTGGAGTGACAGATAGATCGAACTGTGCCAGCCATTTATCTGGTCCATCATTGATCTCCACAGCACACCAGTAACGTCCAGAGTCCTCTGTCCCCAGATCAGTCATGGTCACAGTGAAGGTTTGCTTGTTGATGTCATCAGAGATTGAGGCCTTATCTATGCTCTTAGTATGTACATCAGGGAAGCATCTTTTCAAATAATCTTCTTTACACAAGTATTTCACATTGGTTTTGAACTTCAGATCATAGAGATATGGGATGGTGATGGAGCCTCCTGTCTTCACAGACACACGATAAGCACCTGTAGACACAACAACAGAAAACAAATTAGATTGGAAGCAAATTCTTACAGCAGAAAAAATACTTTCCATCTGGACTATAACACACATAATACAGGAAGTGTTATTGATAAGACAAGCTACTGCTCCTGTCTTCAGAGTTTCAGCATGTGTCCAGTCCCTGTCCCTGACCTCAAATTCAGCACTTCATAGAAACATGTTAACTTACTTTTTTAATTATTATTATTTAGTCATAAACTGGGATATGACTAAATAATTAATCTGGCATATTTTTCCAAAAATAGACAATTACAGTATTTTCCATTCCATGGTAGGAAGATCTATTTTGCTAACTTTCTATACAGAATTGTTGTAGTAAAAAAAGAGAGAGAAAATATAATAAAATAATATATAAAAATAATAATATAATATAATAATACAGGCGGAATATTATATTTTCATGTTCATATTAAGATAATCGTCGAAAAGGCTATAGGCATGTCAGCCCAGTCTGTTTATTTCATTGGTTCCGAATAACACATTTTTTATAATGTAAAAAGAGAAGGGTCCTTCTATATAATATCACAAGAACAGTTGTTAATGTCAGTTACATGCATGCTGCCTGTCAGCAGAGAGACATATTTCAAGAAAGAAGATGGAAAATACATTTTAAGAGCCGCTATTGACTGCGAGTAAATATTTGTCCTCCGCATCACACTACCCATAAAGGGATAGATACATTTATTTTATAATAAACCCTGACACAGCCAGGGGGAGATAGCAATAAAGAACATGCAGTTCTGACAATCTAGAGCAAGTAAACCTGTAAACCAACCTTCTCTCCACAGACACACATTTATAGTTGATCTATCAAGTTGGCTGTTTTACACATAGGCCTATAGCATTGAAAGATAAGAGTCACGTATATAGATTGTGTAAAAATATAATATACTTCCATAAGCCAGCTATTGTGTTAATTCTGGCTATAATCGGTTTAACCCAGTGTTAACCAGACGCTCGCTAGCAGAAAATAACAGACCCTGTTGATAACACCAAACCCATTTGCCATTGTGTATCGGAACAATAATATGTCCTTTGCATGTTTGAGATGGAGATTTATTGTTTACATGGTGTCAAAAAGATAGTGATACCAATTGTTATAGGATCCTATATTCCTACTCCAGTAGAGAACCTAGACAAGTTATTAACCATCCTCCTCTATCAATACTTCATCCTATCCTAGCCCCACATTAGATCTCTCACCTGTCAATATTTTTTTTATCTTATTCAATTATATTAGTTCTAATTCTCATCCACCAAAAGGGCAGCACAGTAGGCTATAACAGCATTCAAGTCATAATAAACCCAATCTCTGCAATTAGCTTGTATCAGATCAAAGTCAAAACCCAACCTTGGTTTTTCCATTTTAACGCCTGTGCAGTCTTCAAAATAAATAAATAAAAAAGTAAGCAATTCCCATTTTTGCCTTCCCATAAATCTAAATCTAATTATAAGTCCACATAGTCCAAGGTTCTGTATCGCATGAGTAAAAAACGATGACCATCATGCATTAAAAAGTACAATAATAATATAGGATTATAATGTGTAGTGAGGTGCAATGTGTATCAGGACTACTTCAGCATGAGGTATCACTCACAGCCAAATTGTTATCTTCAAATGATTGAACAATTAGTTGTTTACATACAATTTATCGATAACCAGAAGAACATTCTGCTTTGAAAGTCGGATACAGGGCACATCGTCTCTCCACTATTTCTTGGGGAAATTGCTCATTAATAGAGAATGGTGTGTTCTTCAGCTCCCTACCCATCTGATCTGGCAGACTCACTAAACACACATGCTTCATTTGTAAATGATGTCTGAGTGTTGGTGTGTCCCTGGCTATCCATACATTTAAACAACAAAATTAAGAAAACGGTGCCATCTGATTTGCTTAAAATAAGGAATTTGAAATGATTTATACTTTTACTTTTGATACTTATGTACATTTTAGCAGTTACATTTATTTTTCATACTTAAGAATATTTTAAACAAAATACTTTTAGACTTTTACTCAAGTAGTATTTTACTGGGTAACTTTCACTTTTACTTAAGTATTATTCTATTAAGCTATCTTTACTTTAACTCAAGTATGATAATTGGGTACTTTTTACACTACTGACAGTACCTTCCCTCCCCTTTGCCAACAAAATGCTGAGCCCTTTGAAAATAAATTGTATCCCCCTTTTCCTCCATAATCTTGAGATTAGATGTCATGAAATCCTTTAATTCATCCTCTGTTGCCTGATAGTTTTCATCCTCCTTTATTTACATTATGACAATATTATTCTTCATAGGCTACTTCTGGACTTCAGATCAAGTAATTCTGCTTTTATTGCATTATTATCATACTGTAGCCTCAGTAGTGCAGGGTTGGTTCATCAATTGGTGGCCCACGCCCGAATTTGGCCCGCGGGTGATTTTATTTGGCTCCCCAATTTTTCTGAGCAAAAAATATTTATTGTTTGACATAAAAGACTGTAAAAAGGCCAGCAAATCAGCTCAAAGTCATTTTAATTTTGGAAATCTGTTCCGAAGTACTACCAAGCATAATAGTAAGATGTATGTAATTGTATACAAATGTAAGCAAGGTTTGACGTGATTATGTTTTAGTCATCTGTTTGGGCTTCTTGCGGTCAATTTGCAGTCTATAAATTACTTGTAATTATATTCCGGCCCCCTGACCATCCACTCCAGAAAAGATCAGCCCGCAGCTGAATCTAGTTGATGATCCTTGACTTAAACTGTAAAATATACTTTAAAAAACACTTGAACCTCTGACTCCATCTCAACTGTTGCTGCTCAACACCAACTACTGTAAATAGGCTGCCAGGTCCTCCATCTTTATTAACACTATAAGTGATTTTATTTGATATATGATATACAAATTAAATAATCAATTGTAGTGCATGTTTGCTTTGATGTGTACCATTCTGGTTCGATAATTTCAAAGTGTTGATCAATAAATGTTCTCTGTATTATCCATCATATTTGTTTTGCAATTATCAGCTAATCTTCAATTTTACGATTAATTCATGGACAAGCTGTGCCTACCAAACTGCCACTTGCCACATCATTTCCCCCTAAATAACTTGTTACCCTTACCTGAGAGTCTGGAGAAGATGAGGAGGAGGTAGAGGGAGAGATGAGAAGCCATTTCTGGGTCTGTGTCTCCGTATGTTCTATGGTACAAATGCACAATGTGCGTGTCAAGGACCAAGACACCAAAGAGAATGACTGAACTTCCTAATAGCAATGGCTGTCTTTAACTCTCTTCCTGCTTCTGTTTGAGTGTATATGCCCCCCTCAGTGGCAGATAGAAACTATTACATTCTATCAACTAGTTGTAACATAAGGCTCTAAAATTGATTACTTTATTTAATTAGCACATTTGTATATCTTATATCAAATAAAATCATGTATAGTGTTAATTAAAATGGATGACCCAGCAGCCTATTTAATTGGTGTTGTATTTTATTTTACAGTGAATGTGATGAAGACTGGATCCTGAGGTTGTGTTTACAAAAATGTACAGATGACAAGAATGATAAATTATTAACTGGAAAAATGAATACACATACCTGGCCAAAATCGAGGACTAAGGAAAAACGGCCTGAAAGAAACATTTACACTTGCGTTTTAAACTCACTGAGGGGCACTAGAACATCTAGGTGAAGCAGACTGTCTCTCTCTCCATGTCTCTGGTCCACAATAGGAAATGGCAGTCTTGCCTAACTGGGTAACGGCCCTGGGGACTAGCAACCACCTAGTTGACCGTGTCTAAAAAATGTAAACCCAATTTCAGTTTAAGCTTCCTCACAAGATTATCAATATGAACTTTGTATTACAGCTTCTTTTCCAACCATATACCTAGGTATTTGTAGGATGACACCTTTTTAATGAAGATAAAATGGAGCCCTGGAGTACACCTCCAGAAAACATAAAAGTCAGACTTGTGATCTTCAGAATAGACACATTGTGTTCTGTCTGAGCGATAGTTTGTAAACAAATTGACAGCCACTGACACTAACGTTATTAAGTCAGGCTAGCAACAGTTTGTGGTCAACAAAAGCAAGACTGAACCCCACACAGGATGCTGTTTCAAGTAAGAATATATTTAGCTGAGAGTTCACTTGAGAAGACTTTGACCAGGACAGGGAGCTTGGAAATAGGGCAATAGTTATTCACATCTGAAGGATGTCCACACTTTAGCAGGGTGTGAACATATGTTGATTTCCAAATTATGGGGATTAAATAGTTAATTCACCTTTTTTAAATACATTTATTTAATTTGTGCTTAATAATTTACAGTTGAAGGGTATGTGTGCTTGCAAACACCATAACACAGAAACAATGTATTTGGGCAGAGACACAACTTTATAAGAATATCTTAATTTATTTTAGAGTTTATTAACAAGGCATGCATTTTTAACATATAAAGTCTTACTGTACTATTCTATGATTCAATAAATAAGATCAGCTATGAAAGAACTCATGTGAGCTACAACATATGGACTAAAAAGTCAAATTAGGTCAAAGACAGGTAAAATGTACCATAAAATGAACAGTTTCTTATTTTGTGTGTTTTATCCCTGAAAAGCCAGGTGCAAGAAGTAAATCTATCCGTTGGTCTCACCAGAGAGACGTGTCTGGTTTCTAGTCATCTTTAATTTCACATCGCAGTCAGTTTGCCCTGAACTTCACCACAGCAATGATGGTGGACAGGAGGAAGAGCACAGCATTACCATTTTTTGGCAGGTAGAAGAACGTTCTCTCCCATCTGCAAAATAATTTCAACATTTAGAACATGTTCCTCTGTAAATTGCTGCAGTACAATGCATTTCTTTAAGGGGAATTGTAAAGGGAAGACTTGCCCAGAGGAATCAGTAGGACTTTTAGATCTATGGAACTGATGGCGAAAGACTGTTCATTGTAAAATGCAGTCCATAAAACATCACAGATAAATATATATTTTTTATGATATTCTTTGTGCTGCTATGAGACTGAGTCAAAACCCGAGACCTGAAGCGGGACAAGGTGTTCGAGACTGAGGCAAAACTGAGACCAGAAAAATGCAAATATGAATCATGACCATAATTGTCATTTTGTTAAATAGCCTTCATAAGAGTTTAAAATGGCCAGTATTTCTATTTCAGAAGAACATATGGATTCTTCAGACATTTAGAATGGTGAAAAAAATGCATGTTGATGACAAACAGAGCTACTCTACAAATTATTACCAACCAAAACACAGTGGGGAACAATGAGGGCATTCTACGCCCTCAGAGAAGTGTTAAGGATCTATATTGTAATAATATTATTTAACTGGGGTGAAAGTTTATTTTTTAAAGCCTTGGTAGAATTACATATACATTTTGTATTCATATATGATCTCTGTGGGCCTAGTAGTCTAAGACTAGTAAAGATTTGTCAAATCACTATTAACATGCACTCCCTTTTAATGTGACAGAATTACAACCAGTCATGATGTTTCCATCTGAATGTCAAACAATCACTTCAATAAGGTGCTCCTGTAGGCGGCCTGCTAACGTTCCTCCAATCACAAAATCATTCCAGCATCCAAACAGTCCACTGCGCACCTGCAATTTGATGAATGGAAAGAAACATCAGTTACACAACACCTACGTGGATTGTAATGACAATTTGTGACTGTCATTAGGTCTACACTTGTAGACTGAATTGATGTGTCCACTGCTTCATGTGACAGGGACACCAGATATCACCACCAACATGCCCAGAGGAATCGGTAGGACTGTTAAATCTATGGATCTGATGGTGAAAGACTATGTTTATTGTAAAATACAGTCCATAAAACATCACAGAGAAATAGATTAATATACATGTTTTTATTATATATTTTTCTGCTGCTATGACAAAATGGAAACATCTGTTCAGCTCTTTACACCTTGTGTGTGAAATGTGGCCATACAAGAATAGAACGCTGCTACTTCAACAAACTACAGAGGAACAAGGAAGTGGTAAATGACTGTCTCTATGACAATAGTGTCTTGGCCTATACACGGTGTGAAAATGTTTAAGGTGGGTGTTTTTACTCTACTCTGAAAAACAGAAAATATTACCTTCATATTTCTATTGTCATCCATTTGGAATAGAAGTACTGTTACTTTAATGAAATTGTAGTCAAGTAGAAGTAAAAGTGCTGGTGTAAAAAACTACTGAAGTAAATGTAAAAAGTAGCACATTCAAAATGTACTCAGTAAAAGTTACTAAGTTACTTTAAAATAATTTGCTATTTCAATTTTGATGGTTATTTTTATTCGCTTTTTACAAGAATGGAAGTTCATGTGAAAAGGGTGTGGCAATTGAATGCAAGCTTCACAAACAAAAATGTACTTTTCTATATACTACTGTATATGTAATATTGTTTACATGTAATGCTTGACAGGCTACCAGCTAACAAAATTACGTTCCAGGACGTGACAAGAACGTTATTTTAGTCCCTACACAAGTCATGATAACGTTATTGTGAAATGTTCCTTCTACGTAGCTGTGGTGTCCGCTGACAAAACTTACATCACAAGTCTTTTCAGGATGTAGAAATGTGGGGGATTTTAAACAGCTAAATAACGTTATAAGAGATGTCCTTGAATCTTCCCTGAACGTGCACACTAACGTGCCTTATTGGTACTGTAGGTACCCACTGACAAAAGTTACGTTCCCAGTGGTTACCAGAAACTGCATTTTATGGTGCTCTCAACGTACTTTCTGACGTTAAGCGACGTTATGGCGTGCATGCGCCCGGCCTGCCACAGGAGTCGCTACAAAATTATGTTCCAGGATGTGACCAAAGTTATTTTAGTCCCTACATAAGTCATGATAACGTTATTGTGAAACGTGCCTTCTACGTAGCTGTGGTGTCTGCTGACAAAACTTACGTCCCAAGTCTTTTCAGGATGTAGAAATGTGGTGGATTTTAAACAGTTAACTTCTATGAGCTACGTGGGACGCAGCCAGTGAAATATCAGGGCGGAATATTCAAAAACAACAAAAATGTTATAATTCAACTTTCTCAAACATACAACTATTTTACACCATTTTAAAAGATACACTTCTCCTTGATGTAACCACATTGTCCGATTTCAAAAAGGCTTTACAGCGAAAGCAAAACATTAGATTATGTTAGGAGAGTACATAGACAAAAATAATCACACAGCCATTTTCCAAGCAAGGACATGTGTCAATAAAACCCAAAACACAGCTAAATGAAGCACTAACCTTTGACGATCTTCATCAGATGACACTCCTAGGACATTAAGTTACACAATACATGAATGTTTTGTTCGATAAAGTTCATATTTATATCCAGAAACAGCATTTTACATTGGCGTGTGATGTTCAGAAAATGTATTCCCACCAAAACGACCGGTGAATGTGCACATCAATTTACAAAAATACTCATCATAAATGTTGACAAAATATATAACAATTATAGATGGACTACTCCTGGATGCAACCGCTGTGTCAGATTTTAAAATAGCTTTACGGAGAAAGCACATTTTTAAATATTCTGAGTACATAGCTCAGCTATCACGGCGAGCTATTCAGACACCCGCCAAGTTCGGGGCAACCTAAACTCAGAATTAGTATTAGAAATATTCTGTTACCTTTGCTTATCTTCGTCAGAATGCACTCCCAGGACTGCTACTTCCACAAGAAATGTTGTTTTTGTTCCAAATAATCCATATTTATGTACAAATACCTCAGTTTTGTTCGTGCGTAGAGCTCACTTATCCAAAGGCATAACGCGCGAGCGCAGAACCAGAGACGAAAATTCAAAATGTTCCATTACCGTACTTAGAAGCATGTGAAACGCTGTTTAAAAATCAATCTTTATGGTATTTTTTATGTAAAATTGCAATAATATTCCAACCGGACAATAGCATATTCATTCAAGAAGAAAAAAAAGGAACGGTGTGCTCACGTGACTGCGCATATCCAATCCCTTTGTTGCCAGGCAGACCACTCAGTAACTGAGCTCCTATTATCTGCCTAGTGACAGGAGAATGTTCAAACCACTTTCTGAAGGCTGTTGACAGCCAATGGAAGCCTTAGGAAGTGCAACATCCCCCACAGACACAGTCGTTTCGATAGAGAATCAAAATAACTACAATTCTCAGACTTTCCACTTCCTGCTTGGATTTTTCTCAGGTTTTTGCCTGCCATATGAGTTCTGTTATACTCACAGACACCATTCAAACAGTTTTAGAAACTTCTGAGTGTTGTCTATCCAAATCTACTAATATCATGCATATTGTAGTTTCTGGGCCAGAGTAGTAACCTGTTTAAATTGGGTACGTTTTTCATCCGGCTGTGAAAATACTGCCCCCTAGCCCAGACAGGTTAAATATGTGTATTTTTAGGTCAATCTCATAATGTTGCTTAATGTCAGAAAGTACATTGAGAGCCCCATAAAATGCAGTTTCTGGGAACCACTGGGAACGTAACTTTCGTCAGTGGGTACCTACAATACCAATAAGGCACGTAACAGTGTGATGGGACAAGGACATCCCGGCCGGCCAAACCCTCCCCTAATCCGGACGACACTGGGCCAATTGTGCATCACCTCATGGGTCTCCCGGTCGCGGCTGGCTGCGACACAGACAGGTATCGTAGCAACACAGCTTGCACTATCTTAGACCACTGCACCACTCAGGAGGCCCCTTAAGACACAACATTTAATCTACCCTGAACATATACACAGTATCCTGTCGGTAGGTGTCCACTGACGAAATATGCAAAATTCCAGAAAATACAATTTTATTTTTTACTTAAACTGTATCACAATAGATTCATGAACAGAATCATAGCAATAACCTCAAAATCAAAATAACAAGTCAGTAAAAACATGAACACTGCACTCCAATCAAGAACTTTAAAACTCCTTAAAGGTAAAAGTGAATAACTATGTTATGTTATGTTTATTCAGGTGCTACTGCTCCATCCTCATCCACTGTTGCTTCCTCGACCCACTCCTGGAAGTCACAATAACAGAAATTGGTCATTATTTTCCATAAACAAATGATCAAAATGCCGGTTTAACGTCAATTCCCTAATACATTCCTTTTGTACTAGCACAATCATTTACCTATACTGACCGACTGGATTAAAGTGAAGCAAAAAAAAAGTTATATTTAATCATACCTTTCTTACTCTTGAGCCGAGCTGGTGCATGTTTGAGAGCGTCTGTGTCACGGGTGTCATCGTATTGTAATGACCAAAACGCAGCAGGAATGTGGATGCTCATCTTGAATATTTATTAACACAGAGAGCACGGAAAAAAAGTAACAAAACGACAGTTTAACATGCTACACTCACAACAGCAGTGCTAAAGACAACTACCCACAAATCCCCAGGTGAAAACAAGCAACTAATATATGACTCCCAATCAGGAACAACGACGTACAGCTGTTCCTGATCGGGAGCCACACAGACCACACAGAAATAGACAGACTAGAAAACCATAGAAAACCAACACTAGAACATATACTAAAACCCCAGACTACATAAACCAAACACCCCTTAAATAATACACACAACCCCAACCATACAAAACAAATACCCTTCTGCCACGTCCTGACCAAATACTAATACAATTACTCCCTCTGCTGGTCAGGACGTGACAGTCTGCTATTTTGTCATCTACCTCTTGGTAGGTAGCCTTGGGGTGTGCTTTCAGGGACGCTCCTATGTTGTGAAAAAGAATTGAAATGGTACATTCCATGTCATATCATTACTTTTCCACCTATGCTGGCTGAGACAGAGGTTGGGTACTGTCCCTCTCGTCCCTCATAGGCAGTTTTGGCCATGAGACCTCTCTCCTTCACCTTTCCTTTGTCCTCTCGCCGATCTTAACAGGTGGTAGGATTTCACATTTAGCTTGTAACTGCCTTGTTACTGATTTAATTCATTTGAAATGTTAATAAATACACATTTGACTTACCATCACTTGACCAATAATACTATCTAAACTTGTGCATTTACTTACTTGTGACAGCATCATAGATTGATAGCTCATTAAAGGCCCTCTTCCCCTTCAAGGAGTAACCTGTCCACAGCTCCTGTGTTCCAATTTTTCTCATCATTCGTCTGATTCCTGAGCCCAGGTCCAGGCCACAGCAGAGGGTCAGGTATCGGATCTGATAAAATTAACAATATTTAAAAAATTCCCACTCATTTGTGTGTTCCTCAGCTAAAACAGCTGGCCATAAAGTTCTGATTGATAGTAATGAGAAATCATTTTTGTAGTATATCATGTAATCATGGGCTAAAACTTGTGTAAACAGGCTGATCGTTTCTTCTTAAGATAACTTAAGTGTTAATTGGGAAATCAATCCAAACACTAAATAGGCATATGGCAACTGCATTTCGTTGACATTAAGATATTTAGATTCAATAAGATTGCAGGTTGCAATCTTCTCTCAAATCTGGACGCATTCAAGTGGCTCTTGATAAACAGCTAACTTATTTTTGTCAATTGCTGTTAAAATACTTGATGTAGATTTCCCATTTTTTACAAACAGATACATTTTAAATGGCCATCCTTACCATTTTCTTTCGATAGTGGGAGTCTAAGTGTTTCACAGATATCCTTCAGTTCCTCATTTGTTTCTGCAGGGTTTTGCAGCATTTCAAGTTGCCCCAAGGATTCCGACTCCTTTGGCTGCTGGGCCTCTATGGCCTCCATAACTTGGTTCAGAACAGTCTTGAACTCTGTACGGATCATCTCCAGTTTCACCATTATCCTCATCTCCACTGCTTGAAGATCTGCAAAATAATAAAAGACTGAGCAGTTTAGTTGCAAGCAGCTTGACGATAGAAGCCATGAGTACCAGGCAGGACATGTATCAAGGCCATGTGAAATACCTCGATCAAAATATCCACCCTTCATATATATTAGTAGTATTGATAACCATATAGCTGCTGACAGCCATACAATTTGGAATTGATGTTGATAATACAAGAGAAGCAACATTTTGTAACATATAGGCTAACATAATATACCTTTAATGTATCCAGCGGGCATCTCAGAAGCCACAGTGAAGGGATGTCAGTCAGGAGCTCAGTGGGAAGGTTAATGAAATGCTAAGCATAATTTTTTGTTTTAAATAATGCTTTTAGTGTGATGGCAAATACATACAGATATTTACAAACATGGCATCACACTTGTGTTTTACCCAAGAAGAATATGGTCATTTCACTACTGTTGTAAATACAAGTTTCACCCATACACAGCACCACAAGTATTTGGAAAGTTCTAACAGTATGCACAAAGTAGAAATAAGACTTGAAATAACCTAATATGCAAAAATGTGATGGTAATTGTATTCTATTGAGTGGCTTTGAAAGGTTTGTAAAGCTGTAATACTTCATACAATTCAATTGTTTACCCTAACAAACTACAACCAGATACTTACTGTCGCTCTGGCTTGAGGTGGCACATGGCCTCAAGTCCTCTGCATCTGCAACGTCAGAGAATATCACAGATGTCAAACCGTTACCACATTTACAGTACACACTTAACAGATTTCCCTGTTCATCCCGTACAGTTGGTGGGAACAGAACTTTTAGAAAGTAGGCTTGTTTATCAGACTTGAAACATTATGTACCTTGTAGGGTCTTTTCAAAGACACTGGCTCTTGAAGTTGCTAATAAAATAAAGAACTGTTACACTTTGGTAATGTGACTAATAATCAAGTATGTCAAGATCAGATGGGTGTGGTAATTTCTTGTCATATCAACTGTCATTAGGTTATGATTTCATGCCGTCTCAATTTAAGACTAGTACTTGCATTAACTGTAAGCTTTTCTTCACCCACATACTTGAATGTGTGTCAAACTTCCCATCAACTTGTTGATAATACATTTAATGACCCAGTTGCCTAATGCAGGATCTTACCACTGGGGGCTGGTGGAAGCTGGGGCACTGGAAGCTGGGCTTGTCTGGGTTCATTTGTCTCTTTCTGGAGTGCTTCACTTCCATCATCATCTTACGAAGCACAATACTACATTTGTTTTACATTTATTTCATCTACTTCCTGATGCATGTAATACAAACAATGGAATAAGAGTAGTTAAGAAATCCCCACCTCACCCTCTTCGCTGGTTTCTCGTCAGATTCAACATTGGAGGTGTCAAACCCCCGTTTGGCTCGTTGCTCTGCCACAGAGTAATTGTCTGTACGTGCAATAAACATAGTCATAAATACTTTCCTATTAACACTGGCAAAACAGGGTATTGAGTATTTGTAATTCACATAGTAACACTTTCAGCAAATACATATAGTACTTAAGAGGGGGAAGTTCCTGACTCTACTGACCAGGAGTGGGTTGCACCAGTTTGACGCAAATAAGGTGTAAGAGATAAGTTGGGCCTACCTACGCCCGACATAATGATTTAGAAAATTGAACAAGATGCGACATGACTAGTCATGAAACACTTACCTTGGAAACTAGTTATAGATTTATACTATACGTCTACTCCACATTACACTTCGTTTTTACACCCAGGTGTAGCAAAAGCTATTACTTTCAACCAGGTGGTGACACAGGTTTACGCCTGGCTTAGAACATATTCTACGTTGGAACTAGCCTTACGTATAGGAGTATGTTCAACTGATGCAACCTGCTCCAGAGCCACACAACTAAGCATACATTGCAATATAAACGGGAGTGGATGGATACAGTAAAATATTATTTTACCAGTGGATGAAAAGATGGAAATTCTGTACCTCTCCCGTAATATTTTGTGAGGCCGGTCTCCTCTCTTAATCATTGTTGCGCTGGCATTTCTTGGCCAGTAGCAACACAGGACCTGCAAGATATGAGACACTGCCTAAAGTTAACTATTTATCCATCCCTTTGCTGAAAAGGGTAAACCATTTAACTGATCAACTCACCCCATCTCTCTTCTCCACCCGCTGCTCTGGTACAACTTCAACAAAATGTACAACATAATAACGCTGTGTGCCCTGTGCAGAAAAACAAAACACCAATTCCACACTGTTCAGTCTCTTGATTTACCAGCCAAGATAGTTTGCAAAACTAATACAGCTTGTGAACTTGGCTGTAGCTAAATGGGGCTTGCTACAGGCTGTGCAAGATGGTAAGCACAACACGAGTGCCATGATCCTCCTCAGGTATAATAGCTTGCTTAACAAGACTGTGCTTTGCAATGAGATGCATTTGTGTGCTCCTCAGAGTGGTGCGGAAAGTCCAATACAGTCTTGAGTCACAAGGACTCAGCGTGTAAGATTCCAGATGCTGAAACACCCTGCAGAGGTAAGTGTAACCCTCTCACCAGGCTCGAATATGACTCTCACAATATTAACTTATGTAGAGTGTCTCAACAGCATGGGATGTTAAGTGAGAAGGACATCTCCAATAAGACTTCCTATTGCAAACTATCTAGGGTTATGACAATAGGGTATTAACTTTAGATGAAATTGTTATATCTAGCCTAGCTGTAGAAGAACGCACATCTGCACAGTTTCACATTGCATATCACTCTGTCGTTTAATGACATGTGCCACTCATTCTGACAACCCATTCATCCGTAAAGCAGCACACTGTCGTAAACCATAACAACGTACAGTATGACGTACAGCACGTCGAACCATACATCAAATTTCCCCCGCCTTTCCAAAACCAGGGACTGGTACCATATATAAAATGTCCATAGGGCTAGAACCTAGAGTGATACCTGTAAGAAATAAACATTAACCCTTAAACGGAAGGACTCTCCAAACTAGCCCGTTCAGTCCATTAACCTGGAGGTTGACTAAGACGCCTACCGGAGCCTAAGAATGAAAAGAGGTTAAGTAGTCCCCCAGATGAGCAGGGCGAGTTCGTGCCCGCATAGGCCTTTCTTCAACCGCCACCGCTTGTGGCTCTGGCCTTGGGGAGCCCACAGAGGTAGGGGCTCGGGTGGTAGTGGTGGGGGAGGTCCATCCGGTGGCGTCTCTGGCCTGCATGTCTGTTTTGTGTGCATTCGTATTCCTCGAGGGGCAGGGACTTTTCTGAGGCGGCTGGCGTGCCAGCGTGATCCATTGCTCAACATGAATGTGGCGGGCCCCAGTTGTCGACTGACCTGCAGGGGTTCCGACCAGAATGAGGCCATTTTGTTGCACCGCTGAGGCCGTCGGGCTCGGACCCAGTCAGACACTTGGATGATCGACTTCTTCACCCTGTGTGCCTTGTCAAAACGCTGTTTCATTGCTCTTTGGTGCCTGGTCACTGCCTGCTGTTCTTGGGTGCACCTAGTCGTCGGTTCTGCTACTCTCTGTGTTCTGAGTCTGTCCAGTGGCAGTTCCATCTCACAACCTAGCATGAGGGATGCCGGGTAGGCCTGTGTTGTTGTGTGTTTGCTTGCTCTGTAGTGCATTAGCGTTTGATTCAAAGCAGTTTGGAACGTGCACCCCTGGACCAGGTGCGCTCTGATGCCGTTCTTCAGCGTTTGGTTGAAGCGTTCCACCCCTCCGTTAGCTTGTGGGTTGTAGTAGGCCGTGCGGATGTGTTTGATTCCCTTGTTGCTGAGATATGAGGAGAACTCGGCAGAGGTTAGCTGGGGCCCATTGTCCGTGGTAAGGGTGAGGGGTAGGCCCCACCTTGTGAACAGGCTGTCTAGGATGTCCACGATGGCCTGTGCTGTGACAGTTCCGACAGGAACCACTTCTGGCCACTTAGAGTGGAGGTCATACACCACCACCAGGAAGCGCTGATGGTGAGGGACTGCGTGTCCATGGATCTCGCCACAGATGTCCAGTTGGATGTGCTCCCAGGGGCGGGATGGCCATGCGAGAGGCTGCAGGGGGGGGGGGGGGGGGGGGGAGTGTGGCGGACTGTCCTGTTTTCCCACTGAGGAGGCATGCAGCACAATCCCTGACCAGGGCTTCAATGTCGTGGTCGATGCCTGGCCACCACACAAGGTCTCGACATCGCTGTTTGACCTTCACTATGCCCAAGTGCCCCTTGTGCGCCATGGATAGAACACGCGCACGCAGACCACTCGGGACCACAGTGCAAAACCCTCGAGAGACACAGACTTCTTCCCAGCAAGAAAGTTCGTGCTTCACCCTGGCGAAAGTCGCCAGCTCTTCCGGCACGTGTGCTGGCCATCCAGTGCGTATGTAAGTGCGCAGGGTAGACAGTGTGGGATCCTGTTCCGAAGCTTGCTTCAGCTCCTCCAGTGAGACGACTGACTGAAGAGGAGCGTAAAGCATTTGTACAAGCTCTGTTTCGTTGTCGTCTGGCAAGACGGTCAGAGTAGGAGCGTCAAAGGAGCGTGAGAGGAGGTCTGCCAACACGTTATCCCTCCCCGGAGTGAACTTCAGCTGATAGTCGTACTGTCTGAGGCGGTCGGCCCATCTGTGCAGCCGAAGTGGCTTGTGGCCAGTTCCTGATGCCGACAGTAGCGTTGTGAGGGACTGGTGGTCGGTTCGGAGCGTGAACAGACGGCCATATAGGTAGAGGTGCCACCTTTCGCACGCCCAGACACAGGCCAGTGCTTCTCGTTCGCCCACAGAGTACCGTTGTTCTGTGGGGCTCAGGGCCCTTGAGGCGAGGCGACGGGCCTCTCAATGGCCTTCTGCAGTTGTGAGAGAACAGCTCCTAGTGCTCCAGCTGAGGCGTCACATGTGACGGGGTCAAAGTGAGCCAAGACTGGGGCTGTGGTGAGCTGGCTCTTCAGTGAGCGGACCGCGTCTGAGCAGGCTGCTGTCCAGGCCCATGGCTCATCCTTCTTGAGGAGCCGGCGAAGGGGCGCTGTGGTCTGGGAGTAGTGGGGCAGAAACCGGAGGAAGTAAGCTGTCATGCCCAAGAATGAGGCCACCTGAGAGGCTGAGGTCGGTTCCGGGATCTGGTGGACGGCTTCAATGTTCGACATGAGTGGGGCAATGCCTTTGGCCGACAGGCGGAACCCCACAAACTCGACGGCTGGAGCTGCAAAGGTTGTTCTGCAGTAGAGCGCTGAATATTCTGTGGAGTCGATAATCATGGATGTGGAGGTCAGGGCCGTGGACCACGATGTCATCCAGATAGACCGCCACCCCAGGTATTCCAGTGAGGATGGTGCTCATCACCTTCTGGAAGCAGCTGGGGGCGGAGCTAAGTTCAAAAGGCATGCGTGTATATCTGAACACGCCAGCATGTGTGACAAAGGCCGTGAGGTCTCTGCTAACTGCATGGAGGGGTACCTGAAGATAACCCTGACGACGGTCAAGCTTCATGAAGATCGTGGAGCCATGGAATTGTGCGGTCAGCTCCTCAGCTGTAGGCAAGGGGTACTTATCCTGGACAACGGCCTTGTTCACAGCACGGAGATCCACATAGGTCCGGATTCCACCTGACTTTTTGGTTGCAATGACCAAGTTTGAAATCCAGGGGGCAGCGTTGACTGGCTCAATGATGCCTGCATCCAACTGTGCCTGGAGATCTTTTGTGATGTCATCACGCAGTGCAAAGGGAATGCGCTGCAGGGGCTGCATGACTGGGGTCACTTCCGGATTCACTAGGGGCCTGTGAGTAAAGACTGTGAGGCAGCCCAGTCCATCAATCAGAGTTGGCCAGTTCTGTTGCCATGTGCAGGTAACCTGGTGGATAGCTAACCCACTGTCATCTCTCAGTGTGAATCCCAAGCCTGTGAAGAGGTCGAGGCCCAAGAGGTTGGCACCCCGCTTTGCAACATGAAATGTGAATGATGGCAGATGCTTGGTGCCGTAGTGTACTGGGACCTGGAGGGTGCCTACAATGTCTATCTTGGATCTGCCGTACCCACACAGGGCAGTGGAGGGCTGTTGGATTGGTAGGTGACTGAAAAACTTGTAGTAAGTGGCAAGGTTGAGCAACGACACCGCAGCGCTAGTATCCAGCAGCAAAGGCAAACCCACCTCACCCAGCTGCACAGTGCATGTCCTGAATGACACATGGTTGGTGGAGACAGTTCGGATTTCCGTGTGTTCATGTTGAGAGTGAGATGAAACTAAGGGCCTGTGCTGGGTGGAGCAAGGAGCTGGGGCAGAACAACACACTTTCGCAAAGTGATTGTATTTTGAACAGTTCTTGCATATTTTCCCACGGGCTGGGCAGTTTGAAGCCCTTGAATTGTGAGAGCTAGCCCCACAGTTGCCACAGCTACTTCTGTTTGTTTGTCTGTGTGCCTGCTGCATGGGCATGCCGGTGTCTGTGTCCATGCAGCTATCGATGTGGGAGGCAGTGCACAGCGCGTGATCGTTGTAGTGCACCTGCTCGGGCTGAAGCTGCTGTGTGAGAATGGCTGGGGGCCGAGTGTATGCTGCAGAGCTGTCTGTTAGCATAGTAGAGCATTCCAATGCCGATTCAACCTGGAGTGCTATTTTAATAGCTCCATCTATTTGTAAATTATCCAATTCCAAAAGTAGTTTCTCCCTTGTCTTTTCACATAACGTCCCCTCTATCAACTGATACCTGATGATCTCGTCCTGAAGTGTCCCGTAGTTACAAGAGCTAGCTAAATCCCTCAGATTAGCCACGCAGCTTTGAATGGACTCACCCGGCCGTTGGTGTCTCTTCCGTAGCCGGTAGCGTCGGAGGAGCACTCGCTCTTTCCCGGCGAAGTGGTTCCGTAGGAGGCTGACTGCAGCAGTGAATGTAGGAGCCGATCCAAGCGCTCCTAAAATCCTCTGTCCCTCTGTACCGAGGCAGTGACGGAGCAGTGCTGTCCTCCGCTTGTCGGAGATAGTAGAAAAGTCCATAGCTTCGAGATAAGTGTTAAAGCTTTCAAGCCAGTTATTCCACGGGACTGGAGGTTCACCAGGCACGGCGAGGAATGGTGCTGGCGGTGGTAAACTGAATTCAGCCATCTTCGTCGCCAATGTTATATCTAGCCTAGCTGTAGAAGAACGCACATCTGCACAGTTTCACATTGTACATCACTCTGTCGTTTAATGACATGTGCCACTCATTCTGACAACCCATTAATCCGTAAAGCAGCACACTGTCCTAAACCATAACAACGTACAGTATGACGTACAGCACGTCGTACCATACATAACAGAAATGATTAAAGGTTTCTGTTATTGAATCAGGATAAACTATCCCATGCATTAAACTAAATTGAAACAAGCAATGACTCTACCAAGGCAACATACATAAGGTTCCATATGTGTATTGTCACGGCTCCTCCTCTGCAGTGCAGGGGCGGTTCCTCCTGCAGGCAGAGGAGGGTCATTAGTGATTGGAGCTGGCGTGATTGGCGCCACCTGGGCTCAGGGAATAAAACTGCTCCACTAACCTCTCTCCCCCTGCTCCTCCAGGTATGATCCTGTTTTGTTTGTTTGTTCCTTTGTAGTTTTATGTAGTTTCCACTCAGTCATGTTCACACACACATATTCACTCATCCATGCACCTTACATACACCCTACATTATGACATTTCCACACCTCATTCCTTTTTTCTTTGTTTAACGTTAATAGTTTTGTTTACAATAAAGAACCTTTTGAATTGGCCTGTACCTGTTGTTGATGTCCCCTCATTTTTGCCACAGGCTATGAGCCGGCCTGTGACGGTATTAAAACATTTTCAAACACATACATTTTCAGACACAACATCAAAAGAAATAAAAACCAATAAACCCCAATGAGTCGTGCACAACCCGTGTCCAAATTATTTCAAGTTTGCTTAAATAAACCGTTGGCGCGCGTTGGAGCTCAAAAAAAATTGACGACACCCAAAAATATCCAGAAGCACCTCACGTTGTGGTTACTCACCTCTTCGTAGATATTCCCTCAGGAGAGGATGACAGTTCCATGCAGGTTTCCTCACAAAGTCCAAGGCAAGCACAGCTACCCATGCAGACAGTACTCCTTAGCCGTAACCGATATCCCATGGGAACACGAACTCGTTAAGCTTCCCAAGCAATTATCTCCCGGTGTCACACGATGCTAGGTTAACCTCAAGGCTGGCAAATACCTCCACGACGAGACGGTAGCTTCAGTCTTTACTAAGTTTTAACAAAATTATAACAACTCTTTTATAAAATAAAATTGGTATTTCCCTTCATGTCTATGGGTTTTGTTCTAGTTCTGTCGTCTTTTATAATTTTTCTTCACCAACCGTCCTAAGGTAAAACGTCCATCCTTTCGTTAACGTCTTTCTTCCCCAGGCCTCCTGTTAACCAAGTCAACTCCCATTGGCCACAACTTAACAAGCAACCTTATTGGTCAAACTTAAACTTCAAAGTAAACCAAACTATTCACGTATACATGAAATAAATATTTCTTCAAAAAGCATAATGCATTAACAACATTACAGTTTAGGAGCAATTCAATCATCTTTTAAATATATAACCAATTAATTATAACAAATAAACTCAATACTTGGTTCAAACAAGGGTATTACACTAGGTAAAGCCCCGCCTTATCTCAGCTCACTGGTCACCATAGCAGCACCTATCCGTAGCACGCGCTCCAGCAGGTATATTTCACTGGTCGGATGACCAAGGCCAACACCTAATTTGGCCACCTTTCCTTCCAGTTCTCTGCTGCCAATGAAAGGAACGAATTGCAAAAATCACTGAAGTTGGAGACTTATATCTCCCTCACTAGCTTTAAGCGTCAACTGTCAGAGCATCTTACCAATCGCTGCAGCTGTACACAGCCCATCTGTAAATAGCCCATTCAACCAACTACCTACCTCATCCCCATATTTGTTTTTGTTTTTCTGCTCTTTCGCACACCAGAATTTCTACTTGCACATCCTGTATGTTTGTTTATCCCATGTGTAACTCTGTGTTTTGTCGCACTGCTTTGCTTTATTTTGGCCAGGTCGGAGTTGTAAATGAGAACTTATTCTCAACTGGCCTACCTGGTTAAATAAAGGTGAAAAAAATAAAATAAAACATAGGCTAAGGCAGTTGTCTTCGAGGAAAATATTGATTGTCTCATGAAAAAATCTCCAAAATAAAAATATCAATTTTTCATTACAGTTATTATAGAATGAATACTTACTATGCTTTCTCCACATCTTCCATGTGACTAGGACACCAGCCATCACCACCACCAACATGCCCAGAGGAATCAGTAGGACTTTTAGATCTATGGAACTGATGGTGGAAGACCATCACATTGTAAAATACAGTACATAAAACATCACAGATATATAGATTATTATTATTTTTTAATTGTTTTTTTGTGCTGCTATGACAAAATGGAAACATATGTTCAGCTCTTCTCACATTTTATATGTGAAACTTGACCATCTAAGAATAGAATGCTGCTACTTCTGCAAACCACAGAGGTACAAGGAAGTGGTAAATGTCTCTGTCTCTATGATGTTAAATGTCTCTATAACAGAGTCTGAGGAAGTGTCTTGGCCTATATTCAGTGTGAAAACGTTTAAGGAGGGTGTTTTTGTGCCCTAAACACTACTGTGAAAAACAGAAATGTTACCTTTCTTCATATTTCTATTGTCATCCATTTGGAAGAGTAAGTGTGAAATACAGCTGAATGAGTGATAATTACCTCATGGTGTCCTTCTCCTTGTCCCCCTCAGGTCCTTGGACTGTGTTGTCAGTCTGAACAGGCTCAGCAGTTGGAGAGAAAGAGGATTGTTCAGTGGTTGGAGCTTGGGTTGCTGTGAGGTAAAAACAACAATGCCATGATGACTGGTGTACCAGAGAGACACAATATAGACTGAATTGTAACAAGACATTGTGGCTATGCTATGACCTTCTTGTCCAGCTTATTTCATTTACCCCAACGTGGATTTTAACTTAGTACTCTTGAGTTCAAACCAGTGGTAGTACCACTAATTATTCCAAAAAGCTTTTATTCAGGTTACAATGCAATTTGTTTCAGATGATCAGCAGACTGGATAAAACCAGCTTAATAGTTAATTCTACAGTATCTGATTGCTCTCTACTCACTGGTCATAGTGGAGGTACTTTGTGTGGTGGTTTGTTGTCTGACAGTGATGTGAACAGGCATCATAAGGTCTCCCCCTCCACACCTGTACCAGCCAGTGTTCTCTATCTTCAGTCCACTCATAGTCACCGTTAAGACGTTTCCTCTGGTGGCATCAGTGGTCTGCTGTCTGGTCACTATAGTCGTAGAATTCCTCTCGCAGGAATTATTGACACCAATCCTGCACCACCACTTCCTATTTCTAGTGTCACTATAGTAACATTTTACAATGACACTCCCTCCTTCAACTCCAGTCACCTCCTGTTGGTCCACATAGAGTTCTGGAGTACCTGAACACAGAGGTACAGACACCAAAGAAGGTCCTGAGTGATCAAGTGTTTTTTTGTAACAACTGACCACAAATATCATAATGATGATATGATGTATAGAGAACAGAAAGTAGACATATACCAACATCCCATATGTTAACTTAATAGTGAAACCAGTAAATGTAACCAAAACACCAGTCATGTAATCATATGGAATAGTTGCAAGGATCTTACCAGTAGTGACAAATAGTTGAAATGTTTCTATCATGACATTTGATCCACCAATGATCTCCACAGCACACCAGTAACGTCCAGAGTCCACTGGCTCCAGATCAGTCATGGTCACAGTGAAGGTTTGCTTGTTGATGTAATCAGAGATTGAGGCCTTATATATGCTCTTAGTATGTACATCAAGGGAGCATCTTTTCAAAAAATCTTCTTTACACCAGTATTTCATATTGGTTTTGTATTTCTGATCATAGAGACATGGGATGGTGGTGGAGCCTCCTGTCTTCACAGCACACGATAAGCACCTGTAGACACAACAACAGAAAACACCTCAGTTTGGAATTCACGCAAATTCTCATAGCATGAAAATTACATTTAATCTGGACTATAGCACACATAATACAGGAAGTGTTATTGATAAGACAAGCTACTGCTCCTGTCTTCAGAGTTTCAGCATGTGTCCAGTCCCAGTCCCTGACCTCAACATCAGCACTTCACAGAAACATGTAAGATTTTTTTTGTTATTGTTTGTGCAGATTTTTCCCGTTACTTTTACATTCTAGACATATCTTATATACATGGCACTTTTGTTACACAGTAGTTACACAACAACATATAGTTATTAGATATACATTACATCTGGATAGATAGTACTTAACCTTATCCAGTATTCATTAACCTCTTACATCTAGACGTTCCGCTAGCGGAACACCTGCTCCAATATCCAATGATAGGCGTGGCGCGAATTACAAATTCCTCAAAAATACAAAAACTTCAGTTTTTCAAACATGTGACTATTTCACAGCATTTTAAAGACAAGACTCTCCTTTATCTAACCACACTGTCCGATTTCAAAAAGGCTTTACAGCGAAAGCAAAACATTAGATTATGTCAGCAGAGTACCAAGCCAGAAATAATCAGACACCCATTTTTCAAGCGAGCATATAATGTCACAAAAACGCAGAAGACAGCTAAATGCAGCACTAACCTTTGATCTTCATCAGATGACACACCTAGGACATTATGTTATACAATACATGCATGTTTTGTTCAATCAAGTTCATATTTATATCAAAAAACAGCTTTTTACATTAGCATGTGACGTTCAGAACTAGCATACCCCCCCGCAAACTTCCGGGGAATTTGCTAACAATTTACTAAATTACTCACGATAAACGTTCACAAAAAGCATAACAATTATTTTAAGAATTATAGATACAGAACTCCTCTATGCACTCGATATGTCCGATTTTAAAATAGATTTTTGGTGAAAGCACATTTTGCAATATTCTAAGTACATAGCCCAGCCATCACGGGCTAGCTATTTAGACACCCGGCAAGTTTAGCCTTCACCAAAATCAGATTTACTATTATAAAAGTTTGATTACCTTTTGTTGTCTTCGTCAGAATGCACTCCCAGGACTGCTACTTCAATAACAAATGTTGGTTTGGTCCAAAATAATCCATCGTTATATCCGAATAGCGGCGTTTTGTTTGTGCGTCCCAGACACTATCCGAAATGGTAAATCAGGGTTGTGCGCATGGCGCAATTCGTGACAAAAAATGTCTAAATATTCCATTACCGTACTTCGAAGCATGTCAACCGCTGTTTAAAATCAATTTTTATGCAATTTATCTCGTAAAAAAGCGACAATATTCCGACCGGGAATCTGCTTTTCGGTAAATAGAGGGAAAAAAAGAAAGACGGGGGCACGCGCCTAAGCCCTTTGTCCTCTGATAGACCACTTAGCAAAAGCGCTTGTGTGTTTCAGCCAGGGCTTTGAATTACGTCATTCAGCTTTTTCCCGGGCTCTGAGCGCCCATGGAAGCCGTGGGAAGTGTCACGTAACAGCAGAGATCCTTTGTAATGGATAGAGATGACAAAGAAGGCCAAGAAATGGTCAGACAGGGTACTTCCTGTACAGAATCTTCTCAGGTTTTGGCCTGCCAAATGAGTTCTGTTATACTCACAGACACCATTCAAACAGTTTTAGAAACTTTGGAGTGTTTTCTATCCAAAGCTAATAATTATATGCATATTCTAGTTTCTGGGCAGGAGTAATAATCAGATTAAATCGGGTACGTTTTTTATCCAGCTGTGAAAATACTGCCCCCTAGCCATAACAGGTTAACAAACGAGGATCGGATGTCGTCGACCTTCTTTTCAAAATGGTTGACGAAGTCATCCGCAGAGAGGGAGGGGGGGGAGGAGGATTCAGGAGGGAGGAGAAGGTGGCAAAGAGTTTCCTAGGGTTAGAGGCAGATGCTTGGAAGTTAGAGTGGTAGAAAGTGGCTTTAGCAGCAGAAACAGAGGAGGAAAATGTAGAGAGGAGGGAGTGAAAAGATGCCAGGTCCGCAGGGAGGCTAGTTTTCCTCCATTTCCGCTCGGCTGCCCGGAGCCCTGTTCTGTGAGCTCGCAATGAGTCGTCAAGCCACGGAGCAGCAGGGGAGGACCGAGCCGGTCGGGAGGATAGGGGACATAGAGAGTCAAAGGATGCAGAAAGGGAGGAGAGGAGGGTTGAGGAGGCAGAATCAGGAGATTGGTTGGAGAAGGATTGAGCAGAGGGAAGAGATGATAGGATGGAAGAGGAGAGAGTAGCAGGAGAGAGAGAGCGACGGTTGCGACGGCGCAATACCATCTGAGTAGGGGCAGAGTGAGTAGTGTTGGAGTAGAGCGAGAGGGAAAATGATACAAGGTAGTGATCGGAGACTTGGAGGGGAGTTGCAGTGAGATTGGTTGAAGAACAGCATCTAGTGAAGATGAGGTCAAGCGTATTGCCTGCCTTGTGAGTAGGGGGGGGGGGGACGGTGAGAGGGTGAGGTCAAAAGAGGAGAGGAGTGGAAAGAAGGAGGCAGAGAGAAATGAGTCAAAGGTAGACGTAGGGAGGTTAAAGTCACCCAGAACTGTGAGGGGTGAGCCATCCTCAGGAAAGGAACTTATCAAGGCGTCAAGCTCATTGATGAACTCTCCAAGGGAACCTGGAGGGCGGTAAATGGTAAGGATGTTAAGCTTGAATGGGCTAGTGATTGTGAAATCATGGAATTCAAATGAGGAGATAGACAGATGGGTCAGGGGAGAAAGAGAGAATGTCCACTTGGGAGAGATGAGGATTCCAATGCCACCACCCCGCTGATCAGATGCTCTTGGGGTGTGCGAGAACATGTGGTCGGACGAGGAGAGAGCAGTAGGAGTAGCAGTGTTTTCTGTGGTAATCCATGTTTCCGTCAGCGCCAAGAAGTCGAGGGACTGGAGGGTAGCATAGGCTGAGATGAACTCTGCCTTGTTGGCCACAGACCGGCAGTTTCAGAGGCTGCCGGAGACCTGGAACTCCACGTGGGTCGTGCGCGCTGGGACCACCAGGTTAGAGTGGCAGCGGCCACGCGATGTGAAGCGTTTGTATGGCCTGTGCAGAGAGGAGAGAACAGGGATAGACCGACACATAGTTGATAGGCTACAGGAGAGGCTACGCTAATGCAAAGGAGATTGGCATGAACATTAACTAAACAACTGGGGAAGCGAGAGAGCAGGGCCTCCCTCACTCCCTTACTAATCTACTTGATAACAAGATCTGGTTTAAGTACACCTTTTGTGTGACTGATAATTTAGTAAGAGGTTTAATGCTTTAACATTTAATAATTTTATCTCCCCAAACTGAAATTAATTATAAAAATAAGCATTTTTAATTTTGTATGGATTGCCATTCCAAATAAAGTGAAATATTTTTTGCTCATATAATTTTAAAAACAAATTATTCAGCATAGGCTGGGCCATAAGTAAATAAGTCAACTGGGATATGACTAAATAATTAATCAGGGTGATTGTTCCACAAATAGATAAGTATTTACCTGTCCATGCTAGCAAGATCTTATCTATTTTTCTCTCCACTATTTCATGGGGGAAATGCTCATTAATAGAGAACGGTGTGTTCTTCAGCTCTCTACCCAGTTTGCCCCCCAATTTTTCTGAACAAAATGTATTTAGAGACTGTAAAGAGACCAGCAAATCAGCTCAAAGTGACTTTAATTTTGGATATCTGTTCCATAGTATTACCATGCATAATAGAGAGATATATGTGATTGTATACACATGTAAGCAAGGTTTGAAGTGATTATGTTTTAGTCATCTGTTTCGGCATCTTGTAATTATATTCCGGCCCTCTGACCATCCACTCAAGAAAAGATCAGGCCGCAGCTGAATCTAGTTGATGGCTTTTAGGGAGTCCACGGTCGTTTTCAATAACTTATTTTCAGCTCGTATTTCTTCCATTATTTTATTGCTGTAAACCCATTATTGCTGTAAACCATTGTTATAAAAACCTCCTCTTCCATTGTTACATTTGGAAGTTTAGAAGGTGGCTTCCCTTCAGTTTCACTCGAGGAGAGATCTGTTCTTGTTCGCTTCGATGTGTATGATTCTTGTTGGAGCATATCAAAGTGTTGATTGATAGATAGTTCAATCAGGTTCTCTACATTATTCAGAATGCTTGGTTTGAAGTTATCAGTTAATCCTCAATTTTACGATTAATTCATGGGACAAGCTGTGTCTACCACACTGCCAATTCCCACATAATTTCCCCCCTAAAGAACTTGTTACCCTTACCTGAGAGTCTGGAGAAGATGAGGAGTACGAAGGAGAGGGAGAGGGAGAGATGAGAAGCCATTTCTGGGTCTGTGTCTCCGTATGTTTATTTAATTAGCACATTTTTATATCTTATATCAAATAAAATGACATATAGTGTTAATAAAGATGGATGACCCAGCAGCCTTTTTAGTTGGTGATAAGCAGCATAAGTTGAGATGGAGTCAGAGTTTCAGGTGTACGAAATACATTTTTAAACTAGGTGGTTCGAACTGTGAATGCTGATTGGCTGACAGCCATGGTATATCAGACCGTATACCACAGGTATGACAAAACATTTATTTTTGCTGTTTTAATTACGTTGGTAACCAGTTTGTAATAGCAGTAAGGCACCTCAGGGGTTTATGGTATATGGCCAATATACCAAGGTTAAGGGCTGTATCCACGCACTCTGCGTTTCTTTTTCCCTAAGAACAGCCCTTAGCCGTTGTATATTGGCCATACACCACACCCCCTCGGGCCCTATTGCTTAAATATATATTTTACAGTTTAGGTGATGAAGACTGGATCCAGAGGTTGTATTTACAAAAATGTACAGATGACAAAAATAATGAACAATAAAAAAATAGTACATTTACTTGGCCAATAGCAATATAAAACCTCAAATCAAGGACTAAGGCAAAACAGCCTACATGAAACATTTACACTAGTCCTCCTGAATAGAGTTTAGCACCAGAGTTGTAAACTCACTGAGGGGTGAAGTATACTTTGCAGACTATTCCATGTCTCTGGTGAGCAATAGTCTAAGGCCGTCTTGCCTAACTGGGTAACGGCCCTGGGGACTTTAGTAACATCCACCTAGTAGACTGTGTCTGTTAACTGCTAGTGGTGAAGGAGTACAGGCTATAGAGGTAGTGGTGGAGTTTACCCAGAAGGGCTTTGTAAATGTGCACATACCAATGTAGCTGTAAGCACAAGGATGCATGACAGACTGAGTCCAGTCTCTGTAGCACAGAGGAGTCTTAATGCATGTACATTAAGTCACCATAGTCAATGAAAGCAAAGTGGCTTGAACAAGCATTGTTGCTAAAATGAATAAATATATATTTCAGTTTAATCTTCCTCACAAGATTATCAATATGAACTTTGCAGGACAGCTTCTTTTCCAAACATATACCTAGGTATTTGTAAGATGACACTTTTTTATTGGAGCTAAAATGGAGCCCTGAGGTACACCTCTAGTTATCTGAAGGAAGCTAGACTTGTGATTCTCAGCATAGACACATTTTGTTCTGTCTGTGAAATACTTTCTAAACCAATGGACAGCCACTGAGAGCAACATTATTGAGTCTGGCTAGCAACAGTTTGTCGTCAACTAAGCCAGACTGAACCCCACATAGGAGGTTGTTTTCAAGTAGGAATTTATTTAGCTGAGAGTTCACTAGGGATTCAAAGACTTTAACCAGGATAGGGAGCTTGGAAATAGGGCAATAGTTATTCACATCTGAAGGGTCTCCACCCTTTAGTAGGGGGTGAACATATGTTGATTTCCATTTTTTTTTTAAATAGATGTCTATAATGTATGCACAATCATCAACAGTTCAATCATATATAGTGCTTGTAAACATGCACAACTCAGAAACAATGTATTTAGGCAGAAGTAATCTGTCCCATTGTCTCACCAGAGAGACCTGTCTGGTTTCTACTCATCTTTAGTTTCACCACAGAATCAGTTTGAACAAAACTTCACCACAGCAATGATTGTCCACAGCATGAATGCATTACCCATTTTTGGTATGTAGAAGAATGTTCGCCCCCATCTGTAGAAGAATTAAAACATTTACAATATGTTCCTCTGTAAATATCTGCAGTACAATGAATTTTTTTTAAGGATAATTGTAAAGGGAAGCCTTCTTTTTTCAAGAGCCATTTAATAGTTTGCTGCGGCTGTGATGATTTTGACTGCACAAGGTATTAAATGAGTGTGGATCAATGAAGTTGGTAGTGTAGGCATCTTCCATGTGACTGGGACACCAGATATCACCACCACCAACCTGCCCAGAGGAATCAGTAGGACTGTTAGATGTATGGAAATGATGGTGAAAGACTATGTTCATTGTAAAATACAGTCCATAAAACATCACAGATAAATACATTTTTTTTATGATCTTTTTTTTAAATAATATTTTTTGTGCTGCTATGACAAATGGAAAATATTTGTTCAGCTCTTCACACCTTTTATGTGTGGAAAGTGACCATCCAAGAATAGAATGCTGCTACTTCTACAACCACAGAGGTATGAGGAAGTGGTAAATGTCTCTGTCTCTATGATGGTAAATGTCTCTATAACAGAGTCTGAGGAAGTGTGTTGGCCTATACTCAGTGTGAAGATGTTTAAGGAGGGTGTTTTTGTGCCTAAACTCTAGTGTGAAAAACATTGATCTTCATCTTCAGACC
The DNA here is from genome assembly GCF_965601325.2 of Salmo salar. Lineage (NCBI taxonomy): Eukaryota > Metazoa > Chordata > Actinopteri > Salmoniformes > Salmonidae > Salmo > Salmo salar. Next base: position 172,472,033 of record NC_138291.1, read on the forward strand.
ACTCATAGTCAACATTAAGACTTTTCTTCTGGTGGCATCAGTGGTCTGCTGTAGGGTCACTAATGTTCCATCTATATTCCCAGAATGCCTCTCCACACAGGAGACACTGCCACCAATCCCGGACCACATACGTCCAATGTCACTATAGTAACAATGTACAATGACACTCCCTCCAACTCCAGTCACCTCCCATTGGTCCACATAGAGTTCTAGAGTACCTGAACACAGGGGTACAGACACCAAAGAAGGTCCTGAGTGATCAAGTGTTTTTTTGTAACAACTGACCACAAATATCATAATGATGATATGATGTATAGAGAACAGAAAGTAGACATATACCAACATTCCTCATGTCAACTTCAACAATAATAGTGATAGCAGTAAATTAAACCAGAATACCAGTCATGTAATCATATGGAAGAGTTGCAGCGATCCTACCTGGATTGACAGATAGCTCGAACCATCCTGTCCTGACATCTGATCCACCATTGGTCTCCACAGCACACCAGTAACGTCCAGAGTCCTCTGGCTCCAAATCAGTCATGGTCAAGGTGAAGGTTAGCTGGTTAATGTCATCAGAGATTGAGGCCTTATTTGTGCTCTTAGGAGGGTCAGTGTGTGGGGAACAACTATCGAAATGATCTTCTATACACAAATATTTCAAATGTTTGATATGATAATGATGATAGTGACATGGGATGGTGATGGAGCCTCCTGTCTTCACAGACACACGATAAGCACCTGCAATTCTCACAACAGAAAAATGACATTCCATCTGGATTTTAACACACATAATACAGGAATTGTTATTGATAAGACAAGCTACTGCTCCTGTCATCGGAGTTTCAGCATGTGTCCAGTCCCAGTCCCTAACCTAACTTTAGCACTTCATAGAAACATGTTACCCTTACCTGAGAGTCTGGAGAAGATGAGGAGGAGGAGGGAGAGGGAGAGATGAGAATCAATTTCTGGGTCTGTGTCTCCGTATGTTATATGCCACCAATGCACGATGTGTGTGAAAAGGACGCAGGCACCAAAGAGAATGACTGAACTTCCTAATAGCTATAACTGTCTTTAACTCTCTTCCTGCTTCTGTTAGAGTGTATATGCCCCCCTCAGTGGCAGATAGAAACTATTACATTCTATCAACTAGTTGTAACATAAGGCTCTAAAGCACTACAATTGATATTTGTATTTTATTAGCACATTTTTAGATCTTACATCAAATAAAATCACTTATAATGTTAATAAAGATGGACGACCCGGCAGCCTATTTAGTTGGTGTTGAGCAGCAACAGTTGAGATGGAGTCAGAGGTTCAGGTGCAAAAATAATTTAAATCATTTAAAAGTGCAGATCATCTTTTTGGTACAGGAATAAACTATGAAATACCTTTGTTGTAGACTTTTCATGGTAACAGAGAAGGTACTCTGGTTGATGTCATGAGAGATTGAGGCCTTATCAGTGCTCTTGGGATGGTCAGTGTCCACTACATAAGAGCACATATCCTGGTAATATCCTTGACACAAGTATTTCACGTTTTTGATGTAATCCTGATGATAGTGACATCAAATCAAATTTTATTTGTAACATGTGCCGAATACAACAGGTGTTAAATGTAGTTCCCTCCTTTCTGTCCCTCAGCGGTTGACCTTACCATGAGATGCTTACTTATGAGCCCCTAACCAATGATGCAGTTCAAGAAATAGAGTTAAGAAAATATTTACCAAATAAACAAAAGTAAAAACTAAACTAAAAAGCAACACAATAAAATTACAATAACGAGGCTATATACAGGTGGTACCGGTACCGAGTCAATGTGCGGGGTTACAGGTTTGTCGAGGTAATTTGTACATGTAGGTAAGGGTAAAGTGCGGGGGGGGTCAATGTATATATTCCGCGTGGCCATTTGATTAATTGCTCAGCAGTCTTATGGCTTGGGGGTAGAAGCTGTTAAGGAGTCTTTTGGACCTAAACTTGGCACTCCGGTACCGTGTGCCGTGAGGTACGAGAGAGAACAGTCTATGACTTGGGTGACTGGAGTCTTTGACAAATTTTCGGGCCTTCTTCTGACACTGCCTAGTATTTACGTAGGTCCTGGATGGCAGGAAACTTGGCCCCAGTGATGTTCTTGGCGATACGCACTACCCTCTGTAGCGCCGTACGATCGGATGCCGAGCAGTTGCCGTACCAGGCAGTGAAGCAACCGGTCAGGATGTTCTTGGTGCAGCTGTAGAACTTTTGATGCCAAATCTTTTCCGTCTCCTTCTTCACAAGTGTCTTGGTGTGTTTTGACCATGATAGTTTGTTGGTGATGTGGACACCAAGGAACTTGAAACTCTCGACCCACTCCATCACTATCATAGGATAGGGATGGAGCCTTCTGTCTGTACAGACACACAAGTGACCACCAGTACCTGCAGACACATAAAACAGACACATTATTGACTGGAATTTAAGAAAAAAACACAATACAGAGAAATCACATTGCACCTGCAGTGCAATTGACTAAAGGGTACTTTTACTTTTTACAGGACAAATGTGATTGAAAACCAGAAAGCCAATGGCAAGTCCTCACTCAAAATATAGATCCAAAAAAAGAAATAAAAGGACACACATGACAACAAACAGACAATAATCCTGTTTTCAGAGTTTCAGCATATACCCAGACCCTGATTGCAAGCAGCAATGAACTAAACCATGATTGAATTCCATCATATGGTGCCCTTGCCTGAGTCTGGAGAAGATGAGGGAGAGATGCAACCTTGTCAGCATTTCGTATGATTTTGTATGATTCTGTAGGTAAATACAAGACACTCCATTTAGTATATGTTATGTTTTGTATGGTATGGTATGTATTAATTTGTGGATGTCCATCATCCATTACGTATGATATGTTACTAATTACAAATCGTACAATATGTTATGAATTTGTAATGCATATAATGTGTTACGAATTCTAATTTGTTGAGGCTAATGTCAGCTAGGTGGCTAACATTTGAGTTTTGAGTTGAGGGACAGTGCACATTAATCAACATTTCGCCAACGTTAGCGTTAGCTAGGTGGCGAACTTTAGCTAGTTAATTTAGGGTTAGGGGTTAAGGTTAGGTTATGGTTAAGGTTAAGGTGAGATTTATGTTTAGGTTAAAGGGGTAAGGTTAGGTTTAGCTAAGATGCTAAATACTTGCAAAGTTTCTAATTAGCTAAAATGCTACATTTATCCAGGATGAGATTCAAACACATAACCTTTGGGTTGCCAGACATTTGGGTGTATGCCCACCCATCCAGCCCACCCATCCACCCAGACCAACCTTATGTAACCATGTGAAACGTAAGATATCTTACTAATTTGCTTGTCCTGGATTTACTTTTACTATGATACGTGACTTCTAGTCAAATCAAATCAAATGTATTGGGCACATACACGTGTTTAGCAGATGTTATTGCGGGTGTTGCGAAATGCTTGTGCTTCTATCTCCGACAGTGCAGTAATATCTAACAGTTTCACAACATATACACGTAAATCTAATTAAGGAATGGATTAGGAATATATGCATATATGTCAGAGCAGCATTGGACTAAGATACAGTGGCATAGTATAGAATACAGTACATACATATGAGATGGATGATGCAATATTTACACACAATTAAAGTGACTAAGATACCGTAGAATAGTATAGAGTACAGTTTACATATATGAGATGAGTAATGCAAGATATGGAGACATTATTAAAGTGGCTAGTGTTTCATTTCCTTAAAGTGGCCGGTGATTCCTAATCTATGTCTATAGGCAGCATCCTCTGATGTGCTGGAGATGGCTGTTTAATAGTCAGTGGTGTAGTATAGAATACAATACAGTATATACATATGAGATGGGTGATGCAATATGTGAACACATTTTAAAAGTGGCTAAGATACCGTAGAATAGTGTGGAGTGCGGTTTATACGAATGAGATGAGTAATGCTAGATACAGAAACATTTTTAAGGGGGCTAGTGATCCATTTCTAAAAGTGGCCAGTGATTCCTAATCTACTTTTTGCAGCCTCCTCTGATGTGCTAGTGATGGCTGTTTAGGAGTCTGATGGCCTTGAGATAGAAGCTGCTGTTCAATCTCTCGGTCCCAGCTTTGATGCACATGTACTGACCTCACCTTCTGGATGATAGCGGGGTGAACAGGCAGTGGCTCGGGTGGTTGATGTCCTTGATGATCTTTTTGGCCTTCCTATGGCATTGGGTGCTGTAGGTGTCCAGGACGGCGGGAAGTTTTGCCCCGGTAATGCGTTGGGCAGACCGCACCACTCTCTGGAGAGATTTGAGGTTGTGGGCGGTACAGTTGGTGTACCAGGTCGGTGATTGTGCATCAATTGTGCATCTGGAAAAGTTTTTGAGGGTTTTAGGTGTTAAGCCACATTTCTTTAGCCTCCTGAGGTTGAAGAGATGCTGCTGCCCCTTCTTCACCACCCTGTCTGTGTGGGTGGACCATTTCAATGTGTACGCCGAGGAACTTGAAATATTTCCACCTTCTTCACTGCGGTCCCATCGATGTGGATAGGGGGGTGCTCCCTCTGCTGTTTCCTGAAATCCACAATCATCTCCTTAGTTTTATTGACGTTGAGTGAGAGGTTATTTTCCTGGCACCACACACCCAGAGCCCTCACCTCCTCCCTGTAGGCTGTCTTATCGTTGTTGGTAATCAAGCCTACAACTGTTGTGTTGCCTGCAAACTTGATGTTTGAGTTGGAAGCGTGCTTGGCCACACAGTCATGGGTGAACTGGGAGTACAGGAGGGGGCTGAGCATGCTTTTAAGCAACCGTGCTATTTTGTTAGTTTTTTCACGTTTTTCATAACTCAATGAGCTGTATTCCACCATAAGCAAACAGGAAAAAGTTCATCCAGAGGCGGTGCTCCTAGTGGCCGGGGAGTTTAATGCAGGGAAACTTAAATCAGTTCCACCTAATTTCTATCAACATGTCAAATGTGCAACCAGAGGAAAAATAACTCTGGACCACCTACACTCCACACACAGAGACGCATACAAAGCTCTCCCTCGCCCTCCATTTGGCAAATCTGACCAAAATTCTATCCTCCTGATTCCTGCTTACAAGCAAAAATTAAAGCAGGAAGCACCAGTGACTAGATCAATAAAAAACTGGTCAGATGAAGCAGATGCTAAGCTACAGGACTGTTTTGCTAGCACAAACTGGAATATGTTCCGGGATTCTTCCGATGATCATCAGTCACTGCCGTTATCAATAAGTGCATCGAGGAAGTCGTCCCCACAGTGACTGTACGTACATACCCCAACCAGAAGCCTTGGATTACAGGCAACATTCACACTGAGCTAAAGGGTAGAGCTGCTGCTTTCAAGGAGTGGGACTCTAACCCGGATGCTTATAAGAAATCCTGCTATGCCCTCCGACGAACCATCAAACCGGCAAAGTGTCAATACAGGACTAAGATTGAACTGTACTAACCGGCTCCGATGCTCATCAGATGTGGCAGGGCTTGCAAACTATTACGGACTACAAAGGGAAGCACAGCCAAGAGCTGCCCAGTGACACGAGTCTACCAGATGAGCTAAATAACTTCTATGCTCGCTTCGAGGCAAGTAACACTGAAACATGCATGAGAGTATCAGCTGTTCCAGACGACTGTGTGATCACACTCTCCGCCTCCGATGTGAGTGAGACTTTTAAACAGGTCAACATTAACAAGGCCACAGGGCCAGACAGATTACTGGAATGTGTACTCCAAGCATGAGCTGAGCAACTGGCAAGTGTTTTCACTGACGTTTTCAACCTCTCTCTGTCTGAGTCAGTAATATCAACATGTTTCAAGCAGACCACCATAGACCCTGTGCCCAAGAACACTGCCTAAGGTAACCTGCCTAAATGACTACCTAAATGACTAAACACCTCCCTCTGCAACTGGATCCTGGACTTCCTGGTGGGCCGCCCCCAGGTGGTAAGGGTAGGTAACAACACATCCGCCATGCTGATCCTCAACACGGGGGCCTGTCAGGGGTGCGTGCTCAGTCCCCTCCTGTATTCCCTGTTCACTCATGACTGCACGGCCAGGCACGACTCCAACACCATCATTAAGTTTGTTGATGACAACGATGAAAAAGCCTATAGGAAGGAGGTCAGAGCCCTGACAATGTGGTGCAAGAACAACAACCTCTCCCTCAACATGATCAAGACAAAGGAGATGATTGTGGACTACAGGAAAAGGAGGATCGAGCACGCCCACATTCTCATCGACGGGGCTGTAGTGGAGCGGGTTGAGAGCTTCAAGTTCCTTGGCGTCCACATCACCAACAAACTAACATGGTCCAAGCACACCAAGAAAGTCGTGAAGAGGGCACGACAAAACCTATTCCCCCTCAGGAGACTGAACCCCACTTCTATGCTGCTGCTACTCTTTGTTATTATCTATGCATAGTCACTTTAATAACTCTTCCTATATGTACATAGTACTTCAATTACCTGGACACTGGTGCCCCCACACATTGACTCTGTACCGGTACCCCTTGTATATAGCTCCGCTATTGTTATTTACTGCTGCGCTTTAATTATTTGTAGTTCCTAAGTTTTCCTTTTTTTGTTGGTATTTTCTTAAAACTGCATTGTTGGTTAAGGGCTTGTAAGTAAGCGTTTCACTTGATATTATTTGTTGAGGATCAGCGAAGAGGTGTTGTTTCCTACCTTCACCACCTGGGGGTAACCCGTCAGGGAGTTCAGGACCCAGTTGCACTGGGCGGGGTTCAGACCCAGGGCCTCAAGCTTGATGAGCTTGGAAGGTACTATGGTGTTGAATGCTGAGATATAGTCAATGAACAGCATTCTGACATAGGTATGCCTCTTGTCCAGATGGGACAGGGCAGTGTGCAGTGTGCAGTGTGTTGGCGATTGCATCGTCTGTGGATCTATTGGGTCGGTAAGCAAATTGAAGTGGGTCTAGGGTGGCAGGTAAGGTGGAGGTGATATGATCCTTGACTAGTCTTTCAAAGCACTTCATGATGACAAAGGTGAGTGCCACGGGGCGATAGTCATTTAGTTCAATTACCTTTGCTTTCTTAGGTACAGGGACAATGGTGGCCATCTTGAAGCATGTGGGGACAACAGACTGGGATAGGGAGATTTTGAATATATCTGTAAATACACCAGCCAGCCGGTTTGCGCATGCGCTGAGGATGCAGCTAGGGATACCATCTGGGCCGACAGTCTTGCGAGGGTTAACACGCTTAACCTGTTGGGGCTAGGGGGCAGTATTTGCATGGCTGGATAAAAAAATGTACCCGATTTAATGTGGTTACTAATCCTACCCAGTAACTAGAATATGCATATACTTATTATATATGGATAGAAAACACACTAAAGTTTCTAAAACTGTTTGAATGGTGTCTGTGAGTATAACAGAACTCATTTGGCAGGCAAAACCCTGAGACATTTTCTGACAGGAAGTGGATACCTGATGTGTTGTATTACCGTTAAACCTATGCCATTGAAAAACACAGGGGCTGAGGAATATTTTGGCACTTCCTATTGCTTCCACTAGATGTCACCAGCCTTTACAAAGTGTTTTGAGTCTTCTGGAGGGAGATCTGACCGAACAAGAGCCATGGAACGATGATGGCCCATTAGACACCTGGCGCGCGAGTTCATGTTGGGTACCCTCGTTCCAATACGTTATAAAAGAGAATGCATTCGTCCACCTTGAATATTATTCATGTTCTGGTTAAAAAAGGCCCTAATGATTTATGCTATACAACGTTTGACATGTTTGAACGAACGTAAATATATTTTTTCCCCTCGTTCATGAAGTGAAGTCCGGCGGGCTTAGATCATGTGCTAACAAGACGGAGATTTTTGGACATAAATGATGAGCTTTTTTGAACAAAACTACATTCGTTATGGACCTGTGATACCTGGAAGTGACATCTGATGAAGAGAATCAAAGGTAATGGATTATTTACATAGTATTTTCGATTTTAGATCTCCCCAACATGACGGCTAGTCTGTATCGCAAAGCGTATTTTTCTGGGCGCAGTGCTCAGATTATTGCAAAGTGTGATTTCCCAGTAAGGTTTTTTTTAAATCTGGCAAGTTGATTGCGTTCAAGAGATGTAAATCTATAATTCTTTAAATGACAATATAATATTTTACCAATGTTTTCTAATTTTAATTATTTAATTTGTGGTGCTGACTTGAATGCCGGTTATTGGAGGGAAACGATTTCCTAAACATCAACGCCACAGTAAAACGCTGTTTTTGGATATAAATATGAACTTGATAGAACTAAAAATGCATGCATTGTCTAACACAATGTCCTAGGAGTGTCATCTGTTGGAGATTGTAAAAGGTTAGTGCATCATTTTAGCTGATTTATGGTTTTGGTGACGCCTGTCTTTGAATTGGCACAACATTACACACAACTCTTGTAAATGTACTGTCCTAACATACTCTAAATTTATGCTTTCGCCGTAAAACCTTTTTGAAATCGTAAAACGTGGTTAGATTAAGGAGATGTTTATCTTTCAAAGGGTGTAAAATAGTTGTATGTTTGAAAAATGTGAATTTTGACATTTATTTGGATTCAAATTTGCCGCTCTTGAAATGCACCTGCTGTTGATGGAGTGCACCACGGGTGGGACGCTTGCGTCCCACCTAGCCCATAGAGGTTAAATGTCTTACTCATGTCAGACACAGAGAAGGAAAGCCCACATTCCTTGATAGCGGGCTGCGTCAGTGACACCGTATTATCCTTAAAGCACGCGAAGGTCTTCAGCGTGTCCGCGACGTAGCTGGTTTCCTTTTATAATCCGTGATTGTCTGTAGACCCTGCCACATACATCTCATGTCTGAGCCGTTGAACTGGGACTCAACTTTGTCCCTATGGCAACGTTTAGCCTGCTTGATTGCTTTGCGGAGGGAATAACTACACTGTTTGTATTCTTACATATTCCCGGTCTTCTTGCACTGGTTAACTTCTCTAGGGTAGGGGGCAGTATTTTGACGTCCAGATGAAAGGCGTGCCCAAATTAAACTGCCTGCTACTCAGGCTCAGAAGGTAGGATATGCATATTATTTGTAGATTTGGATAGAAAACACTCTGAAGTTTCTTAAACTGTTTGAATGATGTCTGTGAGTATAACAGAACTCATATGGCAGGCAAAAACCTGAGAAAGATCCAACCAGGAAGTGTGGAAATCTGAGGTTTGTAGTTTTTCAAGTGATTGCCTATACAGTATACAGAGACTTAGGGTTAATTTTGCACTTCCTAAGGCTTCCACTAGATGTCAACAGTCTTTAGAATGTTGTTTCATGCTTCTACTGTGAATATGGATAGAATAAGAGCTCCTGGAAGTAGATGAGTGAAAAAATGACATGAGCTCAGAGGCACGCACTCATGTGAGAGTTAGCTGTGTTCCTTTTCTTTTCTGAAGACATTGGAATTGTCCGGTTGGAATATTACTGAAGATTTATGTTAAAAAAGTCTTAAAGATTGATGCTATACATCGTTTGACATATTTCTACGAACGTAAATATAACTTTTTTTGACTTTTTGTCGTGACATTTTGTGCGCGCTTCCTGCATTTGCAGTAGTGGACTGAACACGCAAACAAAAAGGAGGTATTTGGACATAAATTATGGACTTTATCGAACAAAACAAACATTTCTTGTGGACCTGGGATTCCTGGGAGTGCATTCTGATGAAGATCATCAAAGGTAAGTGAATATTTATAATATTATAGCTGACTTTTGTTGACTCCACAAAATGGCGGGTTTGATTTCGTGTCTGAACGCTGTACTCAGATTATTGCAAAGTGTGCTTTCGCTGTAAAGTTTTTTTGAAATCTGACATAGCGGTTGCATTAACTTCTCTGGGCTAGGTGGGACATGAGCGTCCCACTCTATTCAACAGCCAGTGGTAGAGCGTGGCGCAAAATTCAAAACCTCAGAAATGCTATAATTTCAATATTTCAAACATACGACTATTTTATACCATTTGAAAGATAAGACTCTCGTTAATCTAACCACATTGTCCAATTTCAAAAAGGCTTTACAACGAAAGCAAAATATTAGATTATGTTAGGAGAGTACATAGCCTGAAATAACCACACAGCCATTTTTCAAGCAAGCATATATGTCACAAAAACCCAAAACACAGCTAAATGCAGCACTAACCTTTGATGATCTTCATCAGATGACACTCATAGGCCATTATGTTATACAATACATGCATGTTTTGTTCAATCAAGTTCATATTTATATAAAAAAAACTGCTTTTTACATTAGCATGTGATGTTCAGAACTAGCATACCCACCAAAAACTTCCGGTGAATTTACTAAATTACTCATGATAAACGTTGACAAAAAACAAAACGATTATTTTAAGAATTATAGATACAGAAGTCCTTTGTGCAGTCGCGGTGTCAGATTTTAAAATAGCTTTTCGGCGAAAGCACATTTTGTAATATTCTGAGTACATAGCTCAGCCATCAAGGCTAGCTATTCAGACACCCGCCAACGTCAAGGATCACTAAACTCAGAATTACTATTAGAAAAATTGGATTACCTTTGCTGTCCTTCGTCAGAATGCACTCCCAAGACTGCTACTTCCACAACAAATGTTGTTTTTGTTCCAAATAATCCATAGTTATGTGCAAATATCTCCGTTTTGTTTGTGCGTTCAGGTCACTATCCAAAGGGTAACGCGCGAGCACATATCGACACACAAAATGTCAAAATGTTCCATTACCGTACTTAGAAGCATGTCAAACGCTGTTTAAAATCTATTTTTATGCTATTTTTCTCGTAAAATAGCGATAATATTCCAACCGGACAATGTTGTATTCATTCAAAGAGGGAAAGAAAAAATGGCGAGGTCTCGTGAATGCACATTTTCGTTCCCTTTGTCCTCAGGCAGTCCACTGACAAACTGTGCTCCTATACTTTGCCCAGAGACAGGTGACGCCCCAATCCACTTTCTGGCGGCTTTAGAGAGCCAATGGAAGCCTTAGAAAGTGCAACAAAACCCCACGGATACTGTAGTTTCAATAGACAAGCAAAAGCAGAACTACAAAATCGCAGACAGGGCACTTCCTGCTTGAAATCTTCTCAGGTTTTTGCCTGCCATATGAGTTCTGTTATACTCATAGACACCATTCAAACAGTTTTAGAAACTTTAGAGTGTTTTGTATCCAAATCTACTAATAATATGCATATTCTCGTTTCTGGGCAAGAGTAGTAACCAGTTTAAATCGGGTACGTTTTTTATCCGGCCGTGAAAATACTGCCCCCTAGCCCAAAAAGGTTAAGGAGAAGTGTATCTATCATTCTTTCAATAACAGTTTAATATTTTATCAACGTTTATGATGAGTATTTCTGTAAATTGATGTGCTCATTCACCGGAAGTTTTGGGAGGCAAATGATTTCTGAACATTACACGCCAATGTAAAATGGGGTTTTTGGATATAAATATGAACTTCATCGAGCAAAACATACACGTATTGTGTAACATGAAGTCCTATGAGTGCCATCTGATGAAGATCATCAAAGGTTAGTGATTAATTTTAGCAGTATTTCTGTTTTTTGTGACGCCTCTCCTTGCTTGGAAGATAGCTGTGTGGTTTTTCTTGTATAGGTGCTGTCCTAACAGAATCTAATGCTATGCTTTCCCCGTAAAGCCTTTTTGAAATTGGACAATGTGGTTGGATTAACGAGAAGTGTATCTTTAAAATGGGATATAATAGTTCTATGTTTGAGAAATTTGAATTATGAGATTTTTGTTGTTTTGAATTTGTAACTGGTTGGGGGTAGGTTTTAATAGTCACAGTGGGTACAACATCTCCTATGCACTTCCTGATAAACCGATACGGCGAATGAGTTTATCTGTCAATATTATTTTCTGATGCTACTCTGAACATATCCCAGTCCACGTGAAAACAATCTTGAAGTGTGGATTCAGATTGGTCAGACCAGCGTTGACTAGACTTTACCACGGGCACTTCCTGTTTGAGTTTCTGCCTATAGGAGGGGAGGAGCAAGATGGAATTGTGGTCCGATTTGCCAAATGGAGGGCGGGGGAGGGCCTTATATGTATTCTGTAAAGTAGTATAACAATGGTCAAGAGTTTTAGCAGCGCGAGTACAAGAATCAATATGTTGATAGAATTTCGGGAGCCTTTTCCTCATATTTGCTTTGTTAAAATCCCCAGCTACAATAAATGCAGCCTCAGGATATGTGGTTTCCAGTTTGCATAAAGTTCAGTGAAGAGTCTTTGAGGGCCGTCATGGTATCAGCTTGAGGGGGGACATAGACCGCTGTGCCTATTATTGACAAAAATTATTTTGGGAGATATTACGGTCGGCATTTGATTGTGAGATATTCTAGGTCGGGACTTGAGTTCCTGTATGTTATCACAGTTACACCATAAGTCATTAATCATAAAACATACCTCCAACCTTCTGCTTCCCGGAGAGATGTTTGTTCCTGTCGGCACGATATACTGAGAACCCAACTGGCTTTACAGAGTCAGACAGTATATCCATTCAGCCACAAAACCATTAGTGAGGTCGGGCACTGATGTTGGGCGATTAGGCCTGGCTCGCAATCGGCATTCCAATTCATTCCAAAGGTGTTCGATGGGGTTGAGGTCAGGGTTCTGTGCATGCCAGTCAAGCTGAAACAGGAAAATGCCTTCCCCAAACTGTTGCAACAAAGTTGGAAGCACAAAATCATGGTGTTAAGATTTCCCTTCACTGGAACTAAGGGGCGTTGCCCGAACCATTAACCTGTTAGGGCTAGGGGGCAGTATTGACACGGCTGGATAAAAAACATACCCGATTTAATCTGGTTACCACTCCTACCCAGTAACTAGAATATGCATATACTTATTACATATGGATAGAAAACACCCTAAATTTTCTAAAACTGTTTGAATGGTGTCTGTGAGTATAACAGAACTCAAATGGCAGGTCAAAACCTGAGAGATTCCTTTACAGGAAGTGGCCTGTCTGACCATTTCTTGAACTTCTTTTCCAATTCTATCATTTACTAAGGATCTCTGCTCTAACGTGACACTTCCCACGTCGTCCATAGGCGCTCAGAGCCCGGGAAAAAACAGAATGTCGTCATTCCAGCCCCAGGCTGAAACACATTATCGCCTTTCTCAAGTGGCCGATCAAGGGACACTGGGCTTAGGCGCATGACCCGACCGCCCCCGCCTTTGGGATTTTTTCCTCTGTTTGCCGAAAAGGAGATTCCCTGTCGGAATATTATCGCTTTTCTACGAGAAAAATGTCGTAAAAATTGATTTTAAACAGCGGTTGACATGCTTCGAAGTACGGTAATGGAATATTTAGAATTTTATTGTCACGAATTGCGCCATGCGCGCGACACTTCTTTACTATTTCGGATAGTGTCTGGAACGCACGAACAAAACGCCGCTATTCGGATATAACGATGGATTATTTTGGACCAAACCAACATTTGTTATTGAAGTAGCAGTCCTGGGTGTGCATTCTGACGAAGACAACAAAAGGGAATCAAACTTTTATAATAGTAAATATGATTATGGTGAGTGCTAAACTTGCCGGGTGTCTAAATAGCGAGCCCGTGATGCCTGGGCTATGTACTTAGAATATTGCAAAATGTGCTTTCACCAAAAAGCTATTTTAAAATCGGACATATCGAGTGCATAGAGGAGGTCTGTATCTATAATTCTTAAAATAATTGTTAAGCTTTTTGTGAACGTTTATCGTGAGTAATTTAGTAAAATGTTAGCGAATTCCCCGGAAGTTTGCTAGTTCTGAACGTCACATGCTAATGTAAAAAGCTGGTTTTTGATATAAATATGAACTCGATTGAACAAAACATGCATGTATTGTATAACATAATGTCCTAGGGTTGTCATCTGATGAAGATCATTACATTTACATTACATTTAAGTCATTTAGCAGACGCTCTTATCCAGAGCGACTTACAAAATGGTGCATTCACCTTATGATATCCAGTGGAACAACCACTTTACAATAGTGCATCTAAATCTTTTAGGGGGGGGGGGGGTTAGAAGGATTACTTTATCCTATCCTAGGTATTCCTTAAAGAGGTGGGGTTTCAGGTGTCTCCGGAAGGTGGTGATTGACTCCGCTGTCCTGGCGTCGTGAGGGAGCTTGTTCCACCATTGGGGTGCCAGAGCAGCGAACAGTTTTGACTGGGCTGAGCGGGAACTGTGCTTCCTCAGAGGTAGGGGGGCCAGCAGGCCAGTGGTGGATGAACGCAGTGCCCTTGTTTGGGTGTAGGGCCTGATCAGAGCCTGAAGGTATGGAGGTGCCGTTCCCTTCACAGCTCCGTAGGCAATCACCATGGTCTTGTAGCGGATGCGAGCTTCAACTGGAAGCCAGTGGAGAGAGCGGAGGAGCGGGGTGACATGAGAGAACTTGGGAAGGTTGAACACCAGACGGGCTGCGGCGTTCTGGATGAGTTGTAGGGGTTTAATGGCACAGGCAGGGAGCCCAGCCAACAGCGAGTTGCAGTAATCCAGACGGGAGATGACAAGTGCCTGGATTAGGACCTGCGCCGCTTCCTGTGTGAGGCAGGGTCGTACTCTGCGAATGTTGTAGAGCATGAACCTACAGGATCGGGTCACCGCCTTGATGTTAGTGGAGAACGACAGGGTGTTGTCCAGGATCACGTCAAGGTTCTTAGCACTCTGGGAGGAGGACACAAGGGAGTTGTCAACCGTGATGGCGAGATCATGGAATGGGCAGTCCTTCCCCGGGAGGAAGAGCAGCTCCGTCTTGCCGAGGTTCAGCTTGAGCTGGTGATCCGTCATCCACACTGATATGTCTGACAGACATGCAGAGATGCGATTCGCCGCCTGGTTATCAGAAGGGGGAAAGGAGAAGATTAATTGTGTGTCGTCTGCATAGCAATGATAGGAGAGACCATGTGAGGATATGACAGAGCCAAGTGACTTGGTGTATAGCGAGAATAGGAGAGGGCCTAGAACAGAGCCCTGGGGGACACCAGTGGTGAGAGCGCATGGTGCGGAGACAGATTCTCGCCACGCCACCTGGTAGGAGCGACCTGTCAGGTAGGACGCAATCCAAGCGTGGGCCGCGCCGGAGATGCCCAACTTGGAGAGGGTGGAGAGGAGGATCTGATGGTTCACAGTATCAAAGGCAGCAGATAGGTCTAGAAGGATGAGAGCAGAGGAGAGAGAGTTAGCTTTAGCAGTGCGGAGAGCCTCCGTGACACAGAGAAGAGCAGTCTCAGTTGAATGCGCAGTCTTGAAACCTGACTGATTAGGATCAAGAAGGTCATTCTGAGAGAGATAGCGGGAGAGCTGGCCAAGGACGGCACGTTCAAGAGTTTTGGAGAGAAAAGAAAGAAGGGATACTGGTCTGTAGTTGTTGACATCGGAGGGATCGAATGTAGGTTTTTTCAGAAGGGGTGCAACTCTCGCTCTCTTGAAGACGGAATGGACGTAGCCAGCGGTCAAGGATGAGTTGATGAGCGAGGTGAGGAAGGGGAGAAGGTCTCCGGAAATGGTCTGGAGAAGAGAGGAGGGGATAGGGTCAAGTGGGCAGGTTGTTGGGCGGCCGGCCGTCACAAGACGCGAGATTTCATCTGGAGAGAGAGGGGAGAAAGAGGTCAAAGCACAGGGTAGGGCAGTGTGAGCAGGACCAGCGGTGTCGTTTGACTTAGCAAACGAGGATCGGATATCGTCAACCTTCTTTTCAAAATGGTTGACGAAGTCATCCGCAGAGAGGGAGGAGGGGGGGGGTGAGTGCTCATCAAAGGTGAGTGCTGCATTTAGCTGTCTTCTGGGTTTTGGTGACATTATATGCTGGCTTGAAAAATGGGTGTCTGATTATTTCTGGCTTGGTACTCTGCTGACATAATCTAATGTTTTGCTTTCGTTGTAAAGCCTTTTTGAAATCGGACAGTGTGGTTAAATTAACGAGAGTCTTGTCTTTAAATAGCTGTAAAATAGTCATATGTTTGAGAAATTGAAGTAATAGGATTTTTAACGTTTTGAAAATCGCGCCACAGGCTGCCAGTGGCTGTTACGTAGGTGGGACGCAAGCGTCCCACCTAGCCCATAGAGGTTAAAAAGCCCCAGAACATTATTCCAAACTTTACAGTTGGCACTATACATTGGGGCAGGTAGCGTTCTCCTGGAATCCGCCAAACCCAGATTCGTCCATCGGACTGCCAGATGGTGAAGTGTGGTTCCTCACTCCAGAGAACGTGTTTCCACTGATCCAGAGTCCAATGGCGGCGAGCTTTACACCACTCCAGCAGACGCTTGGCATTGCACATTGTGATCTTAAGCTTGTGTGCGTGTCACGTCCTGGCCAGTATAAGGGTTAATTAGTATTGTAGTTTGGTCAGGACGTGGCAGAGGGTATTCGTTTTATGTGGTTCGGGGTGGTGTGTTTGTTAAAAGGGTGTTTGATTTAGTATTTACGGGTTTTGGTTTATGTTTAGGTATTTCTATGTTTAGTTAATTGGGGTTGGACTTCCAATTGAAGGCAGCTGTTTGGTGTTGCCTTTGATTGGAAGTCCTATATTAGTTGGGTGTGTTTGTCTTGTATTTTGTGGGAGATTGTTCTGTGTTTCGCCTTGTGCCTTACCAGACTGTTTTTGTTGATCGTTTGTGTTTTGTTATTTTTGTATGTTCATTTTGAAAGCAAATAAACATCAAGATGAGCCTGCACATACCTGCTGCGTTTTGGTCCTCCTTCACCGACGACAACCGTGACAGTGCGGCTGCTCGGCCATGGAAACCCATTTCATGAAGCTCTCTACTAACAGTTTGGAACTGGGTAGTGAGTGTTTCAACCAAGGTCAGACGATTTTTCATGCTACACACTTCAGCACTCGTCTGTCCAGTTCTGTGAGCTTGTGTGGCCTACCACTTCGCAACTGAGCCATTGTTGCTCCTAGATGTTTCTACTTCACAATAACAGCACTTACAGTTGACCGGGGCAGATCTAGCAGGGCAGACATTTGACGAACTGACTTGTTGGAAAGGTGGCATCTTATGACAGTGCCACGTTGAAAGTCACTGAGCTCATCAGTCAGGCCATTCTACTGCCAGTGTTTGTCTAATGAGATTGCATGGCTTTGTGCTCAATATTATACACCTGTCAGTAACGGGTGTGGCTGAAATAGTCGAATCCACAAATTTGAAGGGGTGTCCATATACTATTGTATATAGTGTATGTGGTGATAATCAAAACAAGCACAGCAGACTGTCTTCAGTAGTTTATGGACACAACAAGGAGACAGGTGGGTTAGGAGGTGTGGGAAGAAGCATGTTGGAGGCAGATAGATAGTCATGACTCATGTTGTGACACAGGAGGGGGAGTGGGATGTCCTTCCAGGATAAGGGCTCTTTGGGACCAAGATCTTCACTGTCAGTCACTGCTGTGTTGCTGCCCTCTGCTGGAAAGAAAGTAGTTTGGCGCACAATACAGGCATGTTATAGAAATAATGATAACAATGTAGTCAGCTTCTCTGTATTATAAGGATAAAAAAGTGTGAGACTAAAGAGTGATGTATTGTACACATACAGTAGTAATGTATGGTCTTGTCTATTTGTTTCTTTGTTGAGAGATTAGCATCATCTGTGTAGGTACATGAGAGAGAAGATAAGTCAACACTGACCTGTGTGGTGTTATGCTAGTGAGCTGTAGACCACATTATCATCTGGTTCCGCCTAGAGGAGAGGAGGGACAAACACAGGTAGAGTGGTGAAGAGGGACAATTCGTGATGATGGAATGTAGGTAGACTGCTTGGAAACACTTCAACCATTTGTTGCAGAATATGCTGACACAAGGAAGAGACACATAAACATTAAAACTCAGAAATGTTTACAGAATAACACATTTTCAGTGTCTACAACTTATACACCAATGACTGACAAATCACAGACCAAAACCCTCCTGTTCAAGTATTCTGATGACACAGCCATCCTGTACCTCCTGAATGAGCTTCAGGAGGAGTTTCATCCCAGGGACTATCACAACTCTAAACAGTTCCATGGATCTTCCTCCTATGGACAGGTGGGTGGTGCTATTTATGTCTGACTGTTGTTTGTTTCCTGATGTTCCTCTTGTAGGACAATAACCCTGATATGTGACTTCATCTATAACCCCACCAGTCTGCCACATAGCTGACAGTACAACACAGATACAACTTCATATATTAACATCATAGTGAGCAGCCTTACCTTGGTCTGTACATTTAGGTGGTTCCTCCTCTTGGGGACAACACTGCTGTACGTCACATCATCATCACCTTTGGCAGGAAATGGGTCCAGCTGTAGGGCTAGTGAGCTGTAGACCACATTATCATCAGGTTCTACCTAGAAGAGAGGGACACACACAGGTAGAGAGGTGAAGAGGGACAATTTGTGACAATGGAATGCAGGCTACAGCTTGGAAACAATGGAATAGGGACATAAAGAATTGCAAGGCTGCCGGCCGACACAGCATCACTAGCCGCGTCCTCAGAGCATGCGCAGACGAGCTGGCTGGTGTTTACAGATATATTCAATCTCTCCCTTTCCCAGTCTGCTGTCCCCACTTATTTCAAGTTGTCCACCATTGTTCCTGTACCCAAGAAAGCAAAGGCAACAGAACTAAATGACTTTTGCCCCATAGCACTCACTTCTGTCATAATGAAATGCTTTGAGAGGCTAGTTAAGGATCATATCACCTCCACCTTACCTGACACCCTAGACCCAATTCAATACCGCCCCAATATATCCACAGACGATGCAATCGCCGTAGCACTGCACACTGCCCTATCCCATCTGGACAAGAGGAATACCAGTGTTAGAATACTGTTAATTTACTACGGCTCAGCCTTTAACACCATAGTACCCTCCAAGCTCATCATTTAGCTCTGGGTCTCAACTCCGCCCTGTGCAAATGGGTCCTGGACTTCCTGACGGGCCAGGTGTTGAAGGTAGGAAACAACACCTCCACTACGCTGATCCTCAACACAGGGGCCCCACCACGGTGTGTGCTCAGCCCCCTCCTGTACTCTCTGTTCACCCATGACTGTGTGGCCAAGCACGCCTCCAACTCAATCATCAAGTTTGCAGATGACACAACAATAGTAGCCTGATTGCCAACAATGATGAGACAGTCTACAGGGAGGAGGTGAAGGCCCTGGCAGAGTGATGCCAGGTAGATAACCTCTCCCTTAACGTTAACAAAATTAAGGAGCAGATCGTGGACTTCAGGAGACAGCAGAGGGAGCACGCCCCCATCCACATCGACGGGGCCGCAGTGGAGAAAGTGAATAGCTTCACGTTCTTCAGCGTACACGTCACTGACAATCTGAAATGTTCTACCCACACAGACGGTGTAGTGAATAAGGCACAACAGTGCCTCTTCAACCTCAGGAGGCTGAATTTTTTTTAGCTTGGCCCATAAGACCCTCAAAGTTTTACAGATGCACAATTGAGAGCATCCTGTCAGGCTGTATCAGCACCTGGTCTGGCAACTGCACCGCCTGCAATCGCAGGGCTCTCCAGAGGGTGGTGCGGTCTGCACAACGCATCACCGGGGGCACACCACTGCCTGCCCTCCAGGACACCTACACCCCCCGATGTCACAGGAACGCCAAAAAGATAATGAAGGACATCAACCACCCGAGCCACGGCCTGTACACCCCGCTACCATCCAGAAGGCGAAGTCAGTACCGGTGCATCAAAGTTGGGACCAAGACGCTGAAACAGCTTCTATCGCAAGGTTGTCAGACTCTTAAATAGCCATCACTGGGTGAAATCCACCCAGTGCCCTGCCCTGAACTTAGTCATTGTCACTAGCGGCTACAACCCGGTTACACAACCCTGCACCTTTTTGGCTGCTGCTCTATGTACATAGACATGGAATCACTGGTCACTTTAATAATGTTTACATACTGTTTTACTCATTTTGAATGTATATACTGTATTCTAGTCAATGCCATCCTATTCCACTATTGCTGTATATATACTATTCTATCCCACATATTCTACAGATATAGTCATTATTCTATCGACATACTGTCCATAATGTATATACATCCCATCACACACACATATATTTATACTCCGAATTCCAACATTGCTCGTCCTAATATTTCTTAATTCCATTATTTTACTTTTAGATCTGTGTCTATTGTTGTGAATTGTTAGATACCACTGCACTGCTGTAGCTAGGAACACAAGCATTACGCTACACCTGCAATAACATCCGCTAAATATATGTTTGCAACCTATAAAATTTGATTTGATAAAGACATTAAAACTCCAAAATGTTTACAGCGTAAGACATTTAAATTGTCTAACAAATATGTGACTTCATCTATAATTTATCCTCATGCACCAGTCTGCTACATAGCCGACAGTACAACACAGCTACAACTTAATCTATTAACATCATAGTGATCAGAATAGCAGCCTTACCTTGGTCTGTACATTTAGCTGGTTCCTCCTCTTGGTGACAACAGTGCTGTACGTCACATCACCATTGGCAGCAAATGGGTCCTGCACAAGTTTTTTCCTCAGAACAGTTCAGAAAACTACTAATACAAAATACTATTTTATTTAGAACATGTTTTTTTTTACCTTTAAGTATGTGTATTTTACTGTATTTAAGCTTGGACTATCCTTTTTCAATTGGAATAGTTCAGAAATATCTGGAGTGGTACTTTAACCAGTGACTGTTCAACAGATCCTATTATTAGCTCTACACTGCAAACCACTTTGACAAACTGACATCACACTGTCTCAACAGTCCTGGGTATGTAGCACTGACTGTAAAAATACAGTTACCATGTCTAAATTGTACAGTTACAATGGACATTAAGCTGTAGCTGAAGAGTTACTGTGTGATTTAAGTCCATCTGATGTCCTGTCCATGGCCATGTCTTTCATTTTTCACAGACAGTGGATTACCCACAAGGCCTTGAGTCAGATGAGAGGAACATGAGTGTAGCCTACCCCTGAGGTGTTTGTTGTCTGGTCCATGGCCTTATTGTCCTCTGGAATAAAGAAAGAGATGCGGTATTAGAGACCTCAGATATACTTGAATAATACTGCATACATTCATCATAGAGTAATACTTTTGAGTCTTCTCCAATTATGTCAAGATACATTGGTTATAACATATGCTAATACAGTTGTCTTTAAGGAAAATATTTACTGTCTCCTGAAAATATCTCCAAAATCAAACTGATCACTTTTTCATTAAATCATTATAGAATGAATACTTACTATACTTTCGCCACATCTTCCATGTGACTGGGACACCAGACATCACCACCACCAACATTCCCAGAGGAATCAGTAGGACTTTTAGATCTATGGAACTGATGGTGAGAGAACGTTTCTTTTAAAATACAGTCTATAGATTAGAACACAATTCTGATGTTTTTTATACTGCTAAGAGAAAATGGAAACATTTGTTCAGATCTTCACACCTTTTATGTGTAAAACTTCACCATCCAATAATAGAGTGCTGTTACTTCTACAACCACAGAGAAATGAGGCAGTGGTAAATGTCTCTAACAGTGTCTTGACCTATACTCTGTGTGAAAACGTTTAAGGAGGGTCTTTTTGTGACCTAAACGCTAGTGTCAAAACCAGAAAATGTTACCTTTATTCATATTTCTATTGTCATCCATTTGGAAGAGTAAGTGTGAAATACAGCTGAATGGGTGATAATTACCTCATGGTGTCCTTCTCCTTGTCCCCCTCAGGTCCTTGGACTGTGTTGTCAGTCTGAACAGGCTCAGCAGCTGGAGAGAAAGGAATGTTCAGTGGTTGGAGCTTTGGTCGCTGTGAGATAAAAACAATGGAATTATGACCGGTGTACCCAAGATACACAGAACTGTAACAAGACATTGTGGATAATCTATGACCTTCTTGTCTAGCTTATTTCATTTACACCAACATGTGGATTTTAACTTAGTATTAGCACTGCTGAGTTCAAACCAATGTTAGGACCGCTAAGTACTCACAAAGGCTTTTAATCAGGTTAAAGTCCAATTTGTTTTAGATGATCAGCCAGCAAGACTGGATAAAACCAGGTTAATAGTTAATTCTACAGTATCTGATTGCTCTCTACTCACTGGTCATAGTGGTGATACTTTGTGTGGTGGTTTGTTGTCTGACAGTGATTTGAACAGGCATTATAAGGTCTCCCACTCCACACTTGTACCAGCCAGTGTTCTCCATCTTGAGTTCACTCATAGTCACCATTAAGATGTTTCCTCTGGTGGCATCAGTGGTCTGCTGTAGGGTCACTAATGTTCCATCTATTGTCCCAGAATCCCCCCCCACACAGGAACCATTGACACCAATACTGCACCACCACTTCCTATTTCCAGTGTTACTATAGTAACAATTTACAATGACAGTCCCTCTTTCAACTCCTGTCACCTCCTGTTGGTCCACATAGAGTTCTGGAGTACCTGAACACAATGGTACAGACACCAAAGAAGGTCCTGAGTGATCAAGTGTTTTTTTTGTAACAACTGACCACAAATATCATAATGATGATATGATGGATAAAGAACAGAAAGTAGACATATACCAACAGTCCTCATTCCTACTTGAACAATAATAGTGATATCAGTAAATGTAATCAGAACACCAGTCATGTAATCATATGGAAGAGTTGCAGGATCTTACCTGGTATGACAGATAGGTGGAACCATTCTGCCCTGACATCTTGTCCACCATTGACCTCCACAGCACAATAGTAACGTCCAGAGTCCTCTGGCTCCAGATCAGTCATTGTCACAGTCATGGTTAGCTGGTTAATGTCATCAGAGACTGAGGCCTTAGCTGTGCCCTTATGAGGTTTAGCATGTACAACAGGGGAGCAACTGTCAAAATTATCTCCTTTACATAAGTATTTCAAATGTTTGATATAATAATGATAATAGGGACATGAGATGGTGATGGAGCCTCCTGTCTTCACAGACACACGATAAGCACCTGTAGACACAACAACAGAAAACACAGATTCGAATTCAAGCAAATTCTCACAGCAGAAAATACATTTCATCTGGACTATAACACACATAATACAGGAAGTGTTATTGATAGGACAAGCTACTGCTCCTGTCTTCAGAGTTTCAGCATGTGTCCAGTCCCAGTACCTGACCTCAAATTCAGCACTTCATAGAAACATGTTACCCTTTCATTTTTTTAAACTTTAATTGGCCTATCCCCCACCCCCCCTCACAGTTGTAGTCAGAAGTTTACATACACCTTAGCCAAATACATTTAAACTCAGTTAACAATTCCTGACATTTAATCCTAGTAAAACCTACCTGTCTTAGGTCAGTTAGGATCACCACTTTATTTTAAGAATGTGAAATGTCAGAATAATAGTAGAGAGAATGATTTATTTCAGCTTTTATTTCTTTCATCACATTCCCAGTGGGTCAGAAGTTTACATACACTCAATTTGTATTGAGTGTATGTAAATGCGGAGCCCCATCGGTCCTTCACGACTGGACCACCGACGTTATCTGCCCGAGGGAGTTATCCAACTGGCCCCTCCGTCGCGACGTAACCCGAATGCCCATCTGCGGCCCGCTAATCGTTAGCTGTCTTATCGGCTGCTATCTGAATAGGTCTATCGGACAATTTTCTTGGGCCACTATAACTAACTATTTTGCCAATTGGACTGGTCCCCCCTACCACACGGAAGCCCACTAATATACAGACGGAATCGCACGAGGTGGCTAAAAACAGACCTCCCTCCATCTCCTACCAGCTTGCTACCTATGGCTCGGCTAGCTATCTAACTCTCACTGGACCCTTTGATCACTCGGCTAAGCATGCCTCTCCTTAATGTCAATATGCCTTGTCCATTGCTGTTCTGATTAGTGTTTATTGGCTTATTTCACTGTAGAGCCTCTAGCCCTGCTCATTATACCTTATCCAACCTCTCAGTTCCTCCACCCACACATGCTGTGACATCTTCTGGTTTCAATGATGTTTCTAGCGACAATATCTCTCTCATCATCACTAAATGCCTAGGTTTACCTCCACTGTACTCATATCCTACCATACCTTTGTCTGTATATTATACCATGAAGCTATTTTATCGCCCCCAGAAACCTGCTCCTTTTTCTCTCTACTGCTCTACTGCTCCTTGTCATCTCTACGTCACAGATGACCAATTCTTATAGCTTTTAGCCGTAACCTTATCCTCATACTTCTCTGTTCCTCTGGTGATATAGAGGTGAATCCAGGCCCTGCAGTGCCTAGCTCCACTCCTACTCCCCAGGCACTCTCTTTTGATGACTTCTCTAACCGTAATAGCCTTGGTTTCATGCATGTTAACCTCTAGGGTAGGGGGCAGTATTTTCACATCCGGATAAAAAACGCACCGGTTTAATCTGGTAATTACTAGTGCCCAGAAACTAGAATATGCATATAATTGTTTGATTTGCATAGAAAACACCCTAAAGTTTCTAAAACTCTTTGAATGGTGAACGTTTATCGTGAGTAATTTAGTAAATTCACCGGAAGTTTTCGGTATGTTTGCTAGTTCTGAACGTCACATGCTAATGTAAAAAGCTGTTTTTTGATATAAATATGAACTTGATTGAACAAAACATGCATGTATTGTATAACACAATGTCCTAGGAGTGTCATCTGATGAAGATCATCAAAGGTTAGTGCTGCATTTAGCTGTGGTTTTGGTTTTTGTGACATTATATGCTAGCTTGAAAAATGGGTGTGTGATTATTTCTGGCTGGGTACTCTCCTGACATAATCTAATGTTTTGCTTTCGTTGTAAAGCCTTTTTGAAATCGGACAGTGTGGTTAGATTAACGAGAGTCTTGTCTTTAAAATGGTGTAAAATAGTCATATGTTTGAGAAATTGAAGTAATAGCATTTCTAAGGTATTTGAATATCGCTCCACTCGATTCCACTGGCTGTTGACTAGGTGGGACGACATATCCTAGAGAGGTTTAACATTAGAAGCCTCCTCCCTAAGTTTGTTTTATTCACTGCTTTAGCTCACTCTGCCAACCCGGATGTCCTAGCCGTGTCTGAATCCTGGCTTAGGAAGTCCACCAAAAACTCTGAAATCTTCATCCCTAACTACAATGTTTTCAGACAAGATAGAACGGCCAAAGGGGGCGGTGTTGCAATCTACTGCAGAGATAGCCTGCAGAGTTCTGTCCTACTATCCAGGTCTGTACACAAACAATTTGAACTTCTACTTTTAAAAATCCATCTCTCTAAAAACAAGTCTCTCACCGTTGCCGCCTGCTATAGACCACCCTCGGCCCCCAGCTGTGCTCTGGACACCATATGTGAACTGATTGCCCCCCATCTATCTTCAGAGCTCATGCTGCTAGGTGACCTAAACTGGGACATGCTTAACACCCCAGCCATCCTCCAATCCAAGCTTGACACCCTCAACCTCACACAAATTATTAATAAACCCACTAGGTACCACCCCAAAGCCGTAAACACTGTCACCCTCATAGATATCATCCTAACCAATTTGCCCTATAAATACACCTCTGCCATTTTCAACCAAGATCTCAGCGATCACTGCCTCATTGCCTGCATCCGTAATGGGTCAGCGGTCAAACGACCTCCACTCATCACTGTCAAACGCTCCCTGAAACATTTCAGCGAGCAAGCCTTTCTAATCGACCTGGCCCTGGTATCCTGGAAGGATATTGACCTCATCCCGTCAGTAGAGGATGCCTGGTTATTTAAAAAAATGTCTTCCTCATCATCTTATTAAATAAGCAAGCCCCATTCAAAAAATTTAGAACCAGGAACAGATATAGCCCTTGGTTCTCCCCAGACCTGACTGCCCTTAACCAACACAAAAACATCCTATGGCGTTCTGCATTAGCATCGAACAGCCCCGTGATATGCAACTTTTCAGGGAAGTTAGAAACCAATATACACAGGCAGTTAGAAAAGCTAGCCTTAGCTAGAAAAAGGAAATTTGCTTCCTGCAACACAAATTCAAAAAAGTTCTGGGACACTGTAAAGTCATTGGGGAATAAGAACACCTCCTCCCAACTGCCCACTGCACTGAGGATAGGAAACTCTGTCACCACCGATAAACCCACTATAATTGAAAATTTCAATAAGCATTTTTCTACGGCTGGCCATGCTTTCCACCTGGCTACCCCTACTGCAGCCAACAGGACTGCACCCCCCACAGCTACTCGCCCAAGCCTTCCCCATTTCTTCTTCTCCCAAATCCATTCAGCTGATGTTCTGAAAGAGCTGCAAAATCTGGACCCCTACAAACCAGCCGGGCTAGACAATCTGGACCCTTTCTTTCTTGAATTATCTGCCGAAATTATTGCAACCCCTATTACTAGCCTGTTCAACCTCTCTTTCGTGTCGTCTGAGATTCCCATAGATTGGAAAGCAGCTGCTGTCATCCCCCTCTTCAAAGGAGGGGACACTCTTGACCCAAATTGCTATAGACCTATATCCATCCATCCTGCCTTTCTAAGATCTTCGAAAACCAAGTCAACAAACAGATTACTGACCATTTCGAATCCCACCGCACCTTCTCCGCTATGCAATCTGGTTTCAGAGCTGGTCATGGGTGCACCTCAGCCACGCTCAAGGTCCTAAACGATATCGGAACCGCCATTGATAAGAAACAATACTGTGCTGCCGTTTTCATCGACCTGGCCAAAGCTTTCGACTCTGTCAATCACCACATCCTCATCAGCAGACTCAATAGCCTTGGTTTCTCTAATGATTGCATCGCCTGGTTCACCAACTACTTCTCTGATAGAGTTCAGTGTGTCAAATCGGAGGGCCTGTTGTCCCGACCTCTGGCAGTCTCTATGGGGGTGCCACAGGGTTCAATTCTTGGGCCAACTCTTTTCTCTGTATACATCAATGATGTCGCTCTTGCTGCTGGTGAGTCTCTGATCCACCTCTACGCAGACGACACCATTCTGTATATTTCTGGTTTGGACACTGTGTTAACAACCCTCCAGACGAGCTTCAATGCCATACAACTCTCCTTCCGTGGCCTTCAACTGCTCCTAAATACAAGTAAAACTAAATGCATGCTCTTTAACCGATTGCTGCCTGCACCTGCCCGCCTGTCCTGCATCACTACTCTGGACGGTTCTGACTTAGAACATTTGGACAACTACAAATACCTAGGTGTCTGGTTAGACTGTAAACTCTCCTTCCAGACTCACATCAAACATCTCCAATCCAAAGTTAAATCAAGAATTGGCTTCCTATTTCACAACAAAGCATCCTTCACTCATACTGTCAAACATACCCTCGTAAAACTGACCATCCTACCGATCCTCGACTTCGGCGATGTCATTTACAAAATAGCCTCCAATACCGTACTCAACAAACTGGATGCAGTCTATCACAGTGCCATCCATTTTGTCACCAAAGCCCCATATACTACCCACCACTGCGACCTGTACGCTCTCGTTGGCTGGCCTTCGCTTCATAATCGTTGCCAAACCCATTGGCTCCAGGTCATCTACAAGACCCTGCTAGGTGAAGTACCCCCTTATCTCTGCTCACTGGTCACCATTGGAGCACCCACCTGTATCATGCGCTCCAGCAGGTATATCTCTCTGGTCATCCCCAAAGCCAATTCCTCCTTTGGCCGTCTCACTTTCCAGTTCTCTGCTGCCAATGACTGGAACGAACTACAAAAATCTCTGAAACTGGAAACACTTATCTCCCTCACTAGCTTTAAGCACCAGCTGTCAGAGCAGCTCACAGATCACTGCACCTGTACATAGCCCATCTATAATTTAGCCCAAACAACTACCTCTTCCCCTACTGTATTTATTTATTTTATTTTGCTCCTTTGCACCCCATTATCTCTATTTCTACTTTCTTCTACTACAAATCTACCATTCCAGTGTTTTACTTGCTATATTGTATTTACTTTGCCACCATGGACTTTTTTTGCCTTTACCTCCCTTATCTCACCTCATTTGCTCACATTGTACATAGACTTATTTTTCTACTGTATTATTGATTGTATATTTGTTTTACTCCATGTGTAACTCTGTGTTGTTGTATGTTGTCGAACTGCTTTGCTTTATCTTGGCCAGGTCGCAATTGTAAATGAGAACTTGTTCTCAACTTGCCTACCTGGTTAAATGAAGGTGAAATAAATAAAATAAATACAATTTGGTAGCATTGCCTTTAAATTGTTTAACTAGGGTCAAATGTTTTGGGTAGCCTTCCACAAGCTTCCCACAATAAGTTGGGTGAATTTTGGCCCATTCCTCCTGACAGAGCTGCTGCAACTAAATCAGGTTTGCAGGCCTCCTTCCTCGCACACACTTTTTCAGTTCTGCCCACAAATTTTCTATGGGATTGAGGTCAGGGCTTTGTGATGGCCACTCCAATACCTTGACTTTGTTGTCCTTGAGCCATTTTGCCACACCTTTGGAAGTATGCTTGGCGTCATTGTCCATTTGGAAGACCCATTTGCGACCAAGCTTTAAGTTCCTGACTGATGTCTTGAGATGTTGCTTCAATATATCCACATAATTTTCCTACCTCATGATTCCATCTATTTTGTGAAGTGCACCAGCCCCTCCTGCTGCAAAGGACCCCCACAACATGATGCTGCCACCCCCGTGCTTCATGGTTGGGATGGTGTTCTTCGGCTTGCAAGCATCCCCCATTTTCCTCCAAACAGAAACGACGGTCATTATGGCCAAACAGTTCTATTTTTGTTTCATCAGACCAGAGGACATTTCTCCAAAGTGTATGATCTTTGTCTCCATGTGCAGTTGCAAACCACAGTCTGGCTTTTTTATGGAAGTTTTGGAGCAGTGGCTTCTTCCTTGCTGAGCAGCCTTTCAGGTTATGTCGATATAGAACTCGTTTTACTGTGGATATAGATACTTTTGTACCTGTTTCCTCCAGTATCTTCACAAGGTCCTTTGCTGTTGTTCTGGGATTGAGTTGCACTTTTCGCACCAAAGTACATTCATCTCTTGGAGACAGAACTTCTTCCTGATGTAACAATGCCTCTCGATGGAGGGGGGTGTGTGGAATCAGGAGCAGGAGAGTAGAAGGGTTCCAGGAAAATCCAGAGTTTATTTTGGCAGATCCGAAAAACACCACGACACATACAGGGGAGAAATCTCAACTCCGTTATGCCACAAGCCAAATGTCCACGGTAAACACATACCGTACAAACAACAAACAATGCCCGTGGTGCAGGCACGCACCCCTTACATGTTGCCTACAGCAAAATAATCCCGCACACAGCCTAGCCTGCTGCAGGGAAATATAAACCCACCGAAATCAAAAAACAAGACACAGGTGTGTAAAACCAGACAGAACTAAATGAAAAGGAAAATGGGATCGGTGGCAGCTAGTAGGTCGGCGACGACGAACGCCGAGCAACGCCCGAACAGGGAGAGGAGCCACCTTCGGTGAAAGTCGTGACACCTGAGCGGTATGACGGCTGCGTGGTCCCATTATGTTTATACTTGCGTACTATTGTTTGTACAAATGAACGTGCTAACATCAGGCGTTTGGAAATTGCTCCCAAGGATGAACCAGACGTGGAGGTCTACAATTTTTTTTCTGAGGTCTTGGCTGATTTCTTTTGATTTTCCCATGATGTCAAGCAAAGAGGCACCGCGTTTGAAGGTAGGCCTCGAAATACATCCACAGGTACACCTCCAATTGACTCAAATTATGTCTATTAGGCTATTAGAAGCTTCTAAAGCCATGACATTTTCTGGAATTTTCCAAGCTGTTTAAAGGCACAGTCAACTTAGTGTATGTAAACTTCTGACACACTGGAATTGTAATACAGTGAATTATAAGTTAAATAATCTGTCTGTAAACAATTGTTGCTAAAATTACTTGTGTCATGCACAAAGTAGATGTCCTAAACGACTTGCCAAAACTATAGTTTGTTAACAAGAAATTTGTGGAGTGGTTGAAAAACAAGTTTTAATGACTCCAACCTAAGTGTATGTAAACTTCAACAGTAACTTTGTTGGTACAGCTTTTCTCCCGTTACAAATGCACTGTATGTGAAGAATGTAAATGTAAAGTATTCAGACCCCTTGACTTTTTTCACATTTTGTTATGTTACAGCCTTATTCTAAAATTGATTAAATAGTTGTTTTCCCCTCATCAATCGACCCATAATACTCTAAAATGACAAAGCAAAAACAGGTTTTTAGAAACTTCAGCAAATGTATTAAAAATAGAAAACTTAAAGACCTTAATTACATAGTATCACTTCCCGGACCAAGGCCCTTCTCCCCCGATTAATCAGTTTGGCCTGGGCAGCCAGCTCTAGGAAGAGTATTGGTGGTTGCAAACTAATTCCATTTACGAATGATGGAGGCCACTGTGTTCTTGGGGACCTTCAATACTGCAGACATTTTTTGGTACTCTTCCCAGATCTGTGTCTCGACACAATCCTGTCTCGGAGCTCTACGGACAATTCCTTCGACCTCATGGCTTGGTTTTTGCTCTGACATGCACTGTCAACTGTGGGACCTTATATAGACAGATGTGTGCCTTTCCAAATAATGTCCAATCATATGAATTTACCACAGGTGGACTCCAATCAAGTTGTAGAAACATCTCAAGGATGTTCAATGGAAACAGGATGCACCTGAGTTCAATTTCGACTCTCATAGCAAAGGGTCTGGATACTTATGTAAATAAGGTCATACATTTGCAAAAATTGCTAAAATCCTATTTTTGCTTTGTCATTATGGGGTATTGTGTGTAGATTGCAGAGAAAAATATATTGAATCAATTTTAGAATAAGGCTGTAACTTAACAAAATGTGGAAAGAGTCAAGGGATCTGAATACTTCCTAAGGCACTGTTTATCTGACCAAATTATGAAAGACAAGAATTGTAATTTTGAATTCAGTAAAGTGAGTGTGGAAGAGTTGAAAAAAATGATTGTTGTCTATCAACAGTGACAAGCCACCAGGTTCTGAAAACTTGGATGGAAAATTACTGAGGATAATAGCGGACGATATTGCAACTCCTATTTGACACATCTTCAATTTAAACCTACTACAAAGTGTGGGCCCCCAGGCCTGGAGGGAAGCAAAAGTAATTCCTCTACCTAAGAATAGTAAAGCCCCCTTTACTGGCTCAAATAACAGAGCAATCAGTCTGTTACCAACCCTTAGTAAACTTCTGGAAAAAATTGTGTTTGACCAGATACAATGCTATTTTACATTAAACAAACAGACAACAGACTTTCTGAAGGACATTCAACAAGCACTTCAAATCAAATGTTATTAGTCACACGCCCTGAATACAGTGAAATGCTTACTTACAAGCCCTTAACCAACAATGCAGTTTTAAGAAAATACCAAAAAAAGTAAGGGATAAGAATAACAAATAATAAAAGACAAGCAGTAAAAAACAATAGCGGGGCTATATACAGGGGGTACCGGTACAGAGGCAAAGTGCGGTGGCACCGGTTTTGAGGTAATTGAGGTAACATGTACATGTAGGTAGAGTTATTAAAGGGACTATGCATACATAATAACAGAGAGTAGCAGCAGCGTAAAAGGCGCGGGGGGGGGGGGGGGGGGGGGGCAATGCAAATAGTGGGTGTAAACATTTGATTAGCTGTTAAGTAGTCTTATGGCTTTGGGGTAGAAGCTGTTTAGAAGATTCTTGGACCTAGATTTGGCGCTCCGGTACCGCTTGCCGTACTATATCAGAGAGAACAGTCTATGAATAGGGTGGCTGGGGTCTTTGACAAATTTTAGGGCCTTCTCTGACACTGCCTGGTATATAGGTCCTGGATGGCAGGAAGCTTGGCCCCGGTGATGTACTGGGCCGTACGCACTGCCCTCTGTAGTGCCTTGCGGTCGGAGGCTGAGCAGTTGCCATACCAGGCAGTGATGCAACCTCTCGATGGTGCAGCTGTAAAACCTTTTGAGGATCTGAGGACCCATGCCAAATCTTTTCAGTCACCTGAAGGGGAATAGGTTTTGTCGTGCCCTCTTCACGACTGTCTTGGTGTGCTTAGACCATGACCATGTTAGTTTGTTGTTGATATGGACGCCAAGGAACTTGAAGTTCTCAACCTACTCCACTACAGCCTCGTCGATGACAATGAAGGTGTGATCGAGCCTCCTTTTCCTGTAGTCCACATTCATCTCCTTTGTCTTGATCACATTGAGGGAGAGGTTGTTGTCATTACACCAAACGGTCAGGTCTCTGACATCCTCCCTATAGGCTGTCTCACCGTTGTCGGTGATCAGGCCTACCACTGTTGTGTCATCGGAAAACTTAATGATGGCGTTGGAGTCGTGCCTGACCGTGCAGTCATGAGTGAACAGAGAGTACAGGAGGGGATTGTGCACGCACCCCTGAGGGGCCCCTGTCTTGAGGATCAACGTGGCGGATGAGTTGTTACCTACCCTTACCACCTGGGGCCGGCCGTCAGGAAGTCCAGGATCCAGTTGCAGAGGGAGGTGTTTAGTTCCAGGGTCCTTAGCTTAGTGATGAGCTTTGAGGGCACTATGGTGTTGAAAGCTGAGCTGTAATCAATAGCATTCTCACATAGGTGTCCCTTTAGTCCACATGTGAAAGGGCAGTGTGGAATGCAATATAGATTCCATCAACTGTGAATATGTTGGTGCGGTATGCAAATTGGAGTGGGTCTAGGGTTTCTGGGATAATGATGTTGATGTGAGCAATGACTAGCCTTTCAAAGCATTTCATGGCTACAGACGTGAGAGCTACAGGTCGGTAGTCATTTAGGCAGGTTACCTTAGTGTTCTTGGGCACAGGGACTATGGTGGTCTGCTTGAAACATGTTGGTATTACAGACTCAGACAGGGAGAGGTTGAAAATGTCAGTGAAGACACTTGCTAGTTGGTCAGCAAATGCTCGGAGTACACATCCTGGTAATCCGTCTGGTCCTGCAGCCTTGCGAATGTTGACCTGTTTAAAGGTCTTACTCACATCGGCTGCGGAGAGCATGATCACACAGTCTTCCATAACAGCTGATGCTCTCATGCATGTTTCAGTTAGTCGGTTAGTCGGAGGGCATAGCAGAATTTCTTATAAGCTTCCGGGTTAGATTCCCGCTCCTTGAAAGCGGCAGCTCTACCCTTTAGCTCAGTGCGAATGTTGCCTGAAATCCATGGCTTCTGGTTGGGGTATGTATGTTCATTCACTGTGGGGACGACTTCCTCGATGCACTTATTGATTAAGCCAGTGATTGATGTGGTGTACTCCTCAATGCCATCGGGAAGAATCCCAGAACATATTCCAGTCTGTGCTAGCAAAACAGTCCTGTAGCGTAGCGTCTGCTTCATCTAACCACTTTTTTATAGACCAAGTCACTGGTGCTTCCTGCTTTAATTTTAGCGTGTAAGCAGGAATCAGGAGGATAGAATTATGGTCAGATTTGCCAAATGGAAGGTGTGGGAGAGCTTTGTACGCGTCTCTGTGTGTGGAGTAAAGGTAGTTTAGAGTTTATTTCCCTCTGCTTGCACATTTAACATGCTGATAGAAATTAGGTAAAACTGATTTAAGTTTCCCTGCATTTAATGTCCCCGGACACTAGGAGCGCCGCCTCTGGATGAACATTTTCCTGTTTGCTAATGGCGGTATATAGCTCATTGAGTGTGGCTTTAGTGCCAGCATCGGTCTGTGGTGGTATGTAGACAGTGTAGTGGAAATTTCAGTACTGAGAGAGACTTGGACAATATGTCAAACAATCATCTTTATTCAACATAGATTAATGATTGCAATAATGAAACCGTCGACCGTACACTCTAGGTTGTGTTGCCGAGAGCTTAACTGATAATGAAAAAAAAGAGATCTTATATAGGCCCTAAATGGTCAGTCTGTCATTTCTACCGTTCCCATAAGCCACCTTGGGCCATTTCTTGGTTATGTGTACGGGATGTTGTTTTACTTCCAACCCGGCTTAGTTTTCCAGATGCCAGGAAGATGAGACAATGAGACATTGTTCTAAACTCTTCCAGGCTATCTCTATCTCAGGTCACACATACCACATCTTGTGTATAGAATGCCAGCTTTAAGATTTTTATCACCAAGTCATTGTCAGCTCAAGCTATCCCTAGCAAAACCCATTTCCTTAACCAGACGCCCAGACTAACTGGAGGAAGCTAGAGTAGACACCATAAAAACTCAGCATTAGCAGGCCAGTCTTACTCTTAGTTAAATATATAACTGTTTACTATTAATGTCAAACAAATCAGGTAAGTATGCAATTTTTCCCTGACAACAGCAACGAAAAATACTCTCTTGGTAGATAGTGTGGTCTACAGCTTATCATGAGATACTCTACCACAGGCGAGCAGAACCTCGAGACTTCCTTAGATATCATGCACCAGCTGATGTTTACGTATATGGATAGGCCCCTGCCCCGTGTCTTACCAGAGGCTGCTGTTCTGTCCTGCCGATGCAGTGTGTAACCCGCCAGCTGTATGTTAATCATGTCGTCGTTCAGCCACGACTCGGTGAAACATAAGATATTACAGTTTTTAATGTCACCTTGGTAGGATATACGTGCTTTCAGTTCGTCCCATTTATTTTACAGCGATTGATCATTAGCTAGCAGGACGGAATGCAAAAGCAGAATAGCCACTCGTCGCCTGATCCTCACAAGGCACCCTGATCTTTTTCTGTGAAATCTCTGTTTCCTTCTCTAGCGAATGACAGGGATCTGGGCCTGGTCTGGTGTCTTTAGTATATCCCTCCCGTCAGACTCATTGAAGAAAAACTCTTTGTCTAATCTAAGGTGAGTAATCGCAGTTCTGATGTCCAGAAGCTCTTTTCGGTCATAAGAGACGGTAGCAGCAACATTATGTACAAAACAAGTTAAGAACAACGAAGAAAAAAAAACTAAATAGCATGTTTGGTTAAGAGCCAATAAGACTGCAGCCATCCCCTCCGGCACCAACATACACAAATTACTGAGAGAAATTGATGATAAAAAGACTGTGGGGGCTTTTGACATTATCAATCATAGTCTGCTGCTGGAAAAACGTATGTGTTATGGCTTTACACCCCCTGCTATATATTGTGAATAAAGAGTTACCTGTCTAACAGAACACAGAGGGTGTTCTTTAATGGAAACCTCTCCAACATAATCCAGGTAGAATCATGAATTCCCTAGGGCAGCTGTCTAGGCCCCTTACTTTTTTCAATCTTTACTAATGACATAACGCTGGCTATGAGTAAAGCCAGTCTTTCTATGTGTGCGGATTGATTACTCAACACTATACACGTCAGCTACTACAGCGACTGAAATTACTGCAACACTTAACAAATACCAACAGTTAGTTTCAGAATGGGTGGCAAGGAACAAGTTAGTCCTAAATATTATAAAAACTAAAAGCATTGTATTTGGGACATTCACTAAACCCTAAACCTCAACAAAATCTTGTAATAAATAATGTGGAAATTGAGCAATTTGGGCAGACTACATTGCTTGGAGTAACCTTGGATTGTAAACTGTCATAGTCAAAACATATTGATTTAACAATAACTAAGATTGGGGGAAGTCTGTCCACAATAAAGTGCAGCTCTAACTTCTTAACAGCACTATCAACAAGGCAGGTCCTACAGGCTTTAGTTTTGTCGCACCTGGACTACTGTTCAGTCGTGTGGTCAGGTGCCACAAAGAGGGACATAGAAAAATTGCAATTGGCTCAGAAAAGGACATCACAGCTGGCCCTTGGATGTACAAAGAGAGCAAACATTAATAATATGCATGTCAATCTCTCCTGGCTCAAAGAAACTCTATTCCACATCAGGTGGAATATTCTAATCTAACTTCTGCGACGCATATAAGGCCCTCCCCCGCCCTCCCTTCGGAAAAGCTGACCACGACTCCATTTTGTTGTTCCCAGCCAATAGACAGAAACTAAAACAAGAAGCTCCCGCCCTCAGGTCTGTTCAACGCTGGTCCGACCAATCGGATTCCACGCTTCAAGATTGCTTCGATCACGTGGACTGGGATATGTTCCGCAATGCGGCGAACAACAACATTGATGAATACGCTGATTCGATGTGCGAGTTTATTAACAAGTGCATCGGCGATGTCGTACCCACAGCGTCTATTAACCTCTTACATCTAGACGTTCCGCTAGCGGAACACCTGCTCCAATATCCAATGATAGGCGTGGCGCGAATTACAAATTCCTCAAAAATACAAAGACTTCAATTTTTCAAACATATGACTATTTCACAGCATTTTAAAGACAAGACTCTCCTTTATCTAACCACACTGTCCGATTTCAAAAAGGCTTTACAGCGAAAGCAAAACATTAGATTATGTCAGCAGAGTACCAAGCCAGAAATAATCAGACACCCATTTTTCAAGCTAGCATATAATGTCACAAAAACCCAGAAGACAGCTAAATGCAGCACTAACCTTTGATGATCTTCATCAGATGACACACCTAGGACATTATGTTATACAATACATGCATGTTTTGTTCAATCAAGTTCATATTTATATAAAAAAACAGCTTTTTACATTAGCATGTGACGTTCAGAACTAGCATACCCCCCGCAAACTTCCGGGGAATTTGCTAACAATTTACTAAATTACTCACGGTAAACGTTCACAAAAAGCATAACAATTATTTTAAGAATTATAGATACAGAACTCCTCTATGCACTCGATATGTCCGATTTTAAAATAGCTTTTTGGTGAAAGCACATTTTGCAATATTCTAAGTACATAGCCCAGCCATCACAGGCCAGCTATTTAGACACCCGGCAAGTTTAGCACTCACCAATATCATATTTACTATTATAAAAGTTTGATTACCTTTTGTTGTCTTTGTCAGAATGCAGTCCCAGGACTGCTACTTCAATAACAAATGTTGGTTTGGTCCAAAATAATCCATCGTTATATCCGAATAGCGGTGTTTTGTTTGTGCGTTCCAGACACTATACGAAATGGTAAATCAAAAAAAAAATCTAAATATTCCATTACCGTACTTCGAAGCATGTCAACCGCTGTTTAAAATCAATTTTTATGCAATTTATCTCGTAAAAAAGCGATAATATTCCGACCGGGAATCTCCTTTTCGGCAAACAGAGGAAAAATCACAGACGGGGGCGGCCAGGGCACGCGCCTAAGCCCACAGTCCCTTGATCGGCCACTTGAGAAAGGCGATAATGTGTTTCAGCCTGGGGCTGGGATGACGACATTCTGTTTTTTCCCGGGCTCTGAGCGCCCATGGAAGACGTAGGAAGTGTCACGTTAGAGCAGAGATCCTTTGTAAAAGATAGAGATGGCAAAGAAGTTCAAGAAATGGTCAGACAGGCCACTTCCTGTAAAGGAATCTCTCAGGTTTTGACCTGCCATTTGAGTTCTGTTATACTCACAGACACCATTCAAACAGTTTTAGAAACTTTGGAGTGTTTTCTATCCAAGGCCAATAATTATATGCATATTCTAGTTACTGGGCAGGAGTAGTAACCAGATTAAATCGGGTACGTTTTTTATCCAGCCGTGAAAATACTGCCCCCTAGCCATAACAGGTTAAAACATTCCCAAACCAGAAACCGTGGATTGATGGCAGCATTCGCGCAAAACTGAACACGCGAACCACTGCTTTTAATCAGGGCAAGGTGACTGGAAACATGACTGAATACAAACAGTGTAGCTATTCCCTCCGCAAGGCAATCAAACAAGCTAAGGGTCAGTACAGAGACAAAGTGGAGTCGTAATTCAACGGCTCAGACACGAGAGGTATGTGACAGGGTCTACAGTCAATCACGGACTACAAAAGAAAAACCAGCCCCGTCGCGGATCACGATGCCTTGCTCCCAGACAGACTAAACAACTTTTTTGCTCGCTTTGAGGACAATACAGTGCCACTGACACGGCCCGCTACCAAAACCTGCGGCTTCTCCTTCACTGTAGTCAACGTGAGTAAAACATTTAAACGTGTTAACCCTCGCAAGGCTGCAGGCCCAGACGGCATTCCCGGCAGCGTCCTCAGAGCATGCGCAGACCAGCTGGCTGGTGTGTTTACAGACATATTCAATCAATCCTTATCCCAGTCTGCTGTCCCCACATGCTTCAAGAGGGCCACCATTGTTCCTGTTCCCAAGAAAGCTAAGGTAACTGAGCTAAATAACTACCGCCCCGTAGCACTCACTTCCGTCATCATGAAGTGCTTTGAGAGACTAGTCAAGGACCATATCACCTCCACCCTATCTGACGCCCTAGACTCACTCCAATTTGCTTACCGACGCAATAGGTCCACAGTCGACGCAATCGCCATCACACTGCACACTGCCCTAACCCATCTGGACAAGAGGAATACCTATGTAAGAATGCTGTTCATCGATTACAGCTCAGCATTTAACACCATAGTACCCTCCAAACTCGTCATTAAGCTCGAGACCCTGGGTCTCGACCCCGCCCTGTGGAACTGGGTCCTGGACTTCCTGACGGGCCGCCCCCAGGTGGTGAGGGTAGGTAACAACATCTCCACCCCGCTGATCCTCAACACTGGGTCCCCACAAGGGTGTGTTCTCAGCCCTCTCCTGTACTCCCTGTTCACCCACGACTGCGTGGCCATGCACGCCTCCAACTCAATCATCAAGTTTGCAGACGACACTACAGTGGTAGGCTTGATTACCAACAACGACGAGACGGCCTACAGGGAGGATGTGAGGGCCCTCGGAGTGTGGTGTCAGGAAAATAACCTCACACTCAATGTCAACAAAACAAAGGAGATGATCGTGGACTTCAGGAAACAGCAGAGGGAGCAGCCCCCTATCTACATTAACGGGGCAGTAGTGGAGAGGGTGGAGAGTTTTAAGTTCCTCGGCGTACACATCACGGGCAAACTGAAATGGTCCACCCACACAGAGAGCGTGGTGAAGAAGGCGCAGCAACGACCCTCTTCAACCTCAGGAGGCTGAAGAAATCCAGCTTGTCATCAAAAACACTCAAACTTTTACAGATGCACAATCGAGAGCATCCTGTCGGGCTGTATCACCACCTGGTACGGCAGCTGCTCCGCCCATAACCGGAAGGCTCTCCAGAGGGTAGTGAGGTCTGCACAATGCATCACAGGTGGCAAACTACCTGCCCTCCAGGACACCTACACCACCCAATGTCACAGGAAGGCCAAAAAGATCATCAAGGACAACAACCACCCGAGCCACTGCCTGTTCACCCCGCTATCATCCAGAAGGCGAGGTCAGTACAGGTGCATCAAAGCGGGGACCGAGAGACTGAAAAACAGCTTCTATCTCAAGGCCATCAGACTGTTAAACAGCCATCACTAACATTGAGTGGCTGCTGCCAACATACTGACTCAACTCCAACCACTTTAATAATGGAAAAATTGATGTAATCAGTTTATTACTAGCCACTTTATATCATTTACATTTAAGTCATTTAGCAGACGCTCTTATCCAGAGCAACTTACAAATTGGTGCATTCACCTTATGATATCCAGTGGAAAACCACTTTACAATAGTGCATCTGTACGCTATATCATCTACTGCATCTTGCCATCGTGATGTAATTAAATGTATCACTAGCCACTTTAAACAATGCCACTTTATATAATGTTTTTATACCCTACATTACTCATCTCATATGTATATACTGTACGCTATACCATCTACTGCATCTTGCCATCTTGATGTAATGTATCACTAGTCACTTTAAACAATGCCACTTCATATAATGTTTTCATACCCTACATTACTCATCTCATATGTATATACTGTAGGCTACACCATCTACTGCATCTTGCCTATGCCGTTCGGCCATCACTCATTTATATATACTGCTCAAAAAAATAAAGGGAACACTTAAACAACACATCCTAGATCTGAATGAAAGAAATAATCTTGTTAAATACTTTTTTCTTTACATAGTTGAATGTGCTGACAACAAAATCACACAAAAATAATCAATGGAAATCCAATTTATCAACCCATGGAGGTCTGGATTTGGAGTCACACTCAAAATTAAAGTGGAAAACCACACTACAGGCTGATCCAACTTTGATGTAATGTCGTTAAAACAAGTCAAAATGAGGCTCAGTAGTGTGTGTGGCCTCCACGTGCCTGTATGACCTCCCTACAATGCCTGGGCATGCTCCTGATGAGGTGGCTGATGGTCTCCTGAGGGATCTCCTCCCAGACCTGGACTAAAGCATCCGCCAACTCCTGGACAGTCTGTGATGCAACGTGGCGTTGGTGGATGGAGCGAGACATGATGTCCCAGATGTGCACAATTGGATTCAGGTCTGGGGAACGGGCAGGCCAGTCCATAGCATCAATGCCTTCCTCTTGCAGGAACTGCTGACACACTCCAGCCACATGAGGTCTAGCATTGTCTTGCATTAGGAGGAACCCAGGGCCAACCGCACCAGCATATGGTCTCACAAGGGGTCTGAGGATCTCATCTCGGTACCTAATGGCAGTCAGGCTACCTCTGGCGAGCACATGGAGGGCTGTGCGGCCCCCCAAAGAAATGCCACTCCACACCATGACTGACCCACCGCCAAACCGGTCATGCTGGAGGATGTTGCAGGCAGCAGAACGTTCTCCACGGCGTCTCCAGACTCTGTCACGTCTGTCACGTGCTCAGTGTGAACCTGCTTTCATCTGTGAAGAGCACAGGGCGCCAGTGGCGAATTTGCCAATCTTGGTGTTCTCTGGCAAATGCCAAACGTCTTGCACGGTGTTGGGCTGTAAGCACAACCCCCACCTGTGGACGTCAGGCCCTCATATCACACTCATGGAGTCTGTTTCTGACCGTTTGAGCAGACACATGCACATTTGTGGCCTGCTGGAGGTCATTTTGCAGGGCTCTGGCAGTGCTTCTCCTGCTCCTCCTTGCACAAAGGCGGAGGTAGCGGTCCTGCTGCTGGGTTGTTGCCCTCTTACAGCCTCCTCCACGTCTCCTGATGTACTGGCCTGTCTCCTGGTAGCGCCTCCATGCTCTGGACACTACGCTGACAGACACAGCAAACCTTCTTGCCACAGCTCGCATTGATGTGCCATCCTGGATGAGCTGCACTACCTGAGCCACTTGTGTGGGTTGTAGACTCCATCTCATGCTACCACTAGAGTGAAAGCACCGCCAGCATTCAAAAGTGACCAAAACATCAGCCAGGAAGCATAGGAACTGAGAAGTGGTCTGTGGTCCCCACCTGCAGAACCACTCCTTTATTGGGGGTGTCTTGCTAATTGCCTATAATTTCCACCTGTTGTCTATTCCATTTGCACAACAGCATGTGAAATTTATTGTCAATCAGTGTTGCTTCCTTAGTGGACAGTTTGATTTCACAGAAGTGTGATTGACTTGGAGTTACATTGTGTTGTTAAAGTGTTCCCTTTATTTTTTTGAGCAGTGTATTTTTATGTACATATTCGTATTCATTCCTTTACACTTGTGTGTATAACGTAGTTGTTGGGAAATTGTTACGTTATATTACTTGTTAGATAGTACTGCATGGTCGGAACTAGAAGCACAAGCATTTCGCTACACTTGCGTTAACACCTGATAACCATGTGTATGTGACAAATAAATCTGATTTGATTTGATTTGAGGTAACTAATGCAAGCAGTAGAATCAAATTTAAAAAACAGATACAAATACGCCTTATGGAACAGCAGGGACTGTGAAGCAACAAAACATAGACACAGACACATGCATACACACACGATAACATACGCACACGTACACATGGATTTTGTGTTGTAGATATGTGGTAATGGAGGGCACACAGTTAGATATGTGGTAGTGTAGGGGCCTGAGGGCACACACTTAGTGTATTGTGAAATCTGATATGAATGTATTGTAATGTTTTTAAAATTGCCTTAATTTTGCCGGACCCCACGAATATTAGCTGCTGCCTTGGCATCCATAATAAATACAAATACAAATATAACAGGTAAAAAGGAGAGAGAAAATATATTGAAATAATATATAACCTAATAATAATAGATAATAATAATACAAAATAGTAATAACTGCACAATATTTTAGATTCATGTTCATATTAAGAAAATCATATCAAAGGCATATGCAACTGTTCGTAAAATACAAAACATTTTTTTTAATTAAAAACAAAATAACAAATAAAATACACTGAACAAAAATATAAATCCAATATGCAACAATTTCAAAGATTGTACTGAATTACAGTCTATGGATTTCACAATTTGTGGCATCTTTTATTTCAGCTCATGAAACATGGGACCAACACTTTACATGTTGTGTGTATATACAGTACAATATCGTAAGAACAGTACTTAATGTCGATTTCCTGCACGGTGCCTATTGGCAGAGAGACATATTTCATGTAGTTCTTATTATATTCTGTTATATTCCTATCAGCAGAGAGACATATTTCATGTAGTCTTTATTATATCCTGTTATATTCCTATCAGCAGAGAGACATATTTCATGTAGTTCTTATTATATCCTGTTATATTCCTATCAGCAGAGAGACATATTTCATGTAGTTCTTATTATATCCTGTTATATTCCTATCAGCAGAGAGACATACTTAATGTAGTTCTTATTATATCCTTTTATATTCCTATCAGCAGAGAGACATATTTCATGTAGTCTTTATAATGTCATGTTGTTGTACATAAAATATTGTAAAAATACCAGCAAATCAGCTCCAAGTGATTTAAATTTGGGAAAATTTTTCCACGCATAATAGTGAGAAATATGTGATTGTATTCAAATGTAAGCAAATGTAAGTGATTATGCTTTAGTCATTCTTTTGGGCTTCTTACAGTCAATTTGCAGTCTATGAATTATTTGAAATTATGTTCCGGCCCCCTTACCATCCGCTCAAGAAGAAAAATCGTCCCACAGCTGAATCTAGATGATGATCCCTGTCGTAGTGGCTTTTAGGGAGTCCACGGTCATTTTTAATAACAATAGCTCGTATTTCTTCCATCATTTTAGCGCTGTAATCCATTCCTGATTTGAGGGCCTCAACCTCCTCCATTAACCCAAGCAACATATCCAGCTTTTCTAACTGCTCGCTCATGCTTGTCAGCAATGCCCATCTTCTGCTGACATTGTTATAAAAACCTCTTGTTCCATTGTTATATTTGGAAGTTTAAATGGTGGCTTCCCTTCAGTTTCACTCGAGGAGAGTTCTGCTCTTATTCACTTCGACGTGTATGATTCTTGTTGGAGCATATCAAAGTGTTGATCAATAAATAGTTGAAGGTTCTCTATATTATCCAGAATGTTTGTTTTGTAGTTATCAGCTAATCCTCAATTTCATGATTAATTCATGGGACAAGCTGTGCCCACCAAACTGCCATTTGCCACATAATTTCCCCCTAAATAACTTGTTACCCTTACCTGAGAGTCTGGAGAAGATGAGGAGTACGAAGGAGAGGGAGAGGGAGAGGGAGAGATGAGAAACCATGTCTGGGTCTGTGTCTCCGTATGTTATATGGCACCAATGCACAATGTGCGTGTCAAGGACCAAGGCACCAAAGAGAATGACTGAACTTCCTAATAGCTATAGCTGTGTTTAACTCTCTTCCTGCTTCTGTTTGAGTGTATATGCCCCCCTCAGTGGCAGATAGAAACTATTACATTCTATCAACTAGTTGTAACATAAGCCTCTAAGGCACTACAATTGATTACATTATTTAATTAGCACATTTGTTTCTCTTATATCAAATAAAATCACGTATATTGTTAATTACCCAGCAGCCTTTTTAGTTGGTGTTCAGCAGCAAAAGTTGAGATGGAGTCAGAAGTTCAGGTGCAAGAAATATATTTTTAAACTGGGTGGTTCGAGCCCTGAATGCTGATTGGCTGACAGCCATGGTATATCACACCATATACCACGGGTATGACAAAACATTTATTTTTACTGTTCTTATTACGTTTGTAACCAGTTTATAATAGCAATAAGGCACCTCTGGGATTTGTGGTATATGGCCAATAAACCAAGGCCAAGGGCTGTATCCAGGCCCTCTGCGTTGCTCATGCGTAAGAAAACCCCTTAGCCATGGTATATTGGCCATATACCACAACCCCTCGGGCCTTATTGCTTAAATATATATTTTACAGTTTAGGTGATGAAGACTGGATCCAGAGGTTGTATTTACAAAAATGTACAGATGACAAAAATAATGAACAATTAAAAAAATGTACATTTACTTGGCCAATAGCAATATATAACCTCAAATCAAGGACTAAGGAAAAACAGTCTGCATGAAACATTTATACTCCTCCTCCTGAATTGAGTTTATCAGTTGTAAACTCACTGAGGGGTGAAATATACTTTGCAGACCATGTCTCTGGTGCA
Organism: Salmo salar; assembly: GCF_965601325.2. Lineage (NCBI taxonomy): Eukaryota > Metazoa > Chordata > Actinopteri > Salmoniformes > Salmonidae > Salmo > Salmo salar. The sequence goes on from NC_138291.1 coordinate 172,516,399, forward strand.
CAATAGAAAATGGCAGTCTTGCCAAACAGTCTTGCCAAATTGGGTAACGGCCCTGGGGACTTTAAGTAACATCCACCTAGTAGACCGTGTCTGGTAACTGCTAGTGGTGAAGGAGGACAGGCTATAGGGAGTTTGCCATGAAGGGATTTGTATATGAACACACTCGAATGTAGCTGTCTGCGCATTTAATGCAAGGTCCAGCCCACCATTTGATACAATGTGCAATGGTGGGTGAGCGACTTGGCATTTGTAACAAAGCACAAGGATGCATGATAGAGTCCAAACTTTGTTGCACAAAGGAGGCTTAATAATGCGTGTACATTAAGTCACCACAATCAATGAAAGAAAAGTGGCTTGAACAAGCCTTGTTGCGAATTAAAATAAATATATATTTCAGTTTAAGCTTCTTCATAAGATTATCAATCTGAACTTTGTAGTACAGTTTCTTGTCCAACCATATACCTAGGTATTTGTAAGATTACACTTTTTTAATGGAGCTAAAATGGAGCCTGGGGGTACACCTCTAAAAATCTCAAGGAGGCTAGACTTGTAATTCTCAGCATAGATGCATTGTGTTCTGTCTGTGAGATAATCAATTGACAGCTACTGAGACCAATGTTATTGAGTCTAGCTAGCAACAGTTTGTTGCCAACTAAAGCCAGACTGAACCCCACACAGGAGGTTGTTTTCAAGCAGGAATTTATTTAGCTGAGAGTTCACTATGGATTCAAAGACTTTGACCATGATAGGGAGCTTGGAAATAGGGCAATAGTTATTCACATCTGGGTCTCCACCCTTTAGTAGGGGGTGAACATTTTGGGTGCTAACTTAAGGTATAGGAGGCAGTATTTTCATTTTCGGATGAAAAGCGTGCCCAGAGTAAACTGCCTAATAGTTGGGCCCAGAGTCATATATTTGCATATTATTATTCGATTTGGATAGAAAACACTCTGAAGTTTCTAAAACTGTTTGAATGATGTCTGTGAGTATAACATAACTCATATGGCAAAAACCTGAGAAAAATCCAACCAGGAAGTGGGAAATCTGAGAATTGTAGTTCTTCTTTTGAATCCCTATCGAAACTACAGTGTCTGTGGGGTCATGTTGCACTTCCTAAACCTTCCATTGGCTGTCAACAGCCTTTAGAAACTTGTTTCCTCCTTCTCCTGTTACTTGGCAGAGAATAGTAGCTCAGTCAATGAGTGGACTGTCAATGGACAAAGGGCTTGGGTATGCGCGAGCCCGCGAGCGCGCCGTTCCTTCTTTTTCTCCTGGAATGAATACGCTATTGTCCGGTTGGAATATTGTCAACGTTTTATGTTAAAAATACCCTAAGGATTGATTGTAAACAACTTTTGACATGTTTCTACGACCGGTAATGGAACATTTTCACTTTTCGTGTCCTGATTGACGCTTGCGCGTTATGCCTTTGGATAGTGATCTGAACGCACGAACAAAACGGAGGTATTTGGACATAAATATGGAGTATTTCGAACAAAACAAAATTTCTTGTGGAAGTAGGAGTCCTCGGAGAGCATTCTGATGAAGATCAACAAAGGTAAGAGAATATTTATAATACTAATTCTGAGTTTAGTTGACCCCAGAACTTGGCAGGTATCTGTATAGCTTGCTTTGATTGTGAGCTATGTACTCAGAATATTGAAAAATGTGCTTTCTCCGTAAGCTATTTTAAAATCTGACACAGCGGTTGCGTTAAGGAGAAGTATATCTAGAATTCTTTCAATAACTGTTGTAAATTTTATCAACGTTTAAGCTCTATGGGCTAGGTGGGACGCTTGCGTCCCACCTACTCAGCAGCCAGTGTAATCCCGTGGCGCGATATTCAAATACCTCAAAAATGCAAAAACTTCCATTTTCAAACATATGACTATTTTACACCATTTTAAAGACAAGACTCTCGTTAATCTAACCACACTGTCCGATTTCAAAAAGGCTTTACAACGAAAGCAAAACATTAGATTATGTCAGCAGAGTACCCAGCCAGAAATAATCAGACACCCATTTTTCAAGCTAGCATATGATGTCACATAAACCAAAACCACAGCTAAATGCAGCACTAACCTTTGATGATCTTCATCAGATGACAACCCTAGGACATTATGTTATACAATACATGCATGTTTTGTTGAATCAAGTTCATATTTATACCAAAAAACAGCTTTTTACATTAGCATGTGACCAGCAGGTGACTAGCATTCCGACCGAACACTGCCAGTGAATTTACTAAATTACTCATGCTAAACGTTCACAAAAAAACATAACAATTATTTTAAGAATTATAGATACAGAACTCCTCTATGCACTCGATTTGTCCGATTTTAAAATAGCTTTTCAGTGAAAGAACATTTTGCAATATTCTAAGTAGATAGCCCGGCATCACAGGGCTAGCTATTTAGACACCCAGCAAGTTTAGCACTCACCAAAGTCAGATTTACTATAAGAAAAATGTTATTACCTTTGCTGTTCTTCGTCAGAATGCACTCCCAGGACTTCTACTTCAATAACAAATGTTGGTTTGGTCCCAAATAATCCATTGTTATATCCAAATAGCGGCGTTTTGTTCGTGCGTTCAAGACACTATCCGAAAGGGTAAATAATGGTGACGAGCATGGCGCATTTCGTGACAAAAAATGTCTAAATATTCCATTACCGTACTTCGAAGCATGTCAACCGCTGTTTAAAATCAATTTTTATGCCATTTTTCTCGTAAAAAAGCGATAATATTCCGACCGGGAAATCGTTTTTTATTACAAAGAGAGTGAAAGTAAAAGCATGCTATCCCCTCATGCACGAGCCTCAGTCTAATGGCCCTCTGATAGAGGACTTGCCAAACGCGCTAATGTGTTTCAGCCTGGGGATGGAATTACATCGTTCAGCTTTTTCCCGCCTTCTGAGAGCCGTAGGAAGTGTCACGTCATGCCAGAGATCCCCTGTATTTGTTAGAGATGATCAAGGAGGGCAAGAAATTGTCAGACAGGCCACTTCCTCTAAGGAATCTTCTCAGGTTTTGGCCTGCCAAATGAGTTCTGTTATACTCACAGACACCATTCAAACAGTTTTAGAAACTTTAGGGTGATTTCTATCCAAAGCCAATAATTATATGCATATTCTAGTTACTGGGCAGGAGTAGTAACCAGATTAAATCGGGTACGTTTTTTATCCAGCCGTGCAAATACTGCCCCCTAGCCCCAACAGGTTAAGATGAGTATTTTTGTAAATGAATGTGCACATTCACCGGAGGTTTGGTGGGAAAACATTTTCTGAACATCACGCGCCAATGTAAAAGAGGGTTTTTGGATATAAATATGAACTTTATCGAGCAAAACATACATGTATTGTGTAACATGAAGTCCTATGAGTGCCATCTGATGAAGATCATCAAAGGTTAGTGAATATTTTAGCTTAATTTTTGGTTTTTGTGATGCATGTCCTTGCTTGGAAAATGGCTGTGTGGTTTTTCTTGTGAAGTTTATGTCCTAACATAATCTAAGTTTAAGCTTTCGCCGTAAAGCCTTTTTGAAATCGGACAATGTGGTTAGATTAACGAGAAGTTTATCTTTAAAATGGTGTAAAATAGTTGATTGTTTCAGAAAACGAAATTATGAGATTTTTGCTGTTTTGTATTTCGCGCCATGCTATTTCACTGGCTGTTGAATAGTGTGTCCCGGAGGTGGGACGGTCACGTCCCACCTAGTCCAGAGAAGTTAAAGAGTTAATTAAACATATTTAAATAGATGTTTTTAATTTATGTATAGTCATTAACAGTTCAATCATGTATAGTGCTTGCAAACACACACAACTCAGAAACAATGGAAATCTGTCCCTTGGTCTCACCAGAGAGACGTGTCTGGTTTCTACTCATCTTTAGTTTCACTGTGGAGTCTGTTTTCCCCCAAACTTTACCACAGCAATGATGGTGCACAGGACGAAGAGTACTGCATTACCAATGTTTAGCATGTAGAAGAATGTTTCCCCCCCATCTGTAGAAGAATTAAAACATTTAGAACATTTTCCTCTGTAAATTTCTGCAATACAATGCCTTTTTTAACCTCTTACATCTAGACGTTCCGCTAGCGGAACACCTGCTCCAATATCCAATGATAGGCGTGGCGCGAATTACAAATTCCTCAAAAATACAAAAACTTCGATTTTTCAAACATATGACTATTTCACAGCATTTTAAAGAGAAGACTCTCCTTTATCTAACCACACCGTCCGATTTCAAAAAGGCTATACAGCAAAAGCAAAACATTAGATTATGTCAGCAGAGTACCAAGCCAGAAATAATCAGACACCCATTTTTCAAGCTAGCATATAATGTCACAAAAACCCAGAAGACAGCTAAATGCAGCACTAACCTTTGATGATCTTCATCAGATGACACACCTAGGACATTATGTTATACAATACATGCATGTTTTGTTCAATCAAGTTCATATTTATATCAAAAAACAGCTTTTTACATTAGCATGTGACGTTCAGAACTAGCATACCCCCCGCAAACTTCCGGGGAATTTGCTAACAATTTACTAAATTACTCACGGTAAACGTTCACAAAAAGCATAACAATTATTTTAAGAATTATAGATACAGAACTCCTCTATGCACTCGATATGTCCGATTTTAAAATAGCTTTTCGGTGAAAGCACATTTTGCAATATTCTAAGTACATAGCCCAGCCATCATGGGCTAGCTATTTAGACACCCGGCAAGTTTAGCACTCACCAATATCATATTTACTATTATAAAAGTTTGATTACCTTTTGTTGTCTTCGTCAGAATGCACTCCCAGGACTGCTACTTCAATAACAAATGTTGGTTTGGTCCAAAATAATCCATCGTTATATCCGAATAGCGGCGTTTTGTTCGTCCGTCCCAGACACTATCCGAAATGGTAAATCAGGGTCGCTCGCATGGCGCAATTCGTGACAAAAAATTTATAAATATTCCATTACCGTACTTCGAAGCATGTCAACCGCTGTTTAAAATCAATTTTTATGCAATTTATCTCGTAAAAAAGCGATAATATTCCGACCGGGAATCTCCTTTTCGGCAAACAGAGGAAAAATCACAAAGACGGGGGCGGCCAGGGCACGCGCCTAAGCCCACAGTCCCTTGATCGGTCACTTGAGAAAGGCGATAATATGTTTCAGCCTGGGGCTGGAATGACGACATTCAGGTTTTTCCCGGGCTCTGAGCGCCCATGGAAGACGTAGGAAGTGTCATGTTAGAGCAGAGATCCTTTGTAAAAGATAGAGATGGCAAAGAAGTTCAAGAAATGGTCAGACAGGCCACTTCCTGTAAAGGAATCTCTCAGGTTTTGACCTGCCATTTGAGTTCTGTTATACTCACAGACACCATTCAAACAGTTTTAGAAACTTTGGAGTGTTTTCTATCCAAAGCCAATAATTATATGCATATTCTAGTTACTGGGCAGGAGTAGTAACCAGATTAAATCGGGTACGTTTTTTATCCAGCCGTGAAAATACTGCCCCCTAGCCATAACAGGTTAAAGGGGAATTGCAAAGGGAAGACTTCCTATTTCTAGAGGCATTTAAAGGTTTGCAGCGGCAGTGATGATTTTGACCGCTCAAGGTATTTAATGAATGTGGATCATTGAAAGTGGTAGTGTAGACATCTTCCATGTGACTCGGACACCAACTATCACCCCCACCAACCTGCCCAGAGGAATCACTAGGACTTTTAGATCTATGGAACTGATAGGGAAAGACTATGTTTACTGTAAATTACAGTCCATAAAACATCACAGAAAAATAAATATTTTTTTATTATATTTTTGTGCTGCTATGACAAAATGGAAATATTTGTTCAGCTCTTCACACCTTTTACGTGGAAAGTGACCATCTAAGAATAGAATGCTGGTACATCTACAACCACAGAGATATGAGGAAGTGGTAAATATCTCTGTCTCTGTGATGGTAAATGTCTCTATAACAGAGTCTGAGGAAGTGTGTTGGCCTATACTCAGTGTGAAAATGTTTAGGAGGGTGTTTTTGTGCCTAAACTCTAGTGTGAAAAACATTGATCTTCATTTTTAGACCACTCATTGACAACGTTAAGACTTTTCTTCTGGTGACATCAATGGTTTGTTGTAATGTCCTCTCCACACAGGAGACACTGCCACCAATGCTAGACCACTCCTCATGTCCAATGTCACTGTAGTAACAATTTACAATGACACTCCCTTGTTCAACTCCCGTCACCTCCTGTTGGTCCACATAGAGTTCTGGAGTACCTGAACACAGAGGTACAGACACCAAAGAAGGTCCTGAGTGATCAAGTGTTTTTTTGTAACAACTGACCACAAATATCATAACGATGATATGATGGATAGAGAACAGGAAGTAGACATATACCAACATCCCATATGTCCACTTGAACAATAATAGTGATACCAGCAGTGTTGTGTTCGAGACCTTTTTTTTGGGGGGGGGGGGGGGGGGGGGGTTAGAACGATTACTATATCCTATCCCAGGTATTCCTAACTCTTAACTCGTAATAAGAGTAAAAAATATCCAGTATTTCTGTGTTCATATTTCAGAAGAACATGTGTATTCAGAATAATGGAAAAATGCATGTTGAGGACTGTGGCAGACCAGGGGGTTGGGTCAAAACGTTTACACAGATCAGACAAGGACAGAGTAGGATTAGCTCAGTTTCTAAGGTGTTTATTAAAATAATAGTTCAAAAGAAAATAATAGGTCTCCCCCATGAGACCCTCTCCGGGATACCGTCTTCTGGGCTCCGGGTCTGCTGTATCCTGTGGGGATCAAAAACTGAACTCACACCTGTTACCTCTGCAACCGTCCCCAACTATACGGGAGTCCTTTCTTCCCCCACACTCTCCCCTGTGTGCTGCCCTTCTGGCAGCTTTCTGGGACTTGTACAGCTGGTGAGCAATCAGCCCTTGATTACTCACCAACTCCCAATCAGCCCCAATGAGTCCTGGCCGGAGAACCCGTCGAGACCTGGCACATCCAGCAGATGGAGCCATCGCCTCGTGATGTATACTCCTCGTGATGTATACTCCGTCTGTCACCAGACCTCGACGAGTCTCCCCCTGGTGGCTGACCTGCTGTACGCCACCCCCCCCCCCCCCCTTAGCTTCTGTCGGGGAGGGGACTGTCTCCCTTCTCGATAGGGCATCCGCGTCTCCATGCTTCGCCCCTGACCTCTGCACAACAGAAAAAGAGAAGCGTTGAAGGGACAAGAACCATCTGTTGACCTGATCGTTTGTGTCCCTTCCCCTGGCCATCCAGACCAGGGGAGTATGGTCCGAGACCAGGGTGAAGTGGGTACCTAACAGGTAATACTTGAGAGTGTCTAGCGCCCACTTCACCACTAGACACTCTTTCTCAACAATAGGGTATTTTTTCTCTCTGGGTATCAGCTTTCGGCTGATGTACATGATGGGGTGCTCCTCCACATCGTGTATCTGGGACAGAATGGCCCCTAGTCGGCTATAGTATCCAGCCAGTCCCAGGAAGGACTTGACCTGTGTCAAGGCGCGTGGAACGGGCCAGTCACGTACCGCGTGAACCTTCCTCTCTTGTGGCTTGACCTTCCCCCGTCCGATCAAATACCACAGGTACTCCACCTCCTCGATCCCTAGTTTGCATTTGTTGGAGTTCGCGGTCAACCCGGAGCGCGTCTAGCACCGCCTGGAGGTGCATCAGGTGTTCTTCCCAACCTTGGCTGTGGATGATGATGTCATCCAAATAGGCCGCTGCGTAATGCTGGTGGGGTCGAAGTACTTTGTTCAACAGTCGCTTGAATGTGGGCGGGGCTCCGTGGAGACCGAACGGGAGCACCCGGTACTGATACAATCCGCCTGGTGTCGAAAACGCCGTCTTCTCCCGGGAGGAGGCTGCCAACAGTACCTGCCAATATCCTTTGGTCAGGTCAAGGGTGGTGATGTACCGGGCCTTTCCCAATCGGTTGATGAGCTCGTCCACCCTCGGCATGGGGTAGGCATTGAACAAGCTTATGTTGTTCACACAACGGAAATCATTACAGAAGCGGAGGCGACCGTCCGGTTTGGGCACCAACACGATGGGGCTGCACTATGCACTGTGGGACTCGTCAATGACCCCCATCCTCAGCATAGCCTCCCCTTCCTGTTTCACGGCCTTCCTTCGGGCCTCCGGAATCCGATATGGCCTCTTTCGTACTGTTTCCCTGGGCCGGGAACGGATTTGGTGTTCAATGAGGGTCGTGCGGCCCGGCTTCTTGGAGAACACCATTGTGTTCCGATCGACGAGCTCCCTGAGCTCTTGCTTGAGGGCCAGGTCGAGGTCCTCATTGCTCGGGACCACCACGTGTACCGTTAGCGTCCTGGGTCCCGACCATAACACGGCCAAGGTTGTCCTCTCATGCCACTTCTTCAACAGGTTCACGTGGTAAATCTGTTAGCGTTTCCGACTCCCCGGTTGCCATACGCGGTAATTGACAGGTACCAGCTTCTCGATCACCTCGTATGGCTCGTGTCATGTTGCCAGGAACTTACTTTCGGCTGTGGGGATTAAAACCAACACCCTGTCTCCCACCTGGAATTATCGGGGCTGGGCTCCCCGATTGTAGACCTGGGCTTGGGCGCGTTGGGCCTTCTCCATATGTTCCCTCACGACTGGCCATATGGCTGTCATCCGCTCCCTCATCGTCTCCACGTGCTCTACCATGCTGCGTAAGGGGGTCGGTTGGGCTTCCCACACCTCCTTGGCGAGGTCCAGTAGGCCGCATGGCCTTCTCCCGTAGAGGAGTTTGAAGGGGGAAAACCCAGTGGAGGATTGGGGTACTTCTCGGATTGAAAACATTAGGTGGGGTAGTAGCTGGTCCCAGTTCTTCCCGTCCTGCTCGATGACCTTACACAGCATTTGTTTGAGCGTTTTATTGAAGCGCTCGATGAGCCCATCCGTCTGCAGGTGAAAGACGGAGGTCCGGATCTGTTTGATCTGCAGGAGAGCACACAACTCTTTCATTAGGCGGGACATAAACTCAGTACCTTGGTCTGTCAGGATCTCATTCGGGATGCCCACCTGGCCAAAGAGGTGGAACAACTCCCGGCGATTCCCTTGGATACCGCCGCCCGTAGGGGAATGGCCTAGGGATAACGGGTGGCATAGTCTACTATTACCAGGATGTACCGGTGTCCTCGTTCTGTTTTTACCAGGGGTCCCACTATGTCCATGGCGATGCATTCAAAGGGCACACCGATGATCGGTAGGGGGACCAGTGGGTTTCGGAAGTGGGCCTTTGGGGCAGTCGTTTGACACTCCGGGCAGCTGCGACAGTAGTCTTCCACGGCCCTCCCCATCCCGGGCAGTGGAACCAGGCAGCGATCCGTTCCCGGGTCTTCTCCATTCCCAGGTGCGCCCCCAACAGGTGGGTGTTGGCCAGCTGAAGAACGGTGCCCACATACCGTCGGGACAGCAGCAATACCTCTCGAAGTTCCCCCTGTTGGCTCAACACCTGATACAAAAGGTTATTCTTGATTTGGAAATGGGGGTATCGCCAATCACTCACCCCTGGAAGCAGCTGTCCATCTACCACTATCACTTGGGCTGTGGCGGCTTTCAAGTTGGGATCCTCCCACTGGGCTGTCCCGAATTGTCCCCTCAGTTGGCACCCAGCGGGTGTCTTGAAGGGCCCCTCAAAATCGAGGAGGGGGAGGCTGGGCTCTTCCTCCCGTGGTTCCCCAGGGGGTCGGGTTCTGGCAACCCCTCCGACTCCGGACCCGTAGATACAGGTTGATCAACCGTTTACTTCCAGGCCGCACAGGCAATGGGTCTTCCTCTCACTCGTCTCCGGCCAGCTCGTACCTTCTTCCTAAACTCGTGCCCCCACAGCGCCGCGAACATCGGACAATCTCGTCCCACTAGGACAGGTACCGGCAACTCTGGTACTGCACCCACCATCATCTGGCAGCTCCCTTGTGGCGTCACGATGTTGGCCCATACAGTTGGATACCGCTTTGTGTCCCCGTGAACACAGGAAATGGACATCTCCCTACCACGTTCGGTCTCCTGGTTCAGCAGGCTCGTGGTTACTAGGGTAACCATACTTCTGGAGTCTAATAGAGCTTTCAACCTTCCCCGGGACAATGGGTGCAGTTGATTCGCTGTGTGCCCAACAGGAGGTGACGTAGTTCACTGCGTGACCCACCTCGCCTCTGGGGCTTGCTGATGGCATCGACTCCTCTCGAGCCGGGCAATTCCAGGCAATGTGACCCCGGGTGCCACACTCAAAACAACTCCTTTGGTCTCCATCCACCTGGAGTCGTCGGTGGCGGGTCGGCCCTACCCCAGCCGTCTCTCCAGGGGTTTGCTGTCCTTTTGCCCTGCTGACTGTCGGTTCGGGGTACACAGCAGTGAGGCTGTCCTTCCGAATCCTCGAACGGGTCGCCGTCTCAGCCTGGCTCCCACTCAGTAGGGCATGAGTGTTCTGATGCGTCTCCACTGCTTCCAGGAGGCCCTCCAAGGTCTGGGGCGCGCATAGACTCGCTGCCCTCTTCATGTCGTGCGGTAGTGCCTGTAGGCAGTCCTTCCGAATCCTCGAACTGTGCTGTTAACTGTGCTGTTATAATCTCCACCCGGCACAGCCAGAAGAGGACTGGCCACCCCTCATAGCCTAGTTCCTCTCTAGGTTTCTTCCTAGGTTTTGGCATTTCTAGGGAGTTTTTCCTAGCCACCTTGCTTCTACACCTGCATTGCTTGCTGTTTGGGGTTTTAGGCTGGGTTTCTGTACAGCACTTTGAGATATCAGCTGATGTAAGAAGGGCTATATAAATACATTTGATTTGATTTGATTTAGGAAGCGATCCAGGACCACTTTGTCTAGGATGGAGAGGGTGGATACGTCGGTTAGGAGCCACCCCCTGGTGACGCGCAGTAGGTCGCTCATCTGGGCTCAGGGGGATGCGTCGGCTACGAACCTCCAGTTGTGGAAGAGTTGAGCCCGATGGGCCAGGCTGTACCCGTAGCGGCTGAGAGAGGGAATGCCCATCCTTCCCGTAGTTCTGTCCATTCAAAACGTACAGAGGTAGGTTTCAATGTCGTCATCTTCTGTTAGCTTGATTAAAAACTGGTTTGGATGTGATTCAGTAGACGCTCCTCCTTGTAGCTTTCTGATTTTCTCAATGAGGCGGACGTTTTGTAGCCGCTGTTCCTCCAGCGTTCGTTCCTAAACCGCCTGTTGGGCTTGTTGGGCCCGGATGAACTGAGCTATGCTGTGTAAACGTCAACCATGATCTGACCACGTTATCAGAATGCCCGCATTCTCCACCACTTGTGGCAGACCAGGGGGCTGGGTCAAAATGTTTACACAGATCAGACACGGACAGAGTAGGATTAGCTCAGTTTCAAAGGTGTTTATTAACCTCTATGGGCTAGGCTGGACGAATTCGTCCCACCTACGTAACAGCCACTTGAAGCCTGTGGCGCGATTTTCAAAACCTTAAAAATCCTATTACTTCAATTTCTCAAACATATGACTATTTTACAGCTATTTAAAGACAAGACTCTCGTTAATCTAACCACACTATCCGATTTCAAAAAGGCTTTACAACGAAAGCAAAACATTAGATTATGTCAGCAGAGTACCAAGCCAGAAATAATCAGACACCCATTTTTCAAGCTCGCATATAATGTCACAAAAACCCAGAAGACAGCTAAATGCAACACTAACCTTTGATGATCTTCATCAGATGACAACCCTAGGACATTATGTTATACAATACATGCATGTTTTGTTCAATCAAGTTCATATTTATATCAAAAACCAGCTTTTTACATTAGCATGTGACGTTCAGAACTAGCATACCCCCCGCAAACTTCCGGGGAATTCGCTAACATTTTACTAAATTACTCACGATAAACGTTCACAAAAAGCATAACAATTATTTTAAGAATTATAGATACAGACCTCCTCTATGCACTCGATATGTCCGATTTTAAAATAGCTTTTTGGTGAAAGCACATTTTGCAATATTCTAAGTACATAGCCCAGGCATCACGGGCTAGCTATTTAGACACCCAGCAAGTTTAGCACTCACCATAATCATATTTACTATTATAAAAGTTTGATTACCTTTTGTTGTCTTCGTCAGAATGCACTCCCAGGACTGCTACTTCAATAACAAATGTTGGTTTGGTCCAAAATAATCCATCGTTATATCCGAATAGCGGCGTTTTGTTCGTGCGTTCCAGACACTATCCGAAATGGTAAAGAAGGGTCGCACGCATGGCGCAATTCGTGACCAAAAAAGTCTAAATATTCCATTACCGTACTTCGAAGCATGTCAACCGCTGTTTAAAATCAATTTTTATGCCATTTTTCTCGTAGAAAAGCGATAATATTCCGACCGGGAATCTCCTTTTCGGCAAACAGAGGAAAAAATCACAAAGACGGGGGCGGTCAGGTCACGCGCCTAAGCCCAGAGTCCCTTGATCGGCCACTTGAGAAAGGCGATAATGTGTTTCAGCCTGGGCCTGGGATGACGACATTCAGGTTTTTCCCGGGCTCTGAGCGCCTATGGACGACGTAGGAAGTGTCACGTTAGAGCAGAGATCCTTAGTAAAAGATAGAGATGGCAAAGAAGTTCCAGAAATGGTCAGACAGGCCACTTCCTGTAAAGGAATCTCTCAGGTTTTGACCTGCCATTTGAGTTCTGTTATACTCACAGACACCATTCAAACAGTTTTAGAAACTTTAGGGTGTTTTCTATCCATATGTAATAAGTATATGCATATTCTAGTTACTGGGTAGGAGTGGTAACCAGATTAAATCGGGTACGTTTTTTATCCAGCCGTGTCAATACTGCCCCCTAGCCCTAACAGGTTAAAATAATAGTTCAGCACCAATTATTCCTGGCCGGAGAGCTCGTCGAGACCTGGCACGTCCAGCAGATAGAGCCATCGCCTCGTGATGTACCCCACAGGACAAATGTACCCTGGTGGCTGGCCTGCTGTACCCCACAGGACAAATAGAACTACTCAACAAATTATTTAAAAAATGTAAGCCTATGTGTAATCATAGAATTACATACACCATCCCTATTATTTCCATATATGATCTCTGTGGGTCTAGTAGCTTAGAACTAGTAAAGATTTGTCATATCACTTTTAACATGCATTACCTTTTAATGTGGCAGAAATACAACCAGTCATGATGTTTTCATCTGATTGTCAAATAATCACTTCAAAAAGGTAATCCTGCAGCCTACCCACGAAAATTCCCCCAATCACAAAAAAATTCCAGCATCCAAACAGTGCACTGCGCACCTGCAATTTGATGAATGGAAAGAGACATCGGTTACAAAACACCTACGTGTATTGTAATGACAATCTATGATTGTCATTAGGTCTACACTTGTAGACTGAAGTGATGCGTCCACTGCTTCATGTGACTGGGATACCAGATATCACCACCACCAACATGCCCAGAGGAATCAGTAGGACTGTTAGATCGATGTGTCACGTCCTGACCATAGAAAGATGTTATTTTCGATGGTAGAGTAGGTCAGGGCATGACAGTTTTTTTCCTATGTTTTCTATTTCTATGTTTAGGTTCTAGTTTTGTATTTCTATGTTGGGGTTTTGTTTGGGATGATCTCCAATTAGAGGCAGCTGGTCCTCGTTGTCTCTAATTGGAGATCATACTTAAGCAGGGTTTTTTCCACCTGGGTTTTTGTTGGTGATTCATTTTGAGTTGTGTCTGTCACGGTTTGTTGTTTTTTCATTCAGTTTATTTATGTATTGCATAGTTTCACAGTATAAATAAAATGTGGAACGACACATACGCTGCACTTCGGTCCTCTCATTCCTACGACAGCCGTGACACTATGGAACTGATGGTGAAAGACTATGTTTATTGTAAAATATTGTCCATAAAACATTACGTTTTTTTTGTGATCATTTTTGTGCTGCTATGACTAAAGGGAAATATTTGTTCAGCTCTTCACACCTTTTATGTGTGAACCTTGGCCATACAAGAATAGAAGGCTGCTACATCTACAAACCACAGAGGTGGGAGGAAGTGGTAAATGTCTGTCTCTGTGATGGTGAATGTCTCTATGACAACACTGTCTTGGCCTATACTCTGTGTGAAAATGTTTGAGGGTGTTTTTCTGCCCTAAACCTTAGTGTGAAAAACAGAGAATGTTATCTTTCCTCATATTGCCATCCATTTGGAAGAGTAAGTATGAAATACAGCTGTATGAGTGATAATTACCTCATGGAGTCCTTCTCCTTGTCCCCCTCAGGTCCTTGGACTGTGTTGTCAGTCTGAATAGGTAAGATGTACATGTAGGTAAAGTTATTAAAGGGACTATGCATAGATAATAACAGAGTAACAGCAGTGTAGGTACCGCTTGCCGTGCTGTAGCAGAGAGAACAGTCTATGACTCGGGTGGCTGGAGTCTTTGACAATTTCTTGGGCCTTCCTCTGACACCGCCTGATATATAGGTCCTGGATGGCAGGAAGCTTGGCCCCGGGGATGTACTGGGCCGTACGCACTGCCCTCTGTAGGTCGGAGGCCGAGCAGTTGCCATACCAGGCAGTGATGCAACCGTTCAGGATGCTCTCGATGGTGCAGCTGTAAATCCTTTTCAGAATCTGATGACCCATGCCAAATCTTTTCAATCTCCTGAGGGGGAATAGGTTTTGTGGTGCCCTCTTCACGACTGTCTTGGTGTGCTTGGACCATGTTAGTCTGTTGGTGATGTGGACGCCAAGGAACTTGAAGCTCTCAACCTGCTCCACTACAGCCTCGTCGATGAGAATGGGGGGGTGATCGATCCTCCTTTTCCTGTTGTCCACAATCATCTCCATTGTCAGTGATGTACTGGGCCATACGCACTACCCTCTGTAGCGCCGTACGATCGGATGCCGAGCAGTTGCCGTACCAGGCAGTGAAGCAAACGGTCAGGATGTTCTTGGTGCAGCTGTAGAACTTTTTGAGAATCTGGAGACCTATGCCAAATCTTTTCATTTTCCTGAGAGGGAAAAGCTGCTTTTGTGCCCTCTTCACGACTATCTTGGTGTGTAACGACCATGATAGTTTGTTGGTGATGTGGACACCAAGGAACTTGAAACTCTCGACCCACTCCATCACTATTGTGGGATAGTGATGGAGCCGCCTGTCTGTTCAGACACAGAGTTAGACCACCAGATCCTGCAGACAGATCAAACACCCACATTGCTGACTGGGATTTAAGAAAATACACAATATAGAGAAATCACATTGCACCAGCCCTGTTAATAAAAAACACTATTTGAATATTGTAGAAAATGTTTACTTTCAGAAA
Source organism: Salmo salar (assembly GCF_965601325.2). Classification (NCBI taxonomy): domain Eukaryota; kingdom Metazoa; phylum Chordata; class Actinopteri; order Salmoniformes; family Salmonidae; genus Salmo; species Salmo salar. The sequence goes on from NC_138291.1 coordinate 172,531,743, forward strand.
CAAAACAAAGTAGTTATTTTCCCCCTATTGGTTAAAGAATACTTTTTATTTTTACAGGACAAATGTGATTGAAAACCAGAAAGCCAATGGCAAGTCCTCGCTCAAAATATAGATAAAAAAATAAAAATAAAGGACACAGATGACAAGAAGAGGAGGAGGAGGGAGAGGGAGATGGAGATATTGTTATCCACGTCGGCACCAACGATGTTAGGATGAAACAGTCAGAGGTCACCAAGCGCAACATAGCTTCAGCGTGTAAATCAGCTAGAAAGATGTGTCGGCATCGATTAATTGTCTCTGGCCCCCTCCCAGTTAGGGGGAGTGATGAGCTCTACAGCAGAGTCTCACAACTCAATCGCTGGTTGAAAACTGTTTTCTGCCCCTCCCAAAAGATAGAATTTGTAGATAATTGGCCCTCTTTCTGGGACTCACCCACAAACAGGACCAAGCCTGGCCTGTTGAGGAGTGACGGACTCCATCCTAGCTGGAGGGGTGCTCTCATCTTATCTACGAACATAGACAGGGCTCTAACTCCTCTAGCTCCACAATGAAATAGGGTGCAGGCCAGGCAGCAGGCTGTTAGCCAGCCTGCCAGCTTAGTGGAGTCTGCCACTAGCACAGTCAGTGTAGTCAGCTCAGCTTTCCCCATTGAGACCGTGTCTGTGCCTCGATCTAGGTTGGGCAAAATTAAAGATGGCGGTGTTCGCTTTAGCAATCTCACTAGTATAAAGACCTCCTCCATTCCTGCCATTATTGAAAGAGATTGTGATACCTCACATCTCAAAATTGGGTTACTTAATGTTAGATCCCTCACTTCCAAGGCAGTTATAGTCAATGAACTAATCACTGATAATAATCTTGATGTGATTGGCCTGACTGAAACATGGCTTAAGCCTGATGAATTTACTGTGTTAAATGAGGCCTCACCCCCTGGTTACACTAGTGACCATACCCCCCGTGCATCCGGCAAAGGCGGAGGTGTTGCTAATATTTACGATAGCAAATTTCAATTTACAAAAAAAAAAACAATGACGTTTTCGTCTTTTGAGCTTCTAGTCATGAAATCTATGCAGCCTACTCACTCACTTTTTATAGCTACTGTTTACAGGCCTCCTGAGCCATATGCAGTGTTCCTCACTGAGTTCCCTGAATTCCTATCGGATCTTGTAGTCATAGCAGATAATATTCAAATTTTTGGTGACTTTAACATTCACATGGAAAAGTCCACAGACCCACTCCAAAAGGCTTTCGGAGCCATCATCGATTCAGTGGGTTTTGTCCAACATGTCTCTGGACCTACTCACTGCCACAGTCATACTCTGGACCTAGTTTTGTCCCATGGAATAAATGTTGTGGATCTTAATGTTTTTCCTCATAATCCTGGACTATCGGACCACCATTTTATTACGTTTGCAATCGCAACAAATAATCTGCTCAGACCCCAACCAAGGAGCATTAAAAGTCGTGCTATAAATTCTCAGACAACCCAAAGATTCCTTGATGCCCTTCCAGACTGCCTCTGCCTACCCAAGGACGTCAGAGGACAAAAATCAGTTAACCACCTAACCGAGGAACTCAATTTAACCTTGCGCAATACCCTAGATGCAGTTGCACCCCTAAAAACTAAAAACATCTGTCATAAAAAACTAGCTCCCTGGTATACAGAAAATACACGAGCTCTGAAGCAAGCTTCCAGAAAATTGGAACGGAAATGGCGCCACACCAAACTGGAAGTCTTCCGACTAGCTTGGAAAGACAGTACCGTGCAGTATCGAAGAGCCCTCACTGCTGCTCGATCATCCTATTTTTCCAACTTAATTGAGGAAAATAAGAACTATCCGAAATTTCTTTTTGATACTGTCGCAAAGCTAACTAAAAAGCAGCCTTCGCAAATGGAGGATGGCTTTCACTTCAGCAGTAATACATTTATGAACTTCTTTGAGGAAAAGATCATGATCATTAGAAAGCAAATTACAGACTCCTCTTTAAATCTGGGTATTCCTCCAAAGCTCCATTGTCCTGAGTCTACACAACTCTGCCAGGACCTAGGATCAAGGGAGATACTAAAGTGTTTTAGTACTATATCTCTTGACACAATGATGAAAATAATCATGGCTTCCAAACCCTCAAGCTGCATACTGGACCCTATTCCAACTAAACTACTGAAAGAGCTGCTTCCTGTGCTTGGCCCTCCTATGTTGAACATAATAAACGGCTCTCTATCCACCGGATGTGTACCAAGCTCACTAAAAGTGGCAGTAATAAAGCCTCTCTTGAAAAAGCCGAATCTTGATCCAGAAATTATAAAAAACTATCGGCCGAATCTTCCATTCCTCTCAAAATTTTTTGAAAAAGCTGTTGCACAGCAACTCACTGCCTTCCTGAAGACAAACAATGTATACGAAACGCTTCAGTCTGGTTTTAGACCCCATCATAGCACTGAGACTGCACTTGTGAAGGTGGTAAATTACCTTTTAATGACGTCAGACCGAGGCTCTGCATCTGTCCTCGTGCTCCTAGATCTTAGTGCCGCTTTTGATACCATCGATCACCACATTCTTTTGGAGAGATTGGAAACCCAAATTGGTCTACATGGACAAGTTCTGGCCTGGTTTAGATCCTATCTGTCGGAAAGATATCAGTTTGTCTCTGTGAATGGTTTGTCCTCTGACAAATCAATTGTACATTTCGTGTGTTCCTCAAGGTTCCGTTTTAGGACCACTATTGTTTTCACTATATATTTTACCTCTTGGGGATGTCATTCGAAAACATAATGTTAAATTTCACTGCTATGCGGACGACACACAGCTGTACATTTCAATGAAACATGGTGAAGCCCCAAAATTGCCCTCGCTAGAAGCCTGTGTTTCAGACATAAAGAAGTGGATGGCTGCAAACTTTCTACTTTTAAACTCGGACAAAACAGAGATGCTTGTTCTAGGTCCCAAGAAACAAAGAGATCTTCTGTTGAATCTGACAATTAATCTGGATGGTTGTACAGTCGTCTCAAATAAAACTTTGAAGGACCTCGGCATTACTCTGGACCCTGATCTCTCTTTTGAAGAACATATCAAGAATGTTTCAAGGACAGCTTTTTTCCATCTACGTAACATTGCAAAAATCAGAAACTTTCTGTCCAAAAATGACGCAGAAAAATTAATCCATGCTTTTGTTTCTTCTAGGCTGGACTACTGCAATGCTCTACTTTCCGGCTACCCGGATAAAGCACTAAATAAACTTCAGTTAGTGCTAAATACGGCTGCTAGAACCCTGACTAGAACCAAAAAATGTGATCATATTACTCCAGTGCTAGCCTCCCTACACTGGCTTCCTGTTAAGGCAAGGGCTGATTTCAAGGTTTTACTGCTAACCTACAAAGCATTACATGGGCTTGCTCCTACCTATCTTTCCGATTTGGTCCTGCCGTACATACCTACACGTACGCTACGGTCACAAGACGCAGGCCTCCTAATTGTCCCTAGAATTTCTAAGCAAACGGCTGGAGGTAGGGCTTTCTCCTATAGAGCTCCATTTTTATGGAATGGTCTGCCTACCAATGTGAGAGACGCAGACTCAGTCTCAACCTTTAAGTCTTTACTGAAGACTTATCTCTTCAGTAGGTCCTATGATTAAGTATAGTCTGGCCCAGGAGTGTGAAGGTGAACGGAAAGGCTGGAGCAACGAACCGCCCTTGCTGTCTCTGCCTTGCCGGTTCCCCTCTTTCCACTGGGATTCTCTGCCTCTAACCCTTTTACAGGGGCTGAGTCACTGGCTTACTGGTGTTCTTCCATGCCGTCCATGGGAGGGGTGCGTCACTTGAGTGGGTTGAGTCACTGACGTGGTCTTCCTGTCTGGGTTGGCGCCCCCCCTTGGGTTGTGCCATGGCGGAGATCGCTGTGGGCTATACTCGGCCTTGTCTTAGAACGGTAAGTTGGTGGTTGGAGACATCCCTCTAGTGGTGTGGGGGCTGTGCTTTGGCAAAGTGGGTGGGGTTATATCCTGCCTGTTTGGCCCTGTCTGGGGGTATCATCGGATGGGGCCACAGTGTCTTCTGATCCCTCCTGTCTCAGCCTCCAGTATTTATGCTGCAGTAGTTTATGTGTCGGGGGGGCTAGGGTCAGTCTGTTACATCTGGAGTATTTCTCTTGTCTTATCCGGTGTCCTGTGTGAATTTAAATATGCTCTCTCTAATTCTCTCTTCTCTCTTTCTGTCTTTCTCTCGGAGGACCTGAGCCCTAGGACCATGTCTCAGGACTACCTGGTATGATGACTCCTTGCTGTCCCCAGTCCACCTGGCCGTGCTGCTGCTCCAGTTTCAACTGTTCTGCCTGCGGCTATGGAACCCTGACCTGTTCACCGGACGTGCTTGTTGCACCCTCAACAACTACTATGATTATTATTATTTGACCATGCTGGTCATTTATGAACATTTTAACATCTTGACCATGTTCTGTTATAATATCCACCCTGCACAGCCAGAAGAGGACTGGCCACCCCTCATAGCCTGGTTCCTCTCTAGGTTTCTTCCTAGGTTTTTGGCCTTTCTAGGGAGTTTTTCCTAGGGAGTTTTTCCTAGCCACCGTGCTTCTTTCACATGCTTTGCTTGCTGTTTGGGGTTTTAGGCTGGGTTTCTGTACAGCACTTTGGGATATCGGCTGATGTATGAAGGGCTATATAAAAATAAATTTGATTTGATTTGAGAGATCCAACCTGCCTTCCCTGTGGTTCAGTTGGTAGAGCATGGTGTTTGCAATGCCAGCATGGTGTGTGCAACGCCAGGGTTGTGGGTTCGATTCCCACGGGGGACCAGTACAAAAAATTTTTTTATGAAATGTATGCATTCACTACTGTAAGTCGCTCTGGATAAGAGCATCTGCTAAATGACTGAAATTTAAAAAAAAGTAACCTTGTCAGCATTTTGTAAGATTCTGTACATAAATGAGACACTCTGTATGGTATGTTACGTTTCGTATGGTATGTATTAATTTGTGGATGTCCATCATCCATTCCGTATGATATGTTATGAATTGCAATTTGTTGTGGCTAATGTTAGCTAGTTGGCTAAAGTTTGAGTTTGAGTTCATTTAAATTTTTACAGGGACAGTGCACATTTCTGTAACTTTAGCTAGTCTAGCAGTTAGGGTTAGGGTTTAAGGTTAAGCTAAAGGGCTAAGGTTAGGCTAGCTAAGATGCTAAGTACTTGCAAAATGGCTCAAATGTTACATTTGTCCAGGATGAGATTCAAACACAAAACCTTTGGGTTGCTAGACGTTTGAATTATACGCCCACACGTCCACCCAGACCAACCTTAAGTAAAAATACCAAACGTCTAATTTGGGTGTCCCAGATTTACCTTTACTCTGATACATGACTTCTATTCCATGAGACTAGGCCGAGATATGAGGAGCCTTGTGTGGGTGGGTGTTTTTGTCTATGTCTGTGTATGCCATAATACTGCTCAAATGTGTGTGACAAGGATCAAGGCACCAAAGAGAACAACTCTACTTCCTAATGAATACCGACATAGTCATCTTCAACTCTCTTCCTGCTTCTGTTTGAGTGTATATGCCCCCCTCAGTAGCAGATAGCAACTACTACATTCTGTGGACTAGTTTTAACCACTTTGTAAATACTGTGGCAAAGAAGGGGGTCGAGTGATAAATGGCAGATATGTGAGGGCAGAACTAATAAACGGGCTCTGCCCGATCACTAAAATGGCCACCCCGATCAGAACTACAGATCACAAAATGGCCGACTGCCAAAACTACAATTCCCAGAAGCAAGGGGAACCCTCAGAAGGTGGAGCCGACCCACAGATAAAAGGTCAAGAAAAACCAGGAAGAGAGAGAGAGGGGGCGGGAAGGATCTATGAACCATAGAGAAAGAGACAATCTACATTGGCTGGATTTACCGTGTACGAGCTGGACTGTTTTGGACTTACCTGTTGGCGTTTAGACCTGGACCTACCGAGAACCAGATTTGTGTACCGAACCCTGCTATCCTTGACCTTACCTGCGGCCTGGGTGGACCAGGACAGCGAAACAAACACACAGGTACTGTCATGTTCGAAAGAACTTTCATTCTGGGCTGACTTTGGTGACAGTTTCCCACTTAATTTGTGACAAACGCTCCTAACTTTGAAGAGGTTTGCCACAATACTAAAACAGATTTCAATCCATTTTGTACTCAGCATAAGCTTTTTATTTTGCTACACAGCTTGTACATTTATAATACACATTTGATCATGATCTGTTACATTTCACTAGATACATGAGACCAATAACAGTGATGTGGGGAAAAAGTGACAAAGGAAAAGGGCAGTGGAGTAGGTGGGAGGGACATAACTAATGTAACAGATACACTACATGACCTAAAGTATGTGGACCCCAGCATGTTGAAACATCTCATTCCAAAATAATGAGCATTAATATTGAGTTTGTCCCCCATTTTCTGCTATAAACAGACTCCAATCTTCTGGGAAGCTTTCACTAGATGTTGAAACATTGCTGCCGGAACTTGCTTCTATTCAGCCACAAAAACATTAGTAAGGTCGGGCACTGATTTTGGGCGATTAGGCCTGGCTCGCAATCGGCATTCCAATTCATCCCAAAGGTGTTTGATGGGGTTGAGGTCAGGGCTCTGTGCATGCCAGTCAAGCTGAAACAGGAAAGAGCCTTCCCCAAACTGTTGCCAGAAAGATGGAAGCACAGAATCATCTACAATGTTATTGTATGCTGTAGCGTAGCCCGAACCATTTAAAAGCCCCAGACCATTATTTCTCCTCCACCAAACTTTACAGTTAGCCCTTTGCATTGGGGCAGGTAGCGTTCTCCTGGCAACCGCCAAACCCAGATTCGTCCGTCGGACTAGCCAGATGGTGAAGCGTGATTCGTCACTCCAGAGAACACGTTTCCACTGCTCCAGAGTCCAATAGCGGCGAGTTTACACCACTCGAGCCGGCGCTTGGCATTGCACATGGTGATCTTAAGCTTGTGTGCGGCTGCTCGGCCAAGGAAACCCATTTCATGAAGCTCCCTACTAACAGTTCTTGTGCTGACGTTGCTTCCAGAGGCAGTTTGGAACTCGGTAGTGAGTGTTTCAACCAAGAACAAATTATTTTTCGTGCTACGTGCTTCAGCACTCAGCTGTCCAGTTCTGTGATCTTGTGTGGCCTACCACTTCGCGGCTGAGCCGTTGTTGCTCCAAGACATTTCCAATTCACAATAACAGCACTTACAGTTGACCGGGGCAGCTCTAGCAGGGCAGAGCTGACGGTGCCACGTTGAAAGACACTGAGCTCATCAGTGAGGCCATTCTACTGCCAATGCTTGTCTAAGGAGATTGCATGGCTGCGTGCTCTATTTTATACACCTGTCAGCAACGGGTGTGGCTGAAATAGCTGAATCCACTAATTTGAAGGGGTGTCCACATACTATTGTATATATAGTGTATGTGGTGATAATCAAAACAAGCACAGCAGACTGTCTTCAGTAGTTAATGGACACAACAAGGAGACAGGTGGGTTAGGAGGTGTGGGAAGAAGCATGTTGGAGGCAGATAGATAGTCATGACTCATGTTGTGACACAGGAGGGGGAGTGGGATGTCCTTCCAGGATCAGGGCTCTTTGGGACCAAGATCTTCACTGTCAGTCACTGCTGTGTTGCTGCCCTCTGCTGGAAAGAAAGTAGTTTGGCGCACAATACAGGCATGTTATAGAAATAATAACAATGTAGTCAGCTTCTCTGTATGATAAGGATAAAAAGTGTGTGACTAATTAGTGATCTATTGTACACATACAGTAGTAATGTATGGTCTTATCTGTTTCTTTGTTGAGAGATTAGCGTCATCTGTGTAGGTACTTGAGCATAGCCGTGGGAAGTAGGGGTGCTGCAATTAAACAAAATAATGTTCTGCAAATGATTTTTCCCCCTCAAAATCAGTGCACTGGGCCTTTATTACTCCTGTATGAGCAGATAAAAATAGTGGACAGCGGCGCAGGGAGAAAATATTCTCTCAGCACCTCCTTCCCCCCCACAGCCATGTCCATGACAGACAAAAGAAGTCAACACTTACCTGTGTGGTGTAGGGCTAGTGAGCTGTAGACCACATTATCATCTGGTTCTGCCTAGAAGAGAGGAGGGACACACAGGTAGAGAGGAGAAAAGGGACTATTTGTCATGATAAAATATAGGCTACAGCTTGGAAACACTTCAACCATTTGTTGCAGAATAGCTGAAACTGGATGAGATACATAAAGACATTAAAACTCCAAAATGTTTACACCATAACACATTTTCAGTGTCTACACCCTATACACCAATGACAAAGCACAAACCATAAACCCTCTTTTTCAAGTACTCTGACGACACAGCCATCCTTCCAGCAATATCAATCATCCGTTACCCAAGTCAATGAATGTTGCCACAATAACTTCCTGGATCTCAACGTTTCCAACAAAATAAATAACCACTGAATTTTGCAAATAAAAAACCTGTAACAGCTGTTGAAATGATGATTCCTTCATTCAAATACCTCTGAATTGAAATAGACCACAAGCTCACCTTTGATCAACACAACACTGAAATAACAAAGACGTTCCAGCAACGTCGGTTTGTCATCAGGCGTCTGATCAAGCTGTCTGTCAAACCCAAACTCATTCTGCTAGTCTACCAGAGCATCATCACCACTACTCATCTACTGAAGTATCTGCTACCACAACATGCTCACAGTCTCACACCACAATAAACTATTAAGGATCACCAACACCGCATCTAAACTGATTGGACTCCCCACTCCAAAACACTCCCTTCTTAATGAAGGAGCTATCCAGAGTAAAGCCCACCACATGATCTCCAGTCCAGACCACCCACTACACCACTGCTTTGATCTTCTCCCATCAGGTCAGAGATAGACTATTAAATGTCTCACTGAAAGCTTCAGGAGGAGTTTCATCCCAGGGACCATCACAACTCTAAACAGTTCCATGGATCTTCCTCCTATGGACAGGTGGGTGGTGCTATTTATGTCTGACTGTTGTTTGTTTCCTGATGTTCCTCTTGTAGGACAATAAACCTGATTATGATATGTGACTTCATCTATAACCCCACCAGTCTGTCAATCTTTTAACATCATAGTGATCAGAATATCAGCCTTACAGTACCTTGGTCTGTACATTTAGCTGGTTCCTCCTCTTGGGGACAACACTGCTGTACTTCACATCATCATCACCTTTGGCAGGAAATGGGTCCAGCTGTAGGGCTAGTGAGCTGTAGACCACATTATCATCAGGTTCTACCTAGAATAAAGGAGGGACACACACAGGTAGAGAGGTGAAGAGGGACAATTTGTGATGATGGAATGTAGGCTACAGCTTGGAAACACACGGAAATAGGTACATTAATGCTCACAAGGCTGCCAGCCCAGACGCATCCCTAGCCGCGTCCTCAGAGTATAACCCATCTGGACAACAGGAATACCTATGTAAGAATGCTGTTCATTGACTACAGCTCAGCCTTCAACACCATAGTACCGTCCAAGCTCATCATTAAGCTTGGGGTCTGAACCCAGCCCTGTGCAACTGAGTCCTGGACTTCTTGAGGGGCCACCCCCAGGTGGTGAAGATAGGAAACAACACCTCCACTATGCTGATCCTCGACACATGGGCCCCACCAGGGTGTGTGCTCAGCACCCTCCTGTACAACCTGTTCACCCATGACTGTGTGGCCATGCACACCTCCAACTCAATCATCAAGTTTGCAGATGACACAACAGTAGTAGGCCTGATTACCAACAATGATAATGTATGTCCTCAAAGTGAGCAAAGAAGTTGTTATACTCCGGACTCCAACAATGCTCATCCTAATATTTCTATATTTCTTAATTCCATTGTTTTCCTTTTAGATCTGTGTGTACTGTAGTGAATTGTTAGATATTACTGTACTGCTGGAGCTAGAAACACAAGCATTTTGCTACACCTGCATCTGCTAAATATGTGTATGCGACCAATAAAATATCATTTTATTTGATGAAGACATAAAACTCCAAAACGTTTACAGCATAACACATGTTCAGTGTCTCACAAATATGTGACTTCATCTATAATTTATCCTCATGCACCAGTCTGCCACATAGCCGACAGTACAACACAGCTACAACTTAATCTATTAACATCATAGTGATCAGAAAAGCAGCCTTACCTTGGTCTGTACATTTAGCTGGTTCCTCCTCTTGGTGACAACAGTGCTGTACGTCACATCATCACCATGGTCAGGAAATGGGTCCTGCTGGTAGAGACACACAAAGGGGGTTAATGATAAAAACTCATCATCAGTCTACATGTATGAGATACCTTGTACATTTACATAATCCACAATATAAGGCATGTATTTGTTTTAACAACATTGCGATATGAGCTTTCTTACTCTCAAACAGCACAGTATCAGTCAGGTATTTTTTTTTACCCTTATTTTACCAGGTAAGTTGACTGAGAACACATTCTCATATACAGAAACAGTCTGGGGAGTAGATCCATTGGAGAGGAGTGGGGATGAATGAGCCAATTGTAAGCTGGGGATGATTAGGTGACCATGATGGTATGAGGGCCAGATTGGGAATTTTTCCAAAACACCAGGGTTAACACCCTTATCCTTACAATAAATGCCATGGGATCTTTAGTGACCACAGAGAGTCAGGACACCCATCCGAAAGACTGGGATATTTTTTTAGACCAGAGGAAATAATGCCTTTTACTGGCAACTCCAACACCTCTTCCAGCAGCATCTGGTCTCCCATCTTGGGACCAATCAGGACCAACCCTGCTCAGCTTCAGAAGCAAGCCAGCAGTGGGATGCAGGGGTGTATGCTGCTGGCATACCATACCAGGTCAAATAGGAACAGGACAGAGAAGCAACATAGGCCAACAATGTCTGCGAAGCTGACCAGGAAATCACCTGAAAGACCCACTCCAGCCTCCCTACAACATTTATCACCTGAATTACTATACAAATGATGTCCTCAATTGGTTATCTATTCTTCCCAGAAGGACTGCAAAACCTTGAATTTTGCAATTACGCCTACAAACTATTTTACTATTTTACTCAGAATATATTTTTTACCTTTAAGTATGTGTACTTTACTGTACCTATACTTGGAATATCATGTTTCAACTGGAATAGTTCAGAAATATCTGGAGTGGTACTTTAACCAGTGACTGTTCTTCATATCCTATTATTAGCTCTACACTGTAAACCACTTTGACAAACTGACATCACACTGTCTCAACAGTCCTGGGTATGTAACATTGACTGTAAATATAGAGTTAACATGGTTAAATTGTACAGTTACAATGGACATGAAGCTGTTGCTGAAGAGTTAACGTGTGATTTAAGTCCATCTGATGTCCTGTCCATGGCCATGTCTTTCATTTTTCACAGACAGTGGATTACCCACAAGGCCTTGAGTCAGATGAGAGGAACATGAGTGTAGCCTACCACTGAGGTGTTTGTTGTCTGGTCCATGGCCTTATTGTCCTCTGGAATAAAGAAAGAGATGCAGTATTAGAGACCTCTGAGATACACTAGAATAATACTGAATACATTCATCATAGAAGAGTTATACTTTTGAGTCTCCTCCTCTTATGTCAAGTTACATTGGTTATAACATAGGCTAATACAGTTCTATTCAAGGAAAATATTGATTGTCTCATGAAAATATCTACAAAATCAAACGTATTACTTTTAAATTACAGTCATTATAGAATGAATACTTACTATGCTTTCTCCACATCTTCCATGTGACTAGGACACCAGCCATCACCACCACCAACATGCCCAGAGGAATCAGTAGGACTTTTAGATGTATGGAACTGATGGTGAAAGACAAGTTTATTGTAAAATACAGTCCATAAAACATCACAGAGAAATAGATTATCATTACTTTTTTTATGATGTTTTTTTTCTGCTGTTATGACAAATGGAAATATTTGTTCAGCTCTTCACACCTTTTATGTGTGAAACTTGACCATCCATGAATAGAATGCTGCTACTTCTACAACCACAGAGATATGTGTCATAGGCATGGTAAGGATTGGACCAAGGCGCAGCGGGAAAAGTGCTCATCTTCTTAATTTATTTAAAGAAAACACTTAAACAAAATAAACAAACGACGATAACAGTTCCATAAGGCTCCCAGGCTATACAGAAAATAACCACCCACAAAACACAAGTGAAACAAACACAACTAAATATGGCTTCCAATTAGAGACAACAACAACCAGCTGTCTCTAATTGGAGGTCATTGCCAAAAACCCAACATAGAAATAGAAAACTAGATTTAAACATAGAAATAGAAAACATAGAAACTAAACCAAAACACACAAAACAAACACCCCCTGCCATGCCATGACCAAACTACAATGACAAATAACCCCTTTTACTGGTCAGGACATGACCATATGAAGAAGTGGTAAATGGCTCTATGATGGTAAATGTCTCTATAACAGTGTCTTGGCCTATACTCGTTGTGAAAACATTTCAGGAGGGTGTATTTGTGCCCTAAACTCTAGTGTGAACAACAGAAAATGTTGCCTTTATTCATATTTCTATTATCATCCATTTGGAAGAGTAAGTGTGAAATACAGCTGAATGGGTGATAATTACCCCATGGTGTCCTTCTCCTTGCCTCCCTCAGGTCCTTGGACTGTGTTGTCAGTCTGAACAGGCTCAGCAGTTGGAGAGAAAGAGGATTGTTCAGTGGTTGGAGCTTGGGTTGCTGTGAGGTAAAAACAACAATGGTATTATGACTGGTGTACCAGAGACACAGGGTAGACTGAACTGGTACAAGAAATTATGGCTAAAATAGGACCTTCTTGTCCAGCTTATTTCATTTACCCCAACGTGGATTTTAACTTAGTACTGTTGAGTTCAAACCAGTGGTAGGACCACTAATTATTCCCAAAAGCTTTTAATCAGGTTACAATCCAATTTGTTTCAGATGATCAGCAGACTGGATAAAACCAGCTTAATAGTTAATTCTACGTATCTGATTGCTCTCTACTCACTGGTCATAGTAGAGGTACTTTGTGTGGTGGTTTGTTGTCTGACAGTGATTTGAACAGGCATCATAAAGTCTCCCCCTCCACACCTGTACCAGCCAGTGTTCTCCATCTTCAAACCACTCATAGTCACCGTTAAGACGTTTCCTCTGGTGGCATCAGTGGTCTGCTGTCTGGTCTCTATAGTCGTAGAATTCCTCTCACAGGAAAAATTGACACCAATCCTGCACCACCACTTCCTATTTCCAGTGTCACTATAGTAACATTTTACAATGACACTCCCTCCTTCAACTCCAGTCACCTCCCATTGGTCCACATAGAGTTTTGGAGTACCTGAACACAGAGGTACAGACACCAAAGAAGGTCCTGAGTGATCAAGTGTTTTTTTGTGACAACTGACCACAAATATCATAATGATGATATGATGTATAGAGAACAGAAAGTAGACATATACCAACATCCCATATGTCAACTTAATAGTGAAACCAGTAAATGTAACCAAAACACCAGTCATGTAATCACATGGAATAGTTACAAGGACCTTACCAGCAGTGACAAATAGTTGGAATCTTTCTATCATGACATTTGATCCACCAATGATCTCCACAGCACACCAGTAAAGTCCAGAGTCCACTGGCTCCAGATCAGTCATGGTCACAGTGAAGGTTTGCTTCTTGATGTCATCATAGACTGAGGCCTTATCTATGCTCTCAGTATGTACATCAGGGGAGCATCTTTTCAAAAAATCTAATTTACACAAGTATTTCACATGTGTTTTGTATTTCAGATCATACCGACATGGGATGGTGGTGGAGCCTCCTGTCTTCACAGACACACGATAAGCACCTGTAGACACAACAGAGAACACCTCAGATTGGAATTCAAGCAAATTCTCATAGCATGAAAATTACATTTAATCTGGACTATAGCACACACATCTTCAGAGTTTCAGCATGTGTCCAGTCCCAGTCCCTGACCTCAACATCAGCACTTCACAGAAACATGTAAAGTTTTTTTTGTTATTGGGCTATCCAAAAATAACTTTGTTTATGCAGATTTTTCATGTTACTTTTACTTTCTAGACATATCTTATATACATGGCACTTCTGTTACGCAGTAGTTACACAACAACATATAGTTATTAGATATACATTACATCTGGATAGATAGTACTTAACCTTATCCAGTATTCATTAAGATTGCGCCGGAGAGTATGGCTGCCGTTTCATGGGCTCTTAACTAACCGTTCTATTTTGTTTGTTTTCTCACATTTTATGTAACTTATTTTGTACATAATGTTTCTGCTACCGTCTCTTATGACCGAAAGAGCTTCTGGAAATCAGAACAGTGATTACTCACCTTTAACTGGATGAAGATTTTCTCTTTAATGAGTCAGACGAGAGGGATTAACCCCAGACACAAGAACATGCCCTCATCCCCGTCATTCGCGGGAGAAAGAGACGGAAACGATATTGTGGAAAGATATCGGGGTGCCTTGTGAGGATCCGCCGACGAGTGGCTAATTTGACCTTGCCATCCATACTACTGGCCAACGCACAATCGCTGGAAATTAAATTGTACGAGAAAAAGTCACGCATATCCTACCAGTGGGATATTAAAATCTGTAATATCTTATGTTTCACAGAGTTGTGTCTGAACGACGACATGATTAACATACAACCGACGGGTTACACACTGCATCGGCAGGATAGAACAGCAGCCTCTGGTAAGACAAGGGGTGGAGGTCTATGTATATTTGTAAACATCAGATGGTGCACTATATTTAACCTGTTGGGGATTGGGGGCAGTATTGACACGGCTGGATAAAAAACGTACCCGATTTTATCTGGTTACCACTCCTACCCAGTAACTAGAATATGCATATACTTATTACATATGGATAGAAAACACCCTTAAGTTTCTAAAACTGTTTGAATGGTGTCTGTGAGTATAACAGAACTCATTTGGCAGGCAAAAATGTGAGAAGGTTTCATTCAGGAAGTGGCCTGTCTGACAAGGTGTCGTTCTTCTTGTCTCTGTTTATTGAAGAGTGAGGATCTTAGCTGTCCCGTGACACTTCCTACGGCTGCCATAGGGTCTCAGAAGGCGGTAAAAAGCTGAATCGTGGCTTTGCAGGCTCTGGCTGAAAAAAAGTAGCGCGTTTGGGTAGTGGCTGGTTACAGTACTGTGAGACTCAGGCTCGTGCCCGCGTCGACCGAAAGCTTTGTTTACTTTCCTCTGTTTAGCTAAATGGACATTCCCAGTCGGAATATTATCGCTTTTTTACGAGAAAAATGGCAAAAAAATTGATTTTAAACAGCGGTTGACATGCTTCGAAGTACGGTAATGGAATATTTAGATTTTTTTTGTCACGAATTGCGCCATGCGCGAGACCCTGATTTACCATTTCAGATAGTGTCTGGGACGCACAAACAAAACGCCGCTATTCGGATATAACGATGGATTATTTTGGACCAAACCAACATTTGTTATTGAAGTAGCAGTCCTGGGAGTGCATTCTGACGAAGACAACAAAAGGTAATCAAACTTTTATAATAGTAAATATGATTATGGTGAGTGCTAAACTTGCCGGGTGTCTAAATAGCTAGCCCGTGATGCCTGGGCTATGTACTTAGAATATTGCAAAATGTGCTTTCACCAAAAAGCTATTTTAAAATCGGACATATCGAGTGCATAGAGGAGGTCTGTATCTATAATTCTTAAAATAATTGTTATGCTTTTTGTGAACGTTTATCGTGAGTAATTTAGTAAAATGTTAGCGAATTCCCCGGAAGTTTGCGGGGGGTATGCTAGTTCTGAACGTCACATGCTAATGTAAAAAGCTGGTTTTTGATATAAATATGAACTTGATTGAACAAAACATGCATGTATTGTATAACATATCCTAGGGTTGTCATCTGATGAAGATCATAGAAAGGTTAGTGCTGCATTTAGCTGTCTTCTGGGTTTTTGTGACATTATATGCTAGCTTGAAAAATGGGTGTCTGATTATTTCTGGCTTGGTACTCTGCTGACATAATCTAATGTTTTGCTTTCGTTGTAAAGCCTTTTTGAAATCGGACAGTGTGGTTAGATTAACGAGAGTCTTGTCTTTAAATAGCTGTAAAATAGTCATATGTTTGAGAAATTGAAGTAATAGGATTTTTAAGGTTTTGAAAATCGCGCCACAGGCTTCAAGTGGCTGTTACGTAGGTGGGACGAATTCGTCCCGCCTAGCCCAGAGAGGCTAAGGAAGTCTCGAGGTTTTGCTCGTCTGAGGTAGAGTATCTCATGATAAGCTGTACACCACACTATCTACCTAGAGAGTTGTTATCTGTATTTTTTGTAGCTGTTTCCATACCACCACAGACCGATGCTGGCACTAAGACCGCACTCAATGAGCTGTATACCGCCATAAGCAAACAGGAAAATGCTAATCCAGAAGCAGCGCTCCTAGTGGCCGGGGACTTTAATGCAGGGAATCTTAAATCTGTTTTAACTAGTTTCTATCAGCATGTTAACCTCTATGGGCTAGGTGGGACGCAAGCGTCCCACCCGTGGTGCACTCCATCAACAGCAGGTGGATTTCAAGAGCGGCAAATTTGAATCCAAATAAATGTCAAAATTCAAATTTTTCAAACATACAACTATTTTACACCCTTTGAAAGATAAACATCTCCTTAATCTAACCACGTTTTACGATTTCAAAAAGGTTTTACGCCGAAAGCATAAATTTAGAGTATGTTAGGACAGTACATTTACAAGAGTTGTGTGTAATGTTGTGCCAATTCAAAGACAGGCGTCACCAAAACCATAAAATCAGCTAAAATTATGCACTAACCTTTTACAATCTCCAACAGATGACACTCCTAGGACATTATGTTAGACAATGCATGCATTTTTAGTTCTATCAAGTTCATATTTATATCCAAAAACAGCGTTTTACTGTGGCGTTGATGTTCAGGAAATCGTTTCCCTCCAATAACCGGCATTCAAGTCAGCACCACAAATTAAATAATTAAAATTAGAAAACATTGGTAAAATATTATATTGTCATTTAAAGAATTATAGATTTACATCTCTTGAACGCAATCAACTTGCCAGATTTAAAAATAACCTTACTGGGAAATCACACTTTGCAATAATCTGAGCACTGCGCCCAGAAAAATACGCGTTGCGATACAGACTAGCCGCCATGTTGGGGAGATCTAAAATCGAAAATACTATGTAAATAATCCATTACCTTTGATTCTCTTCATCAGATGTCACTTCCAGGTATCACAGGTCCATAACGAATGTAGTTTTGTTCAAAAAAGCTCATCATTTATGTCCAAAAATCTCCGTCTTGTTAGCACATGATCTAAGCCCGCCGGACTTCACTTCATGAACGAGGGGAAAAAATATATTTACGTTCGTTCAAACATGTCAAACGTTGTATAGCATAAATCATTAGGGCCTTTTTTAACCAGAACATGAATAATATTCAAGGTGGACGAATGCATTCTCTTTTATAACGTATTGGAACGAGGGTACCCAACATGAACTCGCGCGCCAGGTGTCTAATGGGCCATCATCGTTCCATGGCTCTTGTTCGGTCAGATCTCCCTCCAGAAGACTCAAAACACTTTGTAAAGGCTGGTGACATCTAGTGGAAGCAATAGGAAGTGCCAAAATATTCCTCAGCCCCTGTGTTTTTCAATGGCATAGGTTTAAAGGTAATACAACACATCAGGTATCCACTTCCTGTCAGAATCTGTCTCAGGGTTTTGCCTGCCAAATGAGTTCTGTTATACTCACAGACACCATTCAAACAGTTTTAGAAACTTTAGGGTGTTTTCTATCCATATATAATAAGTATATGCATATTCTAGTTACTGGGTAGGATTAGTAACCAGATTAAATCGGGTACATTTTTTTATCCAGCCGTGCAAATACTGCCCCCTAGCCCTAACAGGTTAAATGTGCAACCAGAGGGAAAGAAATCTCTAAACTACCTTTACTCCACACACAGAGACATGTACAAAGCTCTCTCTCACCCTCCATTTGGAAAATCTAACCATAATTCTATCCTCCTGATTCCTGCTTACAAGCAGAAATGAAAGCAGGAAGCACTCGTGACTCGGTCAATTAAAAAGTGGTCAGATGAATCAGATGCTAAGCTACAGGACTGTTTTGCTAGCACAGACTGGAATATGTTCTGGGATTCTTCCGATGGCATTGAGGAGTACACCACATTAGTCACTGGCTTCATCAATAAGTGCATCGATGACGTCGTTCCCACAGTGACTGTAAGTACATACCCCAACCAAGAGCCATGGATTACAGGCAACATCCGCACTGAGCTAATGGATAGAGCCGCCACTTTCAAGGAGCTGGACTCTAAACCGGAAGCTTATAAGAAATCCTGCTATGCCCTCCGACGAACCATCAAACATACAAAGCGTCAATACAGGACTAAGATTGAATCATACTACCAATGCTCGTCGGATGTGGCAGGGCTTGCATACTATTACAGACTACAAAGGGAATAACAACTGAGAGCTGCCCAGTGAAACGAGCCTACCAGACGAGCTAAATTACTTCTATGCTCGCTTCGAGGCAGGTAACACTGAAACATACATGAGAGCACCAGCTGTTCCGGACGACTGTGTGATCACACTCTCCGCAGCCGATGTGAGTAAGACCTTTAAACAGGTGAACATTCACAAGGTCTCAGGGCCAGACGGATTACCAGGATGTGTAATCCGAGCATGCGCTGACCAACTGGCAAGTGTCTTCACTGACATTTTCAACCTCTCCCTGTGTGAGTAGCTTCCCTGTGGCTCCGTTGGTAGAGCATGGTGTTTGCAACGCCAGCATGGTGTGTACAACGCCAGGGTTGTGGGTTCGATTTCCACGGGGGGGCCAGTAAAAAAAAATGCATGAAGTGTATGCATTCTCTACTGTAAGTCGCTCTGGCTAAGAGCGTCTGCTAAATTACTAAAATGTAAAAAATTTGTCTGTAATACCAACATGTTTCAAGCCGACCACCATAGTCTCCGTGTCCTAGAACACTAAGGTAACCTGCCTAAATGACTACAGACCCGTAGAACTCACGTCTGTCGCCATGAAGTGCTTTGAAAGGCTGGTCATGGCTAACACCATTATCCCAGAAACTGTAGACCCACTCCAATTTGCATACCGCCCCAACAGATCCACAGATGATGCAATCTCTATTGCACACCACACTGCCCTTTCACACCTGGACAAAAGGAACACTTACACTAATTGAGAATGCTATTCATTGACTACAGCTCAGCAACATCATAGTGCCCTCAAAGCTCATTACTAAGCTAAGGTGCCTGGGACTAAACACCTCCCTCTTCAACTGGATCCTGGACTTCCTGAAGGGTAGAAAACAAGACATCCACCATGCTGATCCTCAACATAGGGGCCCCTCAGGGGTGTGCACTCAGTCCTCCTGTACTCCCTGGTTACTCATGACTGCACGACCATGCATGACTCCAACACCATCATTAAGTTTGACAATGACACAACAGTGATCACCAACAATGGCGAGACAGCATATAGGGAGGAGGACCTCTGTACCACACTGTGTCAGAGGAAGGCCCCAAAAATTGTCAAAGACCCTAGTTATAGACTGTTCTCTCTGCTACCGCACGACAAGCAGTACCGTATCGCCAAGTCTACGTCCGAGAGGCTTCTACACAGCTTCTACCCTCAAGCCATAAGACTACTGAACATCTAATCAGATGGCTACCCAGACTACTTGCATTGATGATGCAATCAGTTGGTTGTAATTTTGGATAGAGACAACATTTCCAAATATTTGTGTTAGCTGCACTTGTGACATAACTCCACCTTATTCATAATGTCATTAATAAAGATAAATTATATTTTTTATTCCATAAATAATGTTTTGATATTTTTTTACTATATTTGATGTTAACCATAATTGTTGTAATATTTGTTTTGTATTTTCTGGGGGATGAAACTGGAATTGCAGCAAGCTTTTTATGGCTTGTTTTAGAAAGGGTGATATTTTGAAAATTCAATTTTCAATTAACTGAAAATGAGAGGTTGTAATCTGGATAAAGGGGAAAAATCTATTTTGAACAAGGGGTGAGACATTCTTACTAATCTACTTGATAACAAGATCGGGTTTAAGTACACCTTTTGTGTGACTGATGCTTTAGTAAGAGGTTTAATGCTTTAACATTTAATAATTTTATCTCCCCAAACTGAAATTAATTATAAAAATAAGCATTTTTAATTTTGTATGGATTGCCATTCCAAATAAAGTGAAATATTTTTTGCTCATATAATTTTAAAAACAAATTATTCAGCATAGGCTGGGCCATAAGTAAATAAGTCAACTGGGATATGACTAAATAATTAATCAGGGTGATTGTTCCACAAATAGATAGGTATTTACCTGTCCATGCTAGCAAGATCTTATCTATTTTTTATAACTTTATATTGAAATTTGTTTTAGTGAGTTCATTTATTTCTTTAGGGATATGAATACCAAGTATGTCAACTTCAAGTCAGACAATTTTATTGGTAAACTACACGGTAATGTAAAAGTGGTATTTTTTGGGGATCCAATGCTTAATTATCATTGTAATCCAGAGAGGTTCGAAAAATTATCTATATTCTCTATGAGGCTGTGCAGGGATCCAGATTGCAGATTTAAGAGAACTTGAGTCATCAGCGTACAATAATACCTTTGTTTTTAAGCCCTGGATTTCTAGCCCCTCTATATTATTGTTGGATCTGATTTTAATAGCTAATATTTTGATCGCCATCATAAATAGATACGCCAGCAGTGGACAACCTTGTTTTAGTCCTCTTGACAGCTTAATACTTTCTGAGAAGTAGCCATTATTTATTCTTTTATACCTAAGGTTACTATACATAACTATCACCCATTGTATAACAGATTCTCCAAAATTAAAATTGTCCAGGCATTTATATATATATTAGAGTCGTACTGTATTAAAAGCTTACTAGAATTTTCATTGTGTTCTATTATTTACTGTTCTTATATTATCTCCAATGTATTGTCTATGTAAAAAACCTGTCTGATCAGATTGAATAATATCCAACAACACCTTTTTAATTCTATGTGCTATGCATTTTGGATAACAACACTGAAATGTAAGGGCCTCCAGTTTTTTAGGTGGACTGGAACATTTTAATTAATTGTTATTATTTAATGTCATCACCCCTTGTGAGTTTCTTTTCCTATGACAGGAATATATTTCACCGTCAGAAGTTGTGCCTTTCCAAATCATGTCCAATCAATTGAATTGGTCACAGGTGGGCCCCAATCAAGTTGAAGTAACATCAAGGATCAATGGAAACAGGATGCACCTGACCTCAATTTCGAGTCTCATAGCAAACGGTCTGAATTCTTATGTAAATAAGTTATTTCTGGGGATTTTTAACATATTTGCAAAATTTCTAAAAACCTGTTTTTGCTTCGTCATTATGGGATATTGTGTGTAGATTGATGAGGAAAAAATGAATTTAATCAATTTTAGAACAAAGCTGTAACATTTAACACAGTGTTAACCAGCCAGCCGTGCATTAGCGGAGTTAACAGAACCCGTTTACACACCTAACCCAAATTGCCGGTGTGTATCAGAACAATAATATTTCCTTTGCATGTTTGAGATGGAGATTTATTGTTTACATGGTGTCAAAAAGATAGTGATACCAATTGTTATAGGATCATATAGTCCTACTCCAGTAGAGAACCTAGACAGGTTATTAACCATCCTCCTCTATCAATACTTCATCCTATCCTACTGTAGCACCACAGAGCTGTCAATATTCTTTTATCTTAAATTCTATTTGTTACGATTCACATCGGCCAAAAGGACAGCACAGTATAACAGACAATTTCGAGCCTCACAGAAAATGGTCTGAATACTTATGTAAATAAGGCATTTATGTTTTATGTTTTCAATACATTTACAAAAATGTCTAAAAACTTATTTTCACTTTGTCATTATGGGGTATTGTATGTAGATTGATGAGGATTTGTATTTAATTAATACATCTTTGAATAAGTCTAGTGTAACAAAATGCGGAAAAATACTTTCCGAATGCACTGTATCTGCTCAGAGCCTTTTGAGAGTGGAGTAGGGCACATCATCTCTCCACTATTCCATGGGGGAAATGCTCATTAATAGAGAACGGTGTGTTCTTCAGCTCCCTACCCAGTTTGCCCCCCAATTTTTCTGAACAAAATGTATTTAGAGACTGTAAAGAGACCAGCAAATCAGCTCAAAGTGACTTTAATTTTGGATATCTGTTCCATAGTATTACCATGCATAATAGAGAGATATATGTGATTGTATACACATGTAAGCAAGGTTTGAAGTGATTATGTTTTAGTCATCTGTTTCGGCATCTTGTAATTATGTTCCGGCCCTCTGACCATCCACTCAAGAAAAGATCAGGCCGCAGCTGAATCTAGTTGATGGCTTTTAGGGAGTCCACGGTCGTTTTCAATAACTTATTTTCAGCTCGTATTTCTTCCATTATTTTATTGCTGTAAACCCATTATTGCTGTAAACCATTGTTATAAAAACCTCCTCTTCCATTGTTACATTTGGAAGTTTAGAAGGTGGCTTCCCTTCAGTTTCACTCGAGGAGAGATCTGTTCTTGTTCGCTTCGATGTGTATGATTCTTGTTGGAGCATATCAACATGTTGATTGATAGATAGTTCAATCAGGTTCTCTACATTATTCAGAATGCTTGTTTTGAAGTTATCAGTTAATCCTCAATTTTACGATTAATTTATGGGACAAGCTGTGTCTACCACATTGCCAATTCCCACATAATTTTCCCCCTAAAGAACTTGTTACCCTTACCTGAGAGTCTGGAGAAGATGAGGAGGAGGAGGAGGGAGAGGGAGAGATGAGAAGCCATTTCTGGGTCTGTGTCTCCGTATGTTATATGGTACAAATGCACAATGTGTGTGTCAAGGACCAAGAGACCAAAGAGAATGACTGAACTTCCTAATAGCAATGGCTGTCTTTAACTCTCTTCCTGCTTCTGTTTGAGTGTATATGCCCCCCTCAGTGGCAGATAGAAACTATTACATTCTATCAACTAGTTGTAACATAAGGCTCTACAAATGATTACTTTATTAAATTAGCACATTTGTATATCTTATATCAAATAAAATCAAGTATATTGTTAACTACCCAGCAGCCTTTTTAGTTGGTGTTCAGCAGCAAAAGTTGAGATGGAGTCAGAAGTTCAGGTGCAAGAAGAACATTTTTAAACTAGGTGGTTCGAACTGTGAATGCTGATTGGCTGACAGACATGGTATATCAGACCGTATACCACGGGTATGATAAAACATTTATTTTTGCTGTTTTAATTACGTTGGTAACCAGTTTGTAATAGCAATAAGGCACCTCAGGGGTTTATGGTATATGGCCAATATACCAAGGTTAAGGGCTGTATCCACGCACGCCACGTTGCTTTTTCCCTAAGAACAGCCATTAGCCATTGTATATTGGCCATACACCACACCCCCTCGGGCCTTATTGCTTAAATATATATACTGCTCAAAAAAATAAAGGGAACACTTAAACAACACAATTTAACTCCAAGTCAATCACACTTCTGTGAAATCAAACTGTCCACTTAGGAAGCAACACTGATTGACAATACATTTCACATGCTGTTGTGCAAATGGAATAGACAACAGGTGGAAATTATAGGCAATTAGCAAGACACTCCCAATAAAGTAGTTGTTCTGCAGGTGGTAACCACAGACCACTTCTCAGTTCCTATGCTTCCTGGCTGATGTTCTGGTCACTTTTGAATGCTGGCGGTGCTTTCACTCTAGTGGTAGCATGAGATGGAGTCTACAACCCACACAAGTGGCTAAGGTAGTGCAGCTCATCCAGGATGGCACATCAATGCGAGCTGTGGCAAGAAGGTTTGCTGTGTCTGTCAGCGTAGTGTCCAGAGCATGGAGGCGCTACCAGGAGACAGGCCAGTGCATCAGGAGACGTGGAGGAGGCCGTAGGAGGGCAACAACCCAGCAGCAGGACCGCTACCTCCGCCTTTGTGCAAGGAGGAGCAGGAGGAGCACTGCCAGAGCCCTGCAAAATGACCTCCAGCAGGCCACAAATGTGCATGTGTCTGCTCAAACGGTCAGAAACAGACTCCATGAGGGTGGTATGAGGGCCCGACGTCCACAGGTGGAGGTTGTGCTTACAGCCCAACACCGTGCAGGATGTTTGGCATTAGCCAGAGAACACCAAGATTGGCAAATTCGCCACTGGCGCCCTGTGCTCTTCACAGATGAAAGCAGGTTCACACTGAACACATGTGACAGACGTGACAGTCTGGAGACGCCGTGGAGAACGTTCTGCTGTCTGCAACATCCTCCAGCATGACCGGTTTGGCGGTGGGTCAGTCATGGTGTGGGGTGGCATTTCTTTGGGGGGCCGCACAGCCCTCCATGTGCTCGCCAGAGGTAGCCTGACTGCCATTAGGTACCGAGATGAGATCCTCAGACCCCTTGTGAGACCGTATGCTGGTGCGGTTGGCCCTGGGTTCCTCCTAATGCAAGACAATGCTAGACCTCATGTGGCTAGAGTGTGTCAGCAGTTCCTGCAAGAGGAAGGTATTGATGCTATGGACTGGCTCGCCCATTCCCCAGACCTGAATCCAATTGAGCACATCTGGGACATCATGTCTCGCTCCATCCACCAACGTCACGTTGCACCACAGACTGTCCAGGAGTTGGCGGATGCTTTAGTCCAGGTCTGGCAGGAGATCCCTCAGGAGACCATCCGCCACCTCATCAGGAGCATGCCCAGGCGTTGTAGGGAGGTCATACAGGCACGTGGAGGCCACACACACTACTGAGCCTCATTTTGACTTGTTTTAAGGACATTACATCAAAGTTGGATCAGCCTGTAGTGTGGTTTTCCACTTTAATTTTGAGTGTGACTCCAAATCCAGACCTCCATGGGTTGATAAATTGGATTTCCATTGATTATTTTTGTGTGATTTTGTTGTCAGCACATTCAACTATGTAAATAAAAAAGTATTTAATAAGAATATTTCATTCATTCAGATCTAGGATGTGTTGTTTAAGTGTTCCCTTTATTTTTTTGAGCAGCTGTTTGTCGCCAACTATGCCGGACTGAACCCCACACAGGAGGTTGTTTTCAAGTAGGAATGTATTTAGCTGAGAGTTCACTAGGGATTCAAAGACTTTGACCAGATTAGGTAGCTTGGAAAAAGGGCAATAGTTATTCACATCTGAAGGGTCTCCGTCCTTTTGTAGGGGTGAACATATGTTGATTTCCACATATTGGGTGTTACATTTTTAATAGATGTATTTAATGTATGCGCAATCATTAACAATTCAATCATATATAGTGCTTGCAAACACACACAACTCAGAAACAATGCATTTGGGCAGAAGTAATATGTCCCTTTGACTCACCAGAGACATTTTCTTCAGGGGAATTGTTAAGGGAAGACTTCCTTTTTCAAGAGGCATTTAATAGTTTGCAGCGGCAGTGATGATTTTGACTGCACAAGGTGAGTGTGATCATTGAGTGTGGATCATTGAAGGTGGTAGTGTAGTCATCTTCCATGTACCTAGGACACCAGATATCATCACCACCACCAACCTGCCCAGAGGAATCAGTAGGACTGTTAGATCTATGGAACTGATGATGAACGACTATGTTTATTGCAAAATACAGTCCATAAAATATCACAGATAAATACATTTTTTCATTATATTTTTTTTTTATTATGTTTTTTGTGCTGCTGTGACAAAATGGAAAATATTTGTTCAGCTCTTCACACCCTTTATGTGTGAAAAGTGCCCATCCAAGAATAGAATGCTGCTACTTCTACAACCACAGAGCTATGAGGAAGTGGTAAATGTCTCTGTCTCTATGATGGTAAATGTCTCTATAGCAGAGTCTGAGGAAGTGTGTTGGCCTATACTTGGTGTGAGAATCTTTAAGGAGGGTGTTTTTGTGCCCTAAACTCTACTGTGAAAAACATTGATCTTCATCTTCAGACCACTCATAGTCAACGTTAAGACTTTTCTTCTGGTGGCATCAGTGGTCAGCTGTAGGGTCACTAATGTTCCATCTATATTCCCAGAATGCCTCTCCACACAGGAGACACTGCCACCAATCCTGGACCAATCTATATGTCCAATGTCACTATAGTAACAATGTACAATGGCACTCCCTCCAACTCCAGTCACCTCCTGTTGGTCCACAAAGAGTTCTAGAGTACCTGAACACAGAGGTACAGACACCAAAGAAGGTCCTGAGTGATCTAGTGTTTTTTTTCCTAACAACTGACCACAAATATCATAATGATGATATGATGTATAGAGAACAGAAAGTAAACATATACCAACATTCCTCATGTCAACTTCAACAAAAATAGTGATAACAGCAGTGTTGTGTTCGAGACCGTCTAAAGCGAGTCAAGACCAAGACCGGAGGGGAGGGGGGGGGGGGGGGGGGGGGGGGGGGGCGAGACCGAAGCAAGACTGAGACCAGAAAAAATACAAGTCCAATTCAAAACCATGATTGTTATACTGTCAAATCGCCATCATAATAAAAGTAAGAAATGTCCAGTATTTCTGTGTTCATATTTCAGAAGAACATATGGATTCATTAGACATTCAGAATGGTGAAACAATGCAGGTTGAGGGAACATAAAGCCACTCTACAAATTATTACCAACCCAAACACAGTGGGGACAATGAGGGTCTTCTATGCCTTGAGAGAAGAGCTAAGGATTTATATGAAAATAATCATCATATTTTCACCAGGGGTGTAATCATAGAATTACATACACAATCCATATTATTTACATACAGTATATGATCTCTGTGGGTTTAGTAGCCTAGGACTGGTAAAGATTTGTCATATCAATTATAATATGCATCACCATTTAATGTGGCAGAAATGCGACCAGTCATGATGTTTTCGTCTGATTGTCAAACAATCACTTCAAAAAGGTAATCCTGCAGGCTACCCACGAACATTCCCCCAATCACAAAATAATTCCAGCATCCAAACAGTGACATAGGTTATAAAACACCTAAGTGTATTGTAATGACAGTCTGTGACTGTCATTAGGTCTACACTTGTAGACTGAATTGATGCGTCCTCATCTTCATGTGACTGGGACACCAGATATCACCAACAACAACCTGCCGAGAGGAATCAGTAGGACTGTTAGATCTATGGAACTGATGGTGAAAGACTGTTTATTGTAAAATATTGTCTTTAGCACATCTAAGATATTAAGATTTTTTTATGACCCTTTTGTGCTCCTATAACTAAAAGGAAATATTTTTTCAGCCCTTCACACCTTATATGTGTGAAACTTTGCCATACAAGAACAGAATGCTTCTACTTCAACAAACCACAGAGGTGAGAGGAAGTGGTAAATGTCTGATGACTAACGCGAACTGGTTGGACCTATAACATCGGGGCGCAAGTTCCTAACCACCCTTTTGGTAGTGTCTATCGTATGTGTCCTATGCTGGTACAAGCCCACCATACATCAGTTATAGGTGCTGTGAGGTTAAGAATTTTCTCCTGAACTTCCAAACCTAAGTCAGTCACATTAAAAATTGCCGTACAGACATTAAAATCACCTAAGTTCTTGGTGCCATTCTTGTATCTATAACACTGGTACTCATCAGGAGTTAAAGTGAACCGAGGAGGGTTGGCCCTGTACTTCAATCTGGCCAACTCAATCCCCGTGAATTTATTTGCTTTCCGAGGGAATTGTTTAATGTTTACCTTAGATCCTACATCTTGACCTTCTTTGACTCCTTATTCTGTAACTAACTCGTCCTTGATGGTCAGTATTTTATATTGTTTGTCTTTTGCTTCTTATCAATGATAACGGCGTCATATAATTAGTACCGGAAGGTGGTGGATCTGAATGTATCAGAAAGATTACCAAGACTTTGATGCAGCTAAGAGTCCCTAATATTCCCAAAAACCGCCAACCCTCTCCTGCCCTTAGTCGGTCTGCTAGGTGCCACCCCATACTCACACCTCTATGAGCACACACAGTGATGAACGGTCGGGATAGGGAATCTTCGTTAAGGAGGTAATCCCGGACCCTGTTGGTACTCGGTTCTTCTCCTAACTCTGTGTGTGATCAGCAGTGCTTGTATGTGTACATACCTTTTTGCAGTGGGTAACATGGACCCAAGTGACTCTCTCAGCTATTCTAATGGCAAAGGCGGTGGTTTAACAGAACCTGGTATGGGCCTTCCCATGGCTCTGCCCATGTGTCAATATTGCCCATGTGTCAATATTAAACATTGTCTTTGGTAAAATTAGTAAATTATCCTTATGTCAGACCTTATCTTGTAGGATTGCCCTTTTCATTTTCCACATATCCAATTCCTCCTGGGGCGTTCGTTCTTGGCTGTCCTGTAACAATTCTCTGTCATTTGTTTTATCTTAATATTTATCTGTGCTGCTTTGTATGGTTTTAAATGCATATGTGCTGTCTGTGTAAATAGTAACCTTTCTCTTCTTTCTTATTTCGCAGGCTCTAGTCAATGCTACTATTTCTGCCTGCTGTGCAGAATAATTTCTGGGCAATGGTTCAGTGTCTAACACCTTAGTTCCAGAAACCAACTAAGCTTTCATTCCCCTTTTAGTTAGGGTAACAACTACGTTCAACAAAATCATCATATCTCTTCCTAGCAAATTTACTAAACATATTCTGGTCTCCACTCAGTAACTGTTATATACCCATTCTGTGTCACTTCTATCTCCTCTCAATCCTGGCTTATTATGAGATTCTAACCATCTGCTCTCTATCTTGCTCTCCTCCTGCTACTCCCAAACCATCAAGGTCTCAGCCGTGCGGGGGAGGACTTCTCCGTCTGCCCTTCCTTCTATCTGTCTGTCGCTCTTTCTCATAACATTCAATATCAAATATGGTTTCTGTTTCCAAATATTGACTAAATGTCTCACTGTCTCCCTGTCTGCACTCATGGATGTTAGAAAAATCAACATGTCTATGGAAGTAATCTCTAAGATCATTACATATTTGATTAAGTTTATCTCGATACTCTCAATGATCCTGGATCTCCACAGATGTCATATATCCCTGTCCTGTTGGCTTAGAATATGTCCTAAATACTTAACCTAAGTCTAACATTATTCAACTTATTCTTGCTAACTTTATAATCTTATTCAACAACTATAATAATACTATTATATCAATTTCACAGCCTTGTTGTGTTAAATGTCTTACACTGTATACAACAAAAGTAGACTACCTAAGGGAAAATAAAACTTAACTTAGCTTCAAATAACATAATCAGATCAAAATCACTAATCTGAACAACTCCACAAAGAAAAATGATTGTACCCTTATGGTCATAGGAAAATAGACTTAAGGAAGCCTACCCTTAGTCCAAGGCTATGCCCTTTCTTTCTTCTCATTGGTTCAAATTACAAATATGTCTAAGAACTTTAAACTCCATCATAATTATCAATTACACAAATTACCTTAAAATCAGTATTACAAATGACCTTAAATTCTCCATCCAAATGGCTTTCCAATGAGGCTGATCAGACCACAAAGGAAAACCCTGATAAAGGTCAAAAGTCATACCACCCCTTCAAAGAAGTTTTTCTTACTATATTAGACACATTTTTAAAGAAAAACGTCAAACATTTTCTACATGTTGTATCCCAGGTTCCCAGAACATTCCCTTATCAAAATAATTAACGTGTTTAATTAAAACTCAGAAAATAAACTTCTAAAATTCCATGTGTGTGCATGCCCTTTTAAGATATCGCAGCCCTACAGCAAATGGAAATCTCACCAAACCCAAAAGAAATAGTACACACGAATCCAAACATAGTATTTTAAAAACACCAACAAATAGTTATACACTATTTGTTGTGTGTGGGTATTTGCTAACCCTAGTTAAAAACAAACAAAACATTTCCAGGCCTTTTCAATTTGGTAGAAATATGCCTCTATCTCACTCGCTCCCTCCAAGATTATAGCCCCAGGAAACATTCCAAAGAGAGACAATGAAACACTCCTTTTCCCAGAAAAAACACAAACACTTGGTCAGCATTCATTATACTACATTGATTCAGAACCCCAGACATTGACTACAAACAAAACCTAATAATAATGATAATTCCATTGTACTTCCTCCAATCATTCATTTTAAGCTTCCTCAATGGTTATATGTACTTTATTGAACATGCGCTTATTATTAGGATTCATTAGATTTAGGTAACTGTCTCTTCTGCGACTCAGTTATTTAAATACGACTCCATTCTCAATATGTAATTTCAGCAGACCATTTAGGCAACAGACAACGTATTACATCGAAATCGCCTTGCTATTCTTTTGGATGAACGTCTTTCAATTTAACTTCAACAAGCTATTAAAACGTTCAGTTTATATCTTAAACAAACACTAACGACCGTATCTTTCCAGGCAAAACATATCAATAGTTGAATTACAATCAGAAACCCAGATTTAATCAATTGGTGCATAGGCTGGGGAACGAACCCGAGCCTCCTGTGTAGCAGGCGAGAATTATACCACTGGACCACCAAAGCTATTGAAATGATGTAGACTCCTCGCAAATAACCCTATTTATAATTGAACGGAGTCATAAAATCAGGCACGTAGTACCAAGACAATTACCAGAAAATAGCTCTAATTTAACCTCTTGACGTTACCCTAGCCTGTTAGGGCTAGGGGGCAGCATTTGCACGTCTGGATAAAAAAAATGTACCCGATTTAATCTGGTTACTAATCCTACCCAGTAACTAGAATATGCATATACTTATTATATATGGATAGAAAACACTCTAAAGTTTCTAAAACTGTTTGAATGGTGTCTGTGAGTATAACAGAACTCATTTGGCAGGCAAAACCCTGAGACATTTTCTGACAGGAAGTGGATACCTGATGTGTTGTATTGACTTTAAACCTATCCCATTGAAAAACACAGGGGCTGAGGAATATTTTGGCACTTCCTATTGCTTCCACTAGATGTCACCAGCCTTTACAAAGTGTTTTGGGTCTTTTACTGTGAGATCTGACCGAACAAGAGCCATGGAACGATGATGTCCCATTAGACACCTGGCGCGCGAGTTCATGTTGGGTACCCTCGTTCCAATACGTTATAAAAGAGTATGCATTCGTCCACCTTGAATATTATTCATGTTCTGGTTAAAAAAGGCCCTAATGATTTATGCTATACAACGTTTGACATGTTTGAACGAACGTAAATATATTTTTTCCCCTCGTTCATGATGAGAAGTCCGGCTGGCTTAGATCATGTGCTAACAAGACGGAGATTTTTGGACATAAATGATGAGCTTTTTTGAACAAAACTACATTCGTTATGGACCTGTGATACCTGGAAGTGACATCTGATGAAGAGAATCAAAGGTAATGGATTATTTACATAGTATTTTCGATTTTAGATCTCCCCAACATGACGTCTAGTCTGTATCGCAACGCGTATTTTTCTGGGCGCAGTGCTCAGATTATTGCAAAGTGTGATTTCCCAGTAAGGTTATTTTTAAATCTGGCAAGTTGATTGCGTTCAAGAGATGTAAATCTATAATTCTTTAAATGACAATATAATATTTTACCAATGTTTTCTAATTTTAATTATTTAATTTGTGACGCTGACTTGACTGCCGGTTATTGGAGGGAAACGATTTCCTCAACATCAATGCCATAGTAAAACGCTGTTTTTGGATATAAATATGAACTTGATAGAACTAAAAATGCATGCATTGTCTAACATAATGTCCTAGGAGTGTCATCTGATGGAGATTGTAAAAGGTTAGTGCATCATTTTAGCTGGTTTTATGGTTTTGGTGACCCTGTCTTTGACTTGACAAAACATTACACACAACTCTTGTAAATGTACTGTCCTAACATACTCTAAATTTAGGCTTTCGCCGTAAAACCTTTTTGAAATCGTAAAACGTGGTTAGATTAAGGAGATGTTTATCTTTCAAAGGGTGTAAAATAGTTGTATGTTTGAAAAATTAGAATTTTGACATTTATTTGGATTCAAATTTGCCGCTCTTGAAATGCACCTGCTGTTGATGGAGTGCACCACGGGTGGCACGCTAGCGTCCCACCTAGCCCATAGAGGCTAGGATAGGGGGCGCCACAGCGCATTTTGGAAGAAATTCGTGCCCATTTTCAACGGCCTACTAATCAGACTCAGAAGCTAGGATATGCATATAATTAATACCTGTGGATAGAAAACACCCTAAAGTTTCTAAAACTGTTTGAATGGTGTCTGTGAGTATAACAGAACTCATATGGCAGTCAAAACCCCGAGACCGATTGAACCAGGAAGTGGAATTCTGAATTGTGGACTCAACTTCACGTCGTTGCCTATAATTCACACCGTGAGATATCGTTTATTGAGCACTTCCTATTGCTTCCACAAGATGTCGCCAGTCTTTACAAAGTGTTTTGAGCCTTCTACTGTCGAAACTCAGTGAATGAGACGCGTTGGAAATTGGTCACAGCGGGAGGGCCATCACCATTATGACGCCGGCGGCCCTGTCTACCCCCACCTTTGGAAACGTTTTGAAACACATTGAAATCGTCCCCCTCGAATCTTATTGGCTCTCTTGTTGAAACAGGCTCTGAAGATTTATGTTATACAACGTTTGACATGTTTGAACGAACCTAAATGTGAAAAAAAAGTATTATTTCGAAACCACTGTGGCGCGCAAGGCAGATTAGTTGGATACGCCCTTCGGACGCACTAACATCAGCAAGCTAATGGAACATAAAGGATGGACTTTTTCGACCGAAAATACATCTGTTGTGGACCTGGGATTCCTGGAAGTGCTTTCTGATGAAGACAACTAAAGGTAAGGGATTATTGACAATATTATACAACATTAGATGTGATATGCGATTGTTCCAAGATGGCGCCGAGCTGTATTACAAGCTCATTTTCTGAGTATCGCATCCCCTTTTATCGCTAAGTGTGATTACCCAGTAAAGTTATTTTTAAATCTGGTATGACAGGTGCTTTCAAGAGATATTCATCTATAAATCTTAGAATGACAATATTACATTTTAAACATGTTTTCGAATAGTAATTCAGTAAATTGTAGCACTGTTTCATCGGATGCTTTTGATGGGAAAATAGTTAGTCAACGTCAGACGCCGATGTAAAATGCTGTTTTCATATATAAATATGAACTTTATTGAACAAAATAATGCATGCATTGTATAACATGATGTCCTAGGTGTGTCATCTGATGAAGTTTGTAAAAGGTTAGTGCTGCATTTAGCTGTTTTATGGTTATTTGTGATGCATGTGTTTGGTCGGAAAATGGCTATGTTGCTGCTTTTTACGATGGACTCCTCTAACATAATCTAATGATTTGCTTTTCCTGTTAAACCTTTTTTTTTTTTTAAATTGGACGACGTGGGTCGATTCAGAAGAGGTGTATCTATAAAACGAAAAACATTTTTTTTTCATTTTTTTTTTTCAAATTATTAAATTTTGTTATGCTAATGGCGATATGATTTTTCGCTGGATTTGATCCCGCTGACGGGATGAGACGCTGAAGAGGTTGGTCCAAGCATTACTCCGGCGATGATTCTCATTACTCTTGCTCTCGTTGTCTCTTTCTTTTCTAACTTTTGTCACTCTATCTCCTTCTCAGAATTTAGTAAAAGTTACTATTGTGACTTTTGATTAGTTATTAGGTCTCACACCACATAATTTTTCCCCTACTGATATCCTTCTTGAAACTTTCTCTCTCTCTTTCTCTACACTTGCCTTCCTGCTCCTACTACTCCTCTCGCTCTCTCATTCGCCTACGTTCCCTTTTCTGTCTATCCCTAAACTGTCTCTGTCCGCTGTTCCTTGGTGGGGCCTTACAATCCTCTGCCATGTGGCCTGTTTTATCGCAGTTGTAGCACTTTCTGTCCTCGGGTTCTATCCATTTTCTACTCTCCCTGTTTCCCCCTTTCTCTTTAAAATCTTTCCTGCTCTTTCCTGCAATTTCCCCAATATTCTGCTCCTGTCTGTTCTTTCTTACTTTTCTTTTCCTTGAAGCCTCCTTTATGCTTATCTACAATTACCCCGAGAGTTACTATTAGATGCTCTGCTTCTTTCTTTTCTATTTCTCCTCTGAGTTTGGCTGTAGGCACATGACCTTTTTCTCTCTGTTCTTGCCTTTGACCCTCTCTCCTATCCTTTCTGTCCTTTTTCTTTCTACAGTCTCTGTGATTGTGGCCCACCTTATCGCAGTACATGCATGGTTCCTCACACTCCTTAGCCAAATGTCCTGGCTTGCTACAGTTGTAACATTTAGGTCCCTCTCTGTCTTCTCTCTTCAGAGTTCTTTGTCTTTTCTCACCTCCCCCTTTCTCTACCTCTATCCACTTTCTCAATAATGTTGCCAAATCCTGTCCTCCTTTCTGTGTCTCTTCCTCCTTAGTAGCTACCTTTTTCTTTTCCCCCTCGGCTCTCTTTCTAGCTTCAGCCAGCCACACTCTAGTGGTGTCAAGCACTTCTGCCCGTTGCTTCTCTGTCTTGTCCCCACATACTTTATGTATCTGTTTGATCATTCATTCTAGTTTTTCTATATTTAAACGTCCGTCAAATTCGTACTTCTTTCTCCACTTTGGGCCAAAATAAATGTTTATTTTATCCTTGGCCTCCATATATCTCTCATCTCCAGTTAATTCCGGAATCTCCTTAGGGGATTTACTACCCATGTTTATTCAATTATTATTATTGTTATTATGCTTCTTCACACAATCTATGTGTATGTGCTATTAATCTCTATGTGTGTGCTTTCTACCGTTATTATCCTTAACATATGTTGATAAATACCTCCCGTTAATCTCTCCCCTAATTTTGGAATAATTATTGGTTTGACTTTTGATATATGATTTGGTTCTCATACGTATACAGCAATACGTTTATTTGTTGTTCCTTATGACTTTTGACTGATCAATATATCTATTTCACGTGCAAATAATTATCTTCTTATCCTCGTTCAAAACTTTCTGTGTGTGTGTTTTTAAAACTCTGATTCAATTATTTCTATGTGTATCTCTTCTCACAATCTGTCAGACGGTTGCTAGGAGTGGTGGTAGGAGTCAGGCGCAGAGAGCAGAGGTATGGAACTTTGTGTTTATTTAAATCAAAAAACACAACACGAACAACGCCAACACAAACGGCGTGTAAAAAATGCCAAGTGCCCAAAACAGGTGCACAGCCAGCATACAATATCACAGTCGTAAATCGCCAGCACATCCAACGACAAAAACACAACCTGACGCTAAGATAATCCCGCACAACACTGGGCGGGCTAACCAGGCTTAAATAACCAAAATCAAAAGACAAATGAGGAACAGGTGCAAACAATAAGACATACCAAACGAAAAGGAAAAAAGGATCAGCGGCGGCTAGTAGGTCGGTGACGACGACCGCCGAGCGCCGCCCGAGCAGGCAGGGGAGCCACCTTCGGTGGGCTTCGTGACAGTACCCCCCTCCTGACGCGCGGCTCCCGCAGCGCGCCGCCACCGACTTCGAGGGCGACCCGGAGGACGAGGCGCAGGGCGATCCCCATGAAGGCGGTGGAACTCCCTCAGTAGTGGGGGGTCCAAAATGTCCCTCCTGGGTACCCAGCACCTCTCCTCCGCGCCGTACCCCTCCCAGTCGACGAGGTACTGTAGGCCCCCCCCCCCGAAGTCTGGAGTCCAGAATGGCGCGTATTTTATACACCGGGGACCCCCCAATGTCCAGCGGGGGGGGAGGAACCTCCGGCACCTCACCTTCCTGCATGGGACCAGCCACCACCGGCCTGAGGAGAGACACATGAAACGAGGGGTTAACCTCTTACATCTAGACGTTCGGCTAGCGGAACACCTGCTCCAATATCCAATGATAGGCGTGGCGCGAATTACAAATTCCTCAAAAATACAAAAACTTCAATTTTTCAAACATATGACTATTTCACAGCATTTTAAAGACAAGACTCTCCTTTATCTAACCACACTGTCCGATTTCAAAAAGGCTTTACAGCGAAAGCAAAACATTAGATTATGTCAGCAGAGTACCAAGCCAGAAATAATCAGACACTCATTTTTCAAGCTAGCATATAATGTCACAAAAACCCAGAAGACAGCTAAATGCAGCACTAACCTTTGATGATCTTCATCAGATGACACACCTAGGACATTATGTTATACAATACATGCATGTTTTGTTCAATCAAGTTCATATTTATATCAAAAAACAGCTTTTTACATTAGTATGTGACGTTCAGAACTAGCATACCCCCCGCAAACTTCCGGGGAATTTGCTAACAATTTACTAAATTACTCACGATAAACGTTCACAAAAAGCATAACAATTATTTTAAGAATTATAGATACATAACTCCTCTATTCACTCGATATGTCCGATTTTAAAATAGCTTTTTGGTGAAAGCACATTTTGCAATATTCTAAGTACATAGCCCAGGCATCACGGGCTAGCTATTTAGACACCCGGCAAGTTTAGGACTCACCAATATCAGATTTACTATTATAAAAGTTTGATTACCTTTTGTTGTCTTCGTCAGAATGCACTCCCAGGACTGCTACTTCAATAACAAATGTTGGTTTGGTCCAAAATAATCCATCGTTAAATCCGAATAGCGGCGTTTTGTTCGTGCGTCCCAGACACTATCCAAATGGTAAAGAAGGGTCGCGCGCATGGCGCAATTCGTGACAAAAAAAATCTAAATATTCCATTACCGTACTTCGAAGCATGTCAACCGCTGTTTAAAATCCATTTTTATGCCATTTTTCTCGTAAAAAAGCGATAATATTCCGACCGGGAATGTCCATTTAGCTAAACAGAGGAATGAAAACAAACCTTTCGGTCGACGCGGGCACGAGCCTGAGTCTCACAGTACTGTAACCAGCCACTACCCAAACGCGCTACTTTGTTTCAGCCAGAGCCTGCAAAGCCACGATTCCGCTTTTTGCCGCCTTCTGAGAACCTATGGCAGCCGTAGGAAGTGTCACGGGACAGCTAAGATCCTCACTCTTCAATAAACAGAGACAAGAAGAACGACACCTTGTCAGACAGGCCACTTCCTGAATGAAACCTTCTCAGATTTTGGCCTGCCATATGAGTTCTGTTATACTCACAGACACCATTCAAACAGTTTTAGAAATTTTAGGGTGTTTTCTATCCAAAGCCAATAATTATATGCATATTCTAGTTACTGGGCAGGAGTAGTAACCAGATTAAATCGGGTACATTTTTTATCCAGCCGTGTCAATACTGCCCCCTAGCCATAACAGGTTAATACGGTAGTAAGATGGAAGTTGTAACCGGTAACACACCTCGTTTATCCTCCTCAGGACTTTAAACGGCCCTACACACTGCGGGCCCAGCTTCCGGCAGGGCAAGCGGAGGAGCAGGTTTCTAGCCGAGAGCCAGACTCGATCCCCTGGTGCAAACACAGGGGTCTCACTGCGGTGCTGGTCAGCGCTCTTCTTCTGCCGTCCACTCGCCTTTGTAAGTGCGTCTTGGACGGCTCTCCAGGTGTCCTTCGAGCGCTGCACCCAATCCTCCACCGCAGGAGCCTCGGTCTGGCTCTGGTGCCATGGAGCCAGGACCGGCTGGTAGCCCAACACGCACTGGAACGGTGACATGTTGGTTGATGAGTGCCGTAGGGAATTTTGGGCTATTTCTGCCCATGGCACGTATCTCGCCCATTCTCTGGGCCGGTCCTGGCAATACGTCCTTAGAAACCTACCCACCTCTTGGTTCACCCTCTCCACCTGCCCATTACTCTCGGGGTGGAAACCCGAGGTCAGGCTGACCGAGAACCCTAAACGTTCCATGAACGCCTTCCAAACTCTGGACGTGAACTGGGGACCCCGATCAGAAACAATGTCCTCGGGCACCCCATAGTGCCGGAAGACATGGGTAAACAGGGCCTCCGCAGTCTGCAGAGCCGTAGGGAGACCGGGCAATGGGATGAGACGACAGGACTTCGAGAACCGATCCACAACGACCAGGATAGTGGTGTTCCCCTGAGAGACGGGAAGGTCAGTGAGGAAGTCCACTGACAAGTGTGACCACGGCCGCTGTGGAACGGGGAGGGGGTGTAATTTCCCTCTAGGCAGGTGTCGAGGAGCCTTGCTCTGAGCGCACACCGAGCAGGAGGAAACATAAAACCGCACGTCCTTACCCAAGGTGGGCCACCAGTACTTCCCCCTCAGGTTCCGCACTGTCCTCTCGATCCCAGGGTGACCCGAAGAGGGGAGATTATGGGCCCATCGAATCAATCGATCACGGAGACCACGCGGTACGTACTGAACACCTGCCGGACACTGCGATGGTGCAGGTTCCGACCGTAACGCCCGCTCGATCTCCACGTCCAACTCACATACCACCGGAGCTACCAAACACGACTCCGGAAGAATGGGAGCCGGATCGATGGCCCTCTCCTCGGTGTCATATAGGCGGGACAGTGCGTTGGCCTTCGTGTTCAGTGAACCTGGCCGATAAGAGATCGTGAACCGGAAACGGGTAAAGAACATGGCCCACCTGGCCTGACGCGGATTCAGTCTCCTAGCTGCCCGGATGTACTCGAGATTACGGTGGTCAGTCCAGATGAGGAAAGGGTGCTTTGCCCCCTCAAGCCAATGTCTCCACACCTTCAGAGCCTTGACCACAGCTAACAACTCCCTGTCCCCCACGTCATAGTTCTGCTCCGCCGGCCCTAGCTTCCTAGAAAAGAAAGCGCACGGGCGGAGTTTGGGTGGCGTGCCCGTGCGCTGTGATAGCACGGCCCCCACCCCAGTCTCGGACGCGTCCACCTCCACTATGAATGCCAAAGAGGGATCCGGATGAGCCAGCACTGGAGCGACGGTAAACAGCTCCTTCAGGCGACTGAACGCTCTGTTCGCCTCTGCTGACCAGCGCAAGCGCGCCGGACCCCCCTTCAGCAGTGAGGTAATGGGAGCAGCAACTTGACCAAAGCCCCGGATAAACCTCCGGTAGTAATTGGCAAACCCTAAAAACCACTGCACCTCCTTTACCGTGGTCGGAGTCGGCCAATTACACACGGCTTTAACGCGGTCATCCTCCATCACCACCCCCGAGGTGGAAATGCGATACCCCAGGAAGGAAACGGCTCGTTTGAAAAACTCACATTTCTCAGCCTTGACGTACAGGTCATTCTCCAGCAGTCGCCCAAGCACCTTGCGCACCAGGGATACATGCGCGGCGCGGGTGGTTAAATAAATCAGGATGTCGTCAATATACACCACCACCCCCTGTCCGTGCAGGTCCCTGAGAATCTCGTCAACAAAGGATTGAAAGACGGCTGGAGCATTCTTTAACCCGTACGGCATGACGAGGTACTTATAGTGGCCCGATGTGGTACTGAATGCGGTTTTCCACTCGTCTCCTCCCCGGATACGCACCAGATTGTACGCGCTCCTGAGGTCCAGTTTCGTGAAAAAACGCGCGCCGTGAAATGATTCCACCGCCGTGGCGATGAGAGGTAGTGGGTAACTGAACCCTACTGTGATGGAATTTAGACCTCGATAATCAATGCACGGACGCAACCCTCCATCCTTTTTCTTCACGAAAAAGAAACTCGAGGAGACGGGTGACATGGAGGGCCGAATATACCCCTGTCTCAGATATTCCGTGACATATGTCTCCATAGCCAACGTCTCCTCCTGTGACAATGGGTACACGTGACTCCTGGGAAGTGCAGCGTTTACCTGGAGATTTATCACGCAATCCCCTCGTCGATGAGGTGGTAATCGGGTCGCCCTCTTTTTACAGAAGGCGATAGCCAAATCGGCATATTCTGAGGGAATGCGCACAGTGGAAACCTGGTCTGGACTCTCCACCGTCGTCGCACTGATGGAAACTCCCTTACACCTGCCTGAGCACTCCTCTGACCACCCTCTGAGAGCCCGCTGTCTCCACGAAATATTGGGATTGTGATTGGCCAGCCAGGGAATCCCCAGCACCACTGGAAACGCAGGAGAATCAATGAGGAAGAGACTAATCCGTTCCCCATGATCCCCCTGCATTACCATGTCCAGTGGCACCGTGGCCTCCCTGACCAGTCCTGACCCTAATGGTCGGCTATCTAAGGAGTGCACGGGGAAAGGTTGGTCCAACCACACCAGGGGAATCCCTAGCCTTAATGCGAGCCCACGATCCATAAAGTTTCCAGCTGCGCCTGAATCGACTAGCGCCTTATGCTGGAAAGAGGGAGAAAACAAGGGGAAAGTTACTAAAACGAACATGTGACCAACAGGGAGCTCTGGGTGAGGTTGGTGCTTACTCACCTGAGATGGACGAGGAGTGCTCCGCCTGCCATCCCGATTCCCAGAGGAGCTCCCCCAGCACCGGTCGGTAGTGTGTCCTCTCCGACCACACTGGATACAAGGGGAGCCTCCTCCTCCGGTTCCCCTGGACGCGGCCCCCCCTAGCTACATAGGTATGGGAGCTGGAGGACCTGGAGGTGGAACCAACAGGGCCCCGTCTGGATGCCCGCGCGCAGTCAGCAGATTGTCAAGACGAATGGACATGTCGATTAGTTCGTCTAGTGACAGGGTAGTGTCCCGACAGGCTAGCTCACGGCGGACGTCCTCCCGGAGGCTACACCGATAGTGGTCCATCAGGGCCCTGTCGTTCCACCCCGCTCCAGCAGCCAAGGTTCGGAACTCCAGAGCAAAGTCCTGTGCGCTCGTCGTCTCCTGACGCAGGTGGAACAGCCGTTCACCCGCCGCCCGGCCTTCTGCTGGGTGGTCGAACACGGCCCGGAACCGGCGGGTGAACTCGGGGTAGTGATCCCTTGCCGAGTCTGGGCCATACCACACTGTGTTGGCCCACTCCAAGGCACGTCCCGTTAACCTCTATGGGACCGGCGGGACGAATTCGTCCCACCTACGTAACATCCACTGCCAGCCTGTGGCGCGATTTTCAAAATCTTCAAAATCCTATTACTTCAATTTCTCAAACATATGACTATTTTACAGCCATTTAAAGATAAGACTCTCGTTAATCTAACCACACTGTCCGATTTCAAAAAGGCTTTACAACGAAAGCAAAACATTAGATTATGTCAGCAGAGTACCAAGCCAGAAATAATCAGACACCCATTTTTCAAGCCAGCATATAATGTCACCAAAACCCAGAAGACAGCTAAATGCAGCACTCACCTTTGATGATCTTCATCAGATGACAACCCTAGGACATTATGTTATACAATACATGCATGTTTTGTTCAATCAAGTTCATATTTATATCAAAAACCAGCTTTTTACATTAGCATGTGACGTTCAGAACTAGCATACCCCCCGCAAACTTACGGGGAATTCGCTAACATTTTACTAAATTACTCACGATAAACGTTCACAAAAAGCATAACAATTATTTTAAGAATTATAGATACAGACCTCCTCTATGCACTCGATATGTCCGATTTTAAAATAGCTTTTTGGTGAAAGCACATTTTGCAATATTCTAAGTACATAGCCCAGGCATCACGGGCTCGCTATTTAGACACCCGGCAAGTTTAGCACTCACCATAATCATATTTACTATTATAAAAATGTCATTACCTTTTGTTGTCTTCGTCAGAATGCACACCCAGGACGTCTACTTCAATAACAAATGTTGGTTTGGTCCAAAATAATCCATCGTTATATCCGAATAGCGGCGTTTTGTTCGTGCGTTCCAGACACTATCCGAAATAGTAAAGAAGTGTCGCGCGCTTGGCGCAATTCCTGACAATAAAATTCAAAGTATTCCATTGCCGTACGTCGAAGCATGTCAACCACTGTTTAAAATCAATTTTTACGTCATTTTTCTCGTAGAAAAGCGATAAAATTCCGACAGGGAATCTCCTTTTCGGCAAACAGAGGAAAAAATCCCAAAGGCGGGGGCGGTCGGGGTCACGCGCATAAGCTAGTGTCTCTTGATGGGCCACTTGAGAAAGGCGATAATGTGTTTCAGCC
Organism: Salmo salar; assembly: GCF_965601325.2. Taxonomy (NCBI): domain Eukaryota; kingdom Metazoa; phylum Chordata; class Actinopteri; order Salmoniformes; family Salmonidae; genus Salmo; species Salmo salar. Next base: position 172,573,890 of record NC_138291.1, read on the forward strand.
TGGGGCTGGAATGACGACATTCTCTTTTTTCCCGGGCTATGAGAGCCTATGGACGACGTGGGAAGTGTCACGTTAGAGCAGAGATCCTTAGTAAATGATAGAGATGGCAAAGAAGTTCCAGAAATGGTCAGACAGGCCACTTCCTGTAAAGGAATCTCTCAGGTTTTGACCTGCCATTTGAGTTCTGTTATACTCACAGACACCATTCAAACAGTTTTAGAAAATTTAGGGTGTTTTCTATCCATATGTAATAAGTATATGCATATTGTAGTTACTGAGTAGGAGTGGTAACCAGATTAAATCGGGTATGTTTTTTATCCAGCCGTGTCAATGCTGCCCCCTAGCCCTAACAGGTTAAGCAGGAGATGAGGACGCTTACGCTCTCCTCTCCCGAGGGAGCTGGATGAACAGTAGCCAGGTACAAATCCAACTGTAGCAGGAACCCCTGGCACCCAGCCGCCGCTCCATCGTACTCCCTGGGGAGAGCCAGGCGTAGGGCTCCGGGTCCGGACGTCGGTGGAGGGGTAGATGGTGGAGGGGGATTTGGTGCTGGGGATGCGGTAGGGAGGCCACTCCTCTCCCATCGGTCCATCCTCTCCATCATCTGCTCCATCGCTGAGCCGATTCGGTGGAGGATGGTGGTATGGTGAAGGACCCGTTCCTCCATCGATGGGAGAGGAGGGGAGGCTGCTCCTGCTGACTCCATAGTTGGTGCGGGATTCTGTCAGACGGTTGCTAGGAGTGGTGGTAGGAGTCAGGCGCAGAGAGCAGAGGTACGGAACTTTGTGTTTATTTAAATCAAAAAACACAACACGAACAACGCCAACACAAACGGCGTGGAAAAAATGCCAAGTGCCCAAAACAGGTGCACAGCCAGCATACAATATCACAGTCGTAAATCGCCAGCACATCCAACGACAAAAACACAACCTGACGCTAAGATAATCCCGCACAACACTGGGCGGGCTAACCAGGCTTAAATAACCAAAATCAAAAGACAAATGAGGAACAGGTGCAAACAATAAGACAAACCAAACGAAAAGGAAAAAAGGATCAGCGGCGGCTAGTAGGTCGGTGACGACGACCGCCGAGCGCCGCCCGAGCAGGCAGGGGAGCCACCTTCGGTGGGCTTCGTGACACAATCTATGTGTCTCACAATCTATGTGTATGTCCCTCCTATGTGTGTGCTTTTCCTTTCTTGAAACTTTATCTATAGAGGTGTCTTTCGATCGGACATTAGTTCTCACACGTATACAACTATAAGCTATATCCCAGGGTTTGTAAAGTCCTAGTTAACCTGTTAGGGCTAGGGGGCAGTATTGACACGGCTGGATAAAAAACATACCCAATTTAATCTGGTTACCACTCCTACCCAGTAACTAGAATATGCATATACTTATTACATATGGATAGAAAACACCCTAAAGTTTCTAAAACTGTTTGAATGGTGTCTGTGAGTATAACAGAACTCAAATGGCAGGTCAAAACCTGAGAGATTCCTTTACAGGAAGTGGCCTGTCTGACCATTTCTGGAACTTCTTTGCCATCTCTATCTTTTACTAAAGATCTCTGCTCTAACGTGACACTTCCTACGTTGTCCATAGGCGCTCAGAGCCCGGGAAAAACCTGAATGTCATCATCCCAGCCCCAGGCTGAAACACATTATCGCCTTTCTCAAGTGGCCGATCAAGGGACTCCGGGCTTAGGCGCGTGACCTGACCGCCCCCGTCTTTGTGATTTTTTTCCTCTGTTTGCCAAAAAGGAGATTCCCGGTCGGAATATTATCGCTTTTCTACGAGAAAAATGGCATAAAAATTGATTTTAAACAGCGGTTGACATGCTTCGAAGTACGGTAATGGAATATTTAGAATTTTTTTGTCACGATTTGCGCCATGCGCGCGACACTTCTTTACCATTTCGGATAGTGTCTGGAACGCACGAACAAAACGCCGCTATTCGGATATAACGATGGATTATTTTGGACCAAACCAACATTTGTTATTGAAGTAGCAGTCCTGGGAGTGCATTCTGACGAAGACAACAAAAGGTAATCAAACTTTTATAATAGTAAATATGATTATGGTGAGTGCTAAACTTGCCGGGTGTCTAAATAGCTAGCCCGTGATGCCTGGGCTATGTACTTAGAATATCGCAAAATGTGCTTTCACCAAAAAGCTATTTTAAAATCGGACATATCGAGTGCATAGAGGAGGTCTGTATCTATAATTCTTAAAATAATTGTTGTGCTTTTTGTGAACGTTTATCGTGAGTAATTTAGTCAAATGTTAGCGGTTAGTGCTGCATTTAGCTGTCTTCTGGGTTTTTGTGACATTATATGCTAGCTTGAAAAATGGGTGTCTGATTATTTCTGGCTTGGTACTCTGCTGACATAATCTAATGTTTTGCTTTCGTTGTAAAGCCTTTTTGAAATCGGACAGTGTGGTTAGATTAACGAGAGTCTTGTCTTTAAATAGCTGTAAAATAGTCATATGTTTGAGAAATTGAAGTAATAGGATTTTTAAGGTTTTGAAAATCGCGCCACAGGCTTCAAGTGGCTGTTACGTAGGTGATACGAATTCGTCCCGCCTAGCCCAGAGAGGTTAACAGCCTATTTTTCTGTTGTTCCTTGTGATTTTTGACTCGTTAATATCTCGTATCTCACCCCGCTATATTAGGCTTCCCTCCTTCAATGGATAATTAGACTTATGTGTGCGCCTCCGAAAGATCTCGATTATCCCCTTCGTAGCGTATTAAGACAGGCGACCTATATTAATACAATCATGTCTCTGACCTCCTCTCTCATAATTCTATTATTATATTTCGCCTTCCAATTTACGTTTTTGTGCCAATGTCTTTTAACCAATTTTACGTTTTTAGGTCTCAACATTTAGCTAGGTTATATTGGTAGTGGCCACAGATCCCTGGAGTCATTACGGACCCCCCTTCCTCCTGTTTGAATTTATACCGGATTCTTATCTTCCATTTGCACAGAATACTTGGTTTTCTTTAAAACATTTTTCTCCACACAAAATTCTAAAGACATGTCACCAGATATAAACTCCCTTGGATATTTTAGCATCTAACACCCAGAGTACATTAAAATCCTTTATCTTTTGGCTAAATCCTAATCGCTCCCGCCCTTTACTCTCGCTTCACTCATTTCATCATTTAATGCAATCATACAGGCACTATCCCCAAATCCGTGAATAAAGCGCACTGACATTATTTTTGCAGCTGAGGTTTCAACGTTGGTAGGATCTCGTCACCGTTTCTGTCGTATACCAGTTCGCCACCGGCCTGTGAAGAACCCTCAAACTGGGCCAGGTCTTTAACCTCTCTGGGCTAGGCGGGACGAATTCGTCCCACCTACACAACAGCCAGTGTAATCCAGTGTCACGATTTTCAAATACCTCAAAAATGCAAAAACTTCAATTTCTCAAACATATGACTATTTTACAGCATTTTAAAGACAAGACTCTCGTTAATCTAACCACACTGTCCGATTTCAAGAAGGCTTTACAATGAAAGCAAAACATTAGATTATGTCAGCAGAGTACCAAGCCAGAAATAATCAGACACCCATTTTTCAAGCTAGCATATGTCACAAAAACCCAGAAGACAGCTAAATGCAGCACTAACCTTTGATGATCTTCATCAGATGACACACCTAGGACATTATGTTATACAATACATGCATGTTTTGTTCAATCAAGTTCATATTTATATCAAAAAACAGCTTTTTACATTAGCATGTGACTAGCATGTGACTAGCATTCCCACCGAACACTTCCGGTGAATTTACTAAATTACTCACGATAAACGTTCACAAAAAACATAACAATTATTTTAAGAATTATAGATACAGAACTCCTCTATGCACTCGCTATGTCCGATTTTAAAATAGCTTTTCGGTGAAAGCACATTTTGCAATATTCTCAGTAGATAGCCCGGCATCACAGGGCTAGCTATTTAGACACCCAGCAAGTTTAGCATTCACCAAAGTCAGATTTACTATAAGAAAAATGTTATTACCTTTGCTGTCTTCGTCAGAATGCACTCCCAGGACTTCTACTTCAATAACAAATGTTGGTTTGGTCCCAAATAATCCATTGTTATATCCAAATAGCGGCGTTTTGTTCATGCATTCAAGACACTATCCGAAAGGGTAAAGAAGGGTTACGAGCACGGCGCATTTCGTGACAAAAAATGTCTAAATATTCCATTACCGTACTTCGAAGCATGTCAACCGCTGTTTAAAATCAATTTTTATGCCATTTTCTCGTAAAAAAGCGATAATATTCCGACCGGGAAATTGTTTTTTATTACAAAGAGAGTGAAAGCATGCTATCCCCTCATGCACGAGCCTCAGTCTAATGGGCCTCTGATAGAGCACTTGCCAAACGCGCTAATGTGTTTCAGCCTGGGGATGGAATTACATCGTTCAGCTTTTTCCCGCCTTATGGGAGCCGTAGGAAGTGTCACGTCATGCCAGAGATCCCCTGTATTTGTTAGAGATGATCAAGGAGGGCAAGAAATTGTCAGACAGGCCACTTCCTGTAAGGAATCTTCTCAGGTTTTGGCCTGCCAAATGAGTTCTGTTATACTCACAGACACCATTCAAACAGTTTTAGAAACTTTAGGGTATTTTCTATCCAAAGCCAAGAATTATATGCATATTCTAGTTACTGGGCAGGAGTAGTAACCAGATTAAATCGGGTACGTTTTTTATCCGGCCGTGCAAATACTGCCCCCTAGCCCCAAAAGTTAAGTATGGCTGAGGTGCACCCATGACCTGCTTGGAAACCAGATTGCATAGTGGAGAAGATACCATGGGATTCGAAATGGTCGGTGACCTGTTTATTAACTTGGCTTTCGATGATTTTAGAAAGGCAGGGCAGGATGCATATATGTCTATAACAGTTTGGGTCTAAGGTGTCTCCCCCTTTGAAGAGGGGGATTACCGCGGCAGCTTTCCAATCTTTGGGGATCTCAGACAATACGAAAGAGAGGTTGAATAGGCTAGTATTAGGGGTTGCAACAATTTCGGCAGATAATTTTAGAAAGAGAGGGTCCAGATTGTCTTGCCCAGCTGATTTGTAGGGATCCAGATTTTGCAGCTCTGTCAGAACATTAGCTGTTTGGATATGTGTGAAGGAGAAGCGGGAGAGGTTTGGGCAAGTTGCTGCAGGGGGTCTAAGGTGTTGGCCGGGGTAGGGGTAGCCAGGTGGAAAGCATGGCCAGCCGTGGAAAAATGTTTATTGAAATTATCGATTATCGTAGATTTATCGGTGGTGACAGTGTTTCCTATCCTCGGTGCAGTGGGCAGCTGGGAGGAGAAGCTCTTATTCTCCAGTGTCCCAAAACTTTGAATTCGTGCAACAGGAAGCACATTTCAGTTTGAAAAAGCTGGCCTTAGCTTCCCTAACTGACTGAGTATATTGGTTCCTGACTTCCCTGAAGAGTTGCATATCGCGGGGGCTATTCAATGCTAATGCAGAATGCCACAGGATGTTTTTGTGCTGGTCAAGGGCAGTCAAGTCTGGGGTGAACAAAGGGCTATATCTGTTCTTAGTTCAGAATTTTTTGAATGGGGGCATGCTTATTTAAGATGGAGAGGAAAGCACTTATGAAGAGCAACCAGGCATCCTCTACTGACGGGACATGGTCAGTATCCTTCCAGGATACCCTGGCCAGGTCGGTTGGAAAGGCCTGCTCGCTGAAGTGTTTTAGGGAGCATTTGACTGCGGACCCATTAAGCATGCAGGCAATGAGGCAGTGATCGCTGAGATCCTGGTTGAAGACAGCAGAGGTGTATTTAGAGGGCAAGTTGGTCAGGATGATATCTAAGAGGGTGCACATGGTTACGGATTTTGGGTTGTACCTGGTAAGTTCCTTGATAATTTGTGTGAGATTGAGGGCATCTAGCTCTGGATGGCCGGGGTGTTAAACATATCCCAGTTTAGGTCACCTAAGAGTACGAACAATGATAGATGGGGGCAATCAATTCACATATGGTGTCGAGGGCACAACTGGGGGCTGAAGGGGGCTATAACAAGCGGCAACGTTGAGAGACTTGTTTCTAGAAAGCGAGAAAAATCTCAAATTGTTTGGGCACAGACCTGGATAGTATGACTGAACTCTGCAGGCTATCTCTGCAGTAGATAGCAACTCTGCCCCCTTTCGCATTTCTATATTGTCAGAAAATGTTATAGTTAGGGATGGAAATTTCAGGATTTTTGGTGGCCTTCCTAAACCAGGATTCAGACATGGCTAGGACATCCGGGTTGGTGTGCTAAAGTGTGCTAAAGCTAAAGCAGTGAATAAAACAAACTTTGGGAGGAGGCTTCTAATGTTAACATGCATGAAACCAATGCTTTTACGGTTACAGAAGTCAACAAATGACAGCGCCGGGCGAATGGGAGTGATGCTGGGGGATGCAGGGCCTGGGTTAACCTCTACATCACCAGAGGAACAGAGGATGAGTAGGATAAGGGTACGGCTGAAGGCTATAATAACTGGTTGTCTGGTGCGTTGGGGACAGAGAGTGTTGGGGCAGGTTTCTGGGCACGGAAGGATAGATTCAAGGCATGATGTACAGACAAGGGTATGGTAGGATGTGAGTACAGTTGAGGTAATCCTTGGTATTGAGTGACGATGAGAGAGGTTTTGTCTCTAGAAGCACCATTTAAGCCAGGTGAGGTCACCGCATGTGTGGGGTGTGGAACAACAGGGCATATTGAGGCATATTGAGCAGGGCTGGAGGCTCTACAGTGAAATAAGACAAAAAGTACTAACCAAAACAGCAATAGATAAGACATTAGGGAGAGGCATGTGTGGCCGAGTAATCATAGGGTCCAGTGAGTAGCTAGGCAAGCTGGAGGTACGGAGATTCAGACAGCTAGCAGGCCAGGGCAAGCAGAAGGCAAGCAGATGGGCCTCAGGGGGACATCGCAATGCCTGTTGAAACCCCCTCGGACGGTTACGTTGGCAGACCAGTCGTGATGGATCGGCGGGGCTCCGTGTCGGCAGAAAAGGGTCTAGGCCAATTGGCAAAAGAGGTATTGAAGCCCATGGATTATCTGATGGATTTCTTCGGCTAGCCGGGAGATGAGCCTAGCTCAAGGCTAACTCCAGGCTAACTGGTGCTTGCTTTGGGACAGAAACCCCCTCGGACGGTTACGTCGGTAGACCAGACGTGATGGATCGGTGGGTACTAACTTGCTAGTAGCTGGCTAGCTTGAAGGGGGTTACGGTACTAAAGTATATAAAATCGCAGATCCATACCGCGTTGAGTGAGGCGGGTTGCAGGAGAGTATTTTCAGTCCGTAGATGGAAAAATTTGATAAAGAATATATACATAATATATACGTAGAAAGAAATGATATATACAAGGGACGGGACAAGACATTCAAAACATCACTGCTACGCCATCTTGGATTGCCTAGATTATTATGATTGACGATGTATTCTCTCAGGTGAGACCTGATATTGGGAGGTCATTGTTTGCGGATGATGAATTGCTGTGGAAGAGAGGGAGAAATATTACCCATACAGCCAGAAGAGTTCAAGAAGCGATTAGTGAAGTAGAGCAGTGGTCCCTCAGGTGGTGCTTCAAGTTTGAAGATGAGAAAACAGAGACTGTGTTTTTTTATAGAGGGAAGGTGATAAGGGAATTTATATGCTTAAAGGTAATGACTAAAGAATTCCACCCTGGAACGTAACTATTAGTGATTATTAATTTATGTAGCATGTATAATGAACGTAAAGTACTAAATGTAAGTCCAATAAGGTTTGGTAGATAAATGTGAGGGAGAGAAATGTGTGTGTGTGTGTGTGTGACTAAGACGATACCGAGAACAATTAAACTGTGTATGACCTGACCTGGCTAGAACTCTGAGAAACTTACGATAAGACAGGGAGTCCTTTCAAGGTTCCTCTAATCTCGGGGGGATGGAACTGCCAGTTTGGTAATGATGAACAGTGGTGAGAACCATGGAGAAGGATCGTTCTACCTGCTGTTTGTGTGTATGTATGTGCATAGGCGATCTATTGTTTGTGTGGAGGTATGTGCGTAAGTAGGGAGTGAGTTAGAAAATGGCATGTCTTTGTATTGTGGACTTTAGAACGTTCTCGTGAGTAAACTGTACAAACCTTTTGCATGAGCTGAGTCTTTGCCTAATTATTATTAAACCCTGCGTCTTACAAACCTTGGGGATTAGTCAAAGCTTATTGATTGTTAGTTATTATCCTTGGGATTGAAAATTCTCGTGACAGCTTGGTCCTTCGAAGCCGGATCTCAATATCTTTTTCTGTCGTTCCATAGAGACACCGAAACCGTGCACGGGTGGATGAAATATCTGTAGATTAAGGACCTAAACGATATCATAACCCCCATCGATAAAAGACAGTACTATGCAGCCATCTTCATCGACCTGGCCAGGGCTTTCGACTCTGTCAATCACCACATTCTTATCGGCAGAATCAATAGCCTTGGTTTCTCAAATGACAGCCTCGCCTGGTTCACCAACTACTTCTCAGATAGAGTTTAGTGTGTCAAATCGGAGGGCCTGTTGTCCGGACCTCTGGCAGTCTCTATGGGGGTGCCACAGGGTTTTGATATACACAGAGTATTTTTCTCTGTGTATATCAATGATGTCGCTATTGCTGCTGGTGATTCTCTGATCCATCTCTACGCAGACGACACCATTCTGTATACATCTGGCCCTTCTTTGGACACTGTGCTAACAAACCTCCAAACGAGCTTCAACGCCATACACCACTCCTTCTGTGGCCTCCAACTGCTTTTAAATGCCAGTAAAACTAAGTGCATGCTCTTCAAACGATCGCTGCCCTCACCCGCCCGCCTAACTAGCATCACTACTGTGAACAGTTCTGACCTAGAATATGTGGACAACTACAAATACCTAGGTGTCTGGTTAGATTGTAAACTCTCCTTCCAGGCTCACATTAGGCATCTCCAATCCAAAATTAAATCTAGAATCGGCTTCCTATTTCGCAACAAAGCCTCCTTCACTCATGCCGCCAAACATACCCTCGTAAAACTGACAATCCGACCAATCCTTGACTTTGGCGATGTAATTACAAAATTGCCCCCAACACTCTACTCAGCAAACTGGATATAGTCTATCACAGTGCCATCCGTTTTACAACCAAAGCCCCATACACTACCCACCACTGCGACCTCTATGCTCTCGTTGGTTGGTCCTCGCTACATATTCGTCTCCAAACCCACTGGCTCCAGGTTATCTATAAGTCTTTGCTAGGTAAAGCCCTGCCTTATCTCAGCTCACTGGTCACCATAGCACCACCCATTCGTAGCACGCGCTCCAGCAGGTATATTTCACTGGTCTTCCCCAAGGCCAACACCTAATTTGGCCACCTTTCCTTCCAGTTCTCTGCTGCCAATGAAAGGAACGAATTACAAAAATCACTGAAGTTTGAGACTTATATCTCCCTCACTAGCTTTAAGCGTCAGCTGTCAGAGCATCTTACCAATCGCTGCAGCTGTACACAGCCCATCTGTAAATAGCCCGTCCAAACAACTACCTACCTCATCCCCATATTTATTTTTGTTTTTCTGCTCTTTCGCACACCAGAATTTCCACTTGCACATCCTGTATGTTTGTTTATCCCATGTGTAACTCTGTGTTGTTTTGTCGCACTGCTTTGCTTTATTTTGGCCAGGTCAGAGTTGTAAATGAGAACTTGTTCTCAACTGGCCTACCTGGCTAAATAAAGGTGAAATAAATAAAATAAATAAAAAATCAAACATAGGCTAATACAGTTGTCTTCGAGGAAAATATTGATTGTCTCTTGAAAAAATCTCCAAAATAAACATATCAATTTTTCATTACAGTTATTATAGAATGAATACTTACTATGCTTTCTCCACATCTTCCATGTGACTAGGACACCAGATATCACCACCAACAACATGCCCAGAGGAATCAGTAGGAATTTTAGATCTATGGAACTGATGGTGGAAGACCATCATTGTCACTACTCCCACCGAAGGTGGCGCCCCCTCCTGCTCGTGTGGCGCTCGGCGGTCGTCGTCACCGGGCCTACTAGCTGCCACTGATTTCTTTTTGTTTTCCCCTTTCTGTTATTGTTTGCACCTGTCCTTAGTTGGGTTGATTAGCAGGGCTATATTAGCTAGTTGACCCGCCTGCTCTTTGTGCGGGATTGTTTCTCTGTATGCTGTGGTTGGTGACTCGCTGATTTTGTATTTTGCATTAGTGCGTGTGATTGCGCCAACAGTGTTTTGTCCCCTGTGTTTGGGGAACTTTGTTTTGTGTGCGCTCTGATCGCTGTTTGGGGTGGCTTGTGTTTTAGCCGTTGTGCTCATTAAAGCCACTACCCTGTATCGCTGCTTCCTGCATTTGATTCCTCGCCAGCACGACACCCAAGCCTTACAGAATCCCGCACCACTATGGAGTCTGCAGGAGCAGCTGACAACCCCCTTCCTTCGATGGAGGAACGCGTGCTCCAGCATACATCAGTCCTCCACCGAATCGGATCCGCGATGGATCAAATGATGGAGAGGATGGACCGATGGGAGAGGAGTGGTCTCCTCTCTCCACCTCCGCCTCCCACTGCGTCTGGCTCTGGCGCGCTTCATCTGGCGCTCCTGAGGGAGTATGATGGAGCGTCGACTGGGTTCCAGGGATTTCTGCTCCAGCTCAAGCTGTACCTGGCCACCGTCAGACCTGCTCCCTCGGGAGAGGAGAGCGTGAGTGCCCTTGTTTCCTGCCTGACGGGCCGAGCTCTGGAGTGGGCCAATGCAGTCTGGAATGGTCCGGACTCGGCGAGGTACCACTATCCAGAGTTCACCCGCCGCTTTCGGGCCGTGTTCGATCACCCTCCGGAAGGAAGAGCGGCGGGTGAGCGGCTGTTCCACCTCAGGCAGGAGACGAGGAGCACGTAGGACTTCGCGCTGGAGTTCAGGGCCTTGGCTGCTGGGGCAGGGTGGAACGACAGGGCCCTGATAGACCATTACCGGTGTAGTCTCCGGGCGGACGTCCGCAGGGAGCTAGCCTGTCGGAACACCGCTCTTTCTCTCGATGAGCTCATCGACATGTCTATCCGACTGGACAATCTGCTGGCTGCCCACGGGCGTTCGGAAAGGGTCCTGTCCGTTCCACCTCCGTGAACCCCCGCCCCTACTCCTATGGAGTTAGGGGGGGCTGTGCCAAGGGGCACCGGAGGATGTGGCTCCTCCTGCACCAGCTGTGGTCGGAGAAGACACACGGCCGACCGGTGCTGGAGGAGTCAGTCTGGGAGTCGAGAGGGCAGGCAGAACAATTCTCGGTCACCCCAGGTGAGTCAACACCAAACTCACCCAGAACCCTCTGTTGGTCACATGTTGTTATTAATTTTGTTTTCTGATTTTTCTCCCTCTTCCCAGCATGGGGCGCTAGTCGATTCAGGCGCAGCTGGGAACTTTATGGATCGCGGACTCACCATTAATAACCTCTTACATCTAGACGTTCCGCTAGCGGAACACCTGCTCCAATATCCAATGATAGGCGTGGCGCGAATTACAAATTCCTCAAAAATACAAAAACTTCAATTTTTGAAAAATATGACTATTTCACAGCATTTTAAAGATAAGACTCTCCTTTATCTAACCACACTGTCCGATTTCAAAAAGGCTTTACAACGAAAGCAAAACATTAGATTATGTCAGCAGAGTACCAAGCCAGAAATAATCAGACACCCATTTTTCAAGCTAGCATATAATGTCACAAAAACCCAGAAGACAGCTAAATGCAGCACTAACCTTTGATGATCTTCATCAGATGACAACCCTAGGACATTATGTTATACAATACATGCATGTTTTGTTCAATCAAGTTCATATTTATATCAAAAACCAGCTTTTTACATTAGCATGTGACGTTCAGAACTAGCATACCCCCCGCAAACTTCCGGCGAATTCACTAAGAATTTACTAAATTACTCACGATAAACGTTCACAAAAAGCATAACAATTATTTTAAACTGTTAGGGCTAGGGGGCAGTATTGACACGGCTGGATAAAAAACATACCCGATTTAATCTGGTTACCACTCCTACCCAGTAACTAGAATATGCATATACTTATTACATATGGATAGAAAACACCCTACATTTTCTAAAACTGTTTGAATGGTGTCTGTGAGTATAACAGAACTCAAATGGCAGGTCAAAACCTGAGAGATTCCTTTACAGGAAGTGGCCTGTCTGACCATTTCTTGAACTTCTTTTCCATCTCTATCATTTACTAAGGATCTCTGCTCTAACGTGACACTTCCCACGTCGTCCATAGGCACTCAGAGCCCGGGAAAAAACAGAATGTCGTCATTCCAGCCCCAGGCTGAAACACATTATCGCCTTTCTCAAGTGGCCGATCAAGGGACACGGGCTTATGCGCGTGACCCCGACCGCCCCCGCCTTTGGGATTTTTTCCTCTGTTTGCCGAAAAGGAGATTCCCTGTCGGAATATTATCGCTTTTCTACGAGAAAAATGTCGTAAAAATTGATTTTAAACAGCGGTTGACATGCTTCGAAGTACGGTAATGGAATATTTAGAATTTTATTGTCACGAATTGCGCCATGCGCGTGACACTTCTTTACTATTTCGGATAGTGTCTGGAACGCACGAACAAAACGCCGCTATTCGAATATAACGATGGATTATTTTGGACCAAACCAACATTTGTTATTGAAGTAGCAGTCCTGGGTGTGCATTCTGACGAAGACAACAACAGGTAATCAAACTTTTATAATAGTAAATATGATTATGGTGAGTGCTAAACTTGCCGGGTGTCTAAATAGCGAGCCCGTGATGCCTGTTCTATGTACTTTGAATATTGCAAAATGTGCTTTCACCAAAAAGCTATTTTAAAATCGGACATATCGAGTGCATAGAGGACAAAAAATTCGTGACAAAAAAAATCTAAATATTCCATTACCGTACTTCGAAGCATGTCAACCGCTGTTTAAAATCAATTTTTATGCCATTTTTCTCGTAAAAAAGCGATAATATTCCGACCGGGAATCTCCTTTTAGCTAAACAGAGGAAAGTAAACAAAGCTTTCGGTCGACGCGGGCACGAGCCTGAGTCTCACAGTACTGTAACCAGCCACTACCCAAACGCGCTACTTTTTTTCAGCCAGAGCCTGCAAAGCCACGATTCAGCTTTTTACCGCCTTCTGAGACCCTATGGCAGCCGTAGGAAGTGTCACGGGACAGCTAAGATCCTCACTCTTCAATAAACAGAGACAAGAAGAACGACACCTTGTCAGACAGGCCACTTCCTGAATGAAACCTTCTCACATTTTTGCCTGCCAAATGAGTTCTGTTATACTCACAGACACCATTCAAACAGTTTTAGAAACTTTAGGGTGTTTTCTATCCATATGTAATAAGTATATGCATATTCTAGTTACTGGGTAGGAGTGGTAACCAGATTAAATCGGGTACGTTTTTTATCCAGCCGTGAAAATACTGCCCCCTAGCCATAACAGGTTAAGCTGGGCATTCCGCGAGTGCCGATAGATTCCCCCTTCCCCGTGCACTCCCTAGATAGCCGTCCATTAGGGTCAGGGCTAGTCAGGGAGTCTACGGTTCCACTGGACATGGTAACGCAGGGGAATCATAAGGAACGGATTACTTTATTTCTTATCGATTCGCCAGCGTTTCCAGTGGTGCTGGGGGTCCCCTGGCTGGCTGATCACAATCCCCGGATTTCGTGGAAACAGGGAGTTCTCCAGGGGTGGTCCGAGGAGTGTTCAGGAGTTTCCAAAGGTGCCACGTCGGTGGAGAGTCCAGACCAGGTGTCCACCGTGCGCATTCCCCCTGAATACGCCGATTTGGCAATCGCTTTTTGGAAAAAGAGGGCGACCAAATTACCACCTCATCGACAGGGGGATTGTGCGATAGATCTCCAGGTTAACTCTGCGCTTCCCAATAGTCACGTGTACCCCTTCTCACAGGAGGAGACGGTGGCTATGGAGACATATGTCACGGAATCTCTGGGACAGGGGTACATTCGGCCCTCCATCTCACCCGCCTCCTCGAGTTTCTTTTTTGTGAAGAAAAAGGAGGGAGGTCTGCGTCCGTGCATTGATTACAGAGGTTTAAATGCTATCACGGTGGGATTTAGTTACCCGCTACCTCTCATCGCTACGGCGGTGGAATCATTTCACGGAGCAAAATTCTTCACAAAACTGGATCTCAGGAGCGCATATAACCTGGTGCGTATTAAGGATGGAGACGAGTGGAAAACCGCATTTAGTACCACATCGGGCCATTATGAGTACCTCGTCATGCCGTATGGGTTAAAGAATGCTCCAGCCGTCTTTCAATCCTTTGTAGACGAGATTCTCAGGGACCTGCACGGGCAGGGCGTGATTGTTTATATCGATGATATTCTGATATATTTTGCCACCCGCGCCGCGCATGTGTCCCTGGTAAGCAAGGTGCTTGGGAGACTGCTGGAGCATGACCTATACGTCAAGGCTGAGAAGTGTGTGTTCTCCAAACGAGCCCTCTCCTTCCTGGGTTATCGCATTTCCACCACGGGGGTGGTGATGGAGTGTGACCGCGTTAAGGCCGTGCGTAATTGGCCGACTCCAACCACGGTGAAGGAGGTGCAGCGGTTCTTAGGGTTTGCCAATTACTACCGGAGGTTTATCCGGGGTTTTGGCCAGGTAGGGGCTCCCATTACCTCACTGCTGAAGGGGGGGGCCAAGAGGTTGAAGGTGCTGTTCACCGAAGCACCCGTGTTGGCGCACCCGGACCCATCTCTAGCATTCATAGTGGAGGTGGACGCATCCGAGGCTAGGGTGGGTGCCATGCTATTACAGCGCTCGGGTACGCCACTGAAACTCCGCCCCTATGCTTTCTTTTCGAAGAAGCTCAGTTCGGCGGAGCGTAACTATGATGTGGGGGACAGGGAGTTGCTAGCAGTAGTAAAAGCCTTGAGGGTGTGGCGACACTGGCTTGAGGGGGCTAAGCACCCCTTTCTCATCTGGACCGACCATCGGAATCTTGAGTATATCCGGGCAGCTAGGAGACTGAATCCGCGTCAGGCAAGGTGGGCCATGTTCTTCGCCCGGTTTAGGTTCACGATTTCCTATAGACCAGGCTCCCTGAACACGAGGGCCGACGCGCTCTCCCGTCTTTATGACACTGAGGACCGGCCCATCGATCCGACTCCCATCATTCCAGCGTCTAGGCTGGTGGCACCCCCCCCCCCCCCCCGTTCCACAATGGCTATGGTCGCACCTGTCAGTAGACTTCCTGACAGATCTCCCCCCGTCTCAGGGGAGCACTACGATCCTGGTGGTTGTGGATCAGTTTTCAAAGTCCTGCCGTCTCCTCCCGTTGCCCGGTCTCCCTACGGCCCTGCAGACTGTGGAGGCCTTATTTACCCACGTCTTCCGGCACTACGGAGTGCCGGAGGACATTGTCTCTGATCGAGGTTCCCAGTTCACATCCAGGATCCGTTTATGGAGCGGCTGGGGGTCTCGGTCAGTTTGACCTCCGGTTATCACCCCGAGAGTAATGGGCAGGCGGAGAGGGTGAACCAGGAGGTGGGAAGGTTTCTGAGGTCTTATTGCCAGGACCGGCCAGGGGAGTGGGCGAGGTACATTCCTTGGGCGGAGTTAGCCCAGAACTCACTTCGTCACTCCTCTACTAACCTGTCACCCTTTCAGTGTGTTTTGGGTTACCAGCCGGTCCTGGCACCATGGCACCAGAGCCAGACCGAGGCTCCTGCGGTGGAGGAATGGGTACAGCGCTCCAAGGAGACCTGGAGAGCCGTCCAGGAATCCCTGAAGGAAACCAGTGGACGGCAGAAGAGGAGTGCTGACCGCCACCGCAGTGAGGCACCCGTGTTCGTACCGGGGGACAGGGTCTGGCTCTTGACCCGGAACCTGCCCCTCCGCTTGCCCTGCCGGAAGCTGGGGCCGCAGTGTGTGGGGCCCTTCAAAGTCCTGAGGAGGATAAACGAGATGTGTTATCGGTTACAAATCCCATCCTATTACCGTATTAACCCCTCGTTTCATGTGTCTCTCCTCAGGCCGGTGGTAGCTGGTCCCCTACAGGAAGGTGAGGTGCCGGAGGTCCCTCCGCCCCCTCTGGACATCGGGGGTTCCCCGGCGTACAGCATACGGGCCATTCTGGACTCGAGACGCCGGGTGAGGGGCCTGCAGTACCTCGTGGACTGGGAGGGGTACGGTCCGGAGAAGAGGTGCTGGGTGCCGGCGGAGGATGTCTTGGACCCATCCATGTTGAAGGATTTCCATCGCCTCCGCCCGGATCGCCCTCCGGGTCGCCCTCGAGGCCGGTGTCCGCGCGCGGCAGGAGCCGCGCGTCAGGGGGTGGGTACTGTCACGACTCCCACCGAAGGTGGTGCCCCCTCCTGCTCGGGTGGCGCTCGGCGGTTGTCGTCACCGGCCTACTAGCTGCCACTGATTCCTTTTTGTTTTCCCCTTTCTGTTATTGTTTGCACCTGTCCTTAGTTGGGTTGATTAGCGGGGCTATATTAGCTAGTTGACCCGCCTGCTCTTTGTGCCGGATTGTTTCTCTGTATGCTGTGCTTGGTGACACGCTGATTTTGTATTTTGCATTAGTGCGTGTGTTTGCGCCAACAGTGTTTTGTCCCCTGTGTTTGGGGCACTTTGTTTTGTGTGCGCTCTGATCGCTGTTTGGTGTGGCTTGTGTTTTAGCCGTTGTGCTCATTAACCTCTTGGGGCTAGGTGGGACGCTAGCGTGCCACCCGTGGTGCACTCCATCAACAGCAGGTGCATTTCAAGAGCGGCAAATTTGAATCCAAATAAATGTCAAAATTCAAATTTTTCAAAAATACAACTATGTTACACCATTTGAAAGATAAACATCTCCTTAATCTAACCACGTTTTACGATTTCAAAAAGGTTTTACGGCGAAAGCATAAATTTAGAGTATGTTAGGACAGTACATTTACAAGAGTTGTGTGTAATGTTTTGTCAAGTCAAAGACAGGGTCACCAAAACCATAAAACCAGCTAAAATGATGCACTAACCTTTTACAATCTCCATCAGATGACACTCCTAGGACATTATGTTAGACAATGCATGCATTTTTAGTTCTATCAAGTTCATATTTATATCCAAAAACAGCGTTTTACTATGGCATTGATGTTGAGGAAATCGTTTCCCTCCAATAACCGGCAGTCAAGTCAGCGTCACAAATTAAATAATTAAAATTAGAAAACATTGGTAAAATATTATATTGTCATTTAAAGAATTATAGATTTACATCTCTTGAACGCAATCAACTTGCCAGATTTAAAAATAACCTTACTGGGAAATCACACTTTGCAATAATCTGAGCACTGCGCCCAGAAAAATACGCGTTGCGATACAGACCAGACGTCATGTTGGGGAGATCTAAAATCGAAAATACTATGTAAATAATCCATTACCTTTGATTCTCTTCATCAGATGTCACTTCCAGGTATCACAGGTCCATAACGAATGTAGTTTTGTTCAAAAAAGCTCATCATTTATGTCCAAAAATCTCTGTCTCGTTAGCACATGATGTAAGCCAGCCGGACTTCTCGTCATGAACGAGGGGAAAAAATATATTTCCGTTCGTTCAAACATGTCAAACGTTGTATAGCATAAATCATTAGGGCCTTTTTTAACCAGAACATGAATAATATTCAAGGTGGACGAATGCATACTCTTTTATAACGTATTGGAACGAGGGTACCCAACATGAACTAGCGCGCCAGGTGTCTAATGGGACATCATCGTTCCATGGCTCTTGTTCGGTCAGATCTCCCTCCAGAAGACTCAAAACACTTTGTAAAGGCTGGTGACATCTAGTGGAAGCAATAGGAAGTGCCAAAATATTCCTAAACCCCTGTGTTTTTCAATGGGATAGGTTTAAAGTCAATACAACACATCAGGTATCCACTTCCTGTCAGAAAATGTCTCAGGGTTTTGCCTGCCAAATGAGTTCTGTTATACTCACAGACACCATTCAAACAGTTTTGGAAACTTTAGAGTGTTTTCTATCCATATATAATAAGTATATGCATATTCTAGTTACTGGGTAGGATTAGTAACCAGATTAAATCGGGTACATTTTTTTTATCCAGACGTGCAAATGCTGCCCCCTAGACCCAACAGGTTAAAGCCACTACCCTGTATCACTGCTTCCTGCATTTGATTCCTCGCCAGCATGACACCCAAGCCTTACAATCACATTGTAAAATACAGTACATAAAACATCACAGAAAAATAGATTATTATTATTTTTTAATTATGTTTTTTGTGCTACTATGACAAAATGGAAACATATGTTCAGAACTTGACCATCTAAGAATAGAATGCTGCTACTTCTGCAAACCACAGAGGTATGAGGAAGTGGTAAATGTCTCTGTCTCTATGATGTTAAATGTCTCTATAACAGAGTCTGAGGAAGTGTGTTGGCCTATACTCGGTGTGAAAACGTTTAAGGAGGGTGTTTTTGTGCTCTAAACTCTAGTGCAATAAACAGAAAATTGTACCTTTCTTCATATTTCTATTGTCATCCATTTGGAAGAGTAACTGTGAAATACAGCTGAATGAGTGATAATTACCTCATGATGTCCTTCTCCTTGTCCCCCTCAGGTCCTTGGACTGTGTTGTCTGTCTGAACAGGCTCAGCAGCTGGAGAGAAAGAGGATTGTTCAGTGGTTGGAGCTTGGGTTGCTGTGAGGTAAAAACAACAATGGTATTATGACTGGTGTACCAGAGAGACACAGGGTAGACTGAACTGGTACAAGACATTGTGGCTAAGATAGGACCTTCTTGTCCAGCTTATTTCATTTTCCCCAACATGTGGATTTTAACTTACTATTAGCACTGCTGACTTCAAACCAATGGTAGGACCACTAAATATTCCCAAAAGCTTTAAATCAGGTTACTATCAATTTATTTTAGATGATCAGCCAGCAAGACTGGATAAAACCAGGTTAATAGTTAATTCTACAGTATCTAATCGCTCTCTACTCACTGGTCATAGTGGAGGTACTTTGTGTGGTGGTTTGTCGTCTGACAGTGATGTGAACAGGCATCCTAAGGTTTCCCACTTCACACCTGTACCAGACAGTGTTTTCCATCTTCAGTCCACTCATAGTCACCATTAAGACATTTCCTCTGGTGGCATCAGTGGTCTGCTGTCTGGTCACTATAGTCACAGAATTCCTCTCCACACAGGAACCATTGACACCAATCCTGCACCACCACTTCCTATTTCCAGTGTCACTATAGTAACATTTTACAATGACACTCCCTCCTTCAACTCCATTCACCTCCTGTTGGTCAACATAGAGTTCTGGAGTACCTGAACACAGAGGAACAGACACCAAAGAAGGTCCTGAGTGATCAAGTGTTTTTTTGTAACAACTGACCACGAATATCATAATGATGATATGATGTATAGAGAACAGAAAGTAGACATATACCAACATTCCTCATGTCAACTTCAACAATAATAGTGATATCAGTAAATGAAACCAGAACACCAGTCATGTAATCATATGGAAGAGTTGCAAGGATCTTACCTGGAGTGACAGATAGTTGGATTCTTTCTATCATGACATATTATCCACCATTGATCTCCACAGCACACCAGTAACGTCCAGAGTCCACTGGCTCCAGATCAGTCATGGTCACAGTGAAGGTTTGCTTGTTGATGTCATCAGAGATTGAGGCCTTATCTGTGCTCTTGAAAGGGTCAGTTTGTACGTTAGGGGAGCATATTTGCTAGTGACCAACTTTACACAAGTATTTCACATGTGTTTTGTATTTCAGATCATAGAGACATGGGATGGTGATGGAGCCTCCTGTCTTCACAGACACACGATAAGCACCTGTAGACACAACAGAGAACACCTCAGATTGGAATGCAAGCAAATTCTCACAGCAGAAAGGTCACATTCCATCTGGACTACTGCACATATAATATATGAAGTGTTATTGATAAGACAAGCTCCCATCCAAATCTTCCAACAGTCCTACCTGTTGGATTAGTTTCAGGTAAATGTTGTGATTTTTCAGCCACTCCTGAACCTGTGACCAGAAACCACCTTCATAGCGGCAATACCAGAATAAGTGATCTTATGATTCTGTCTCTTTGCAGCAAAATCTGCAGATATGAGATGATTGTATGCCCCATATACATAACATTCATTAGCTGGCAAGAATTTTGTAGAATAGTTTAAAGTTTAAGTTTTGAATCAAGAGTTGTTTTGTGTATCACTTCTGTTTGGGAATAAGCCTTCTTCCATGGAATAGGATGCCTATCTTCTCCCCCTTCCACTTGCCTCTTCCATTTTTGCAGTAATGCTGTAATCAGTTGTATATTTTTGTTAGCTGCATGTGTGACATATCTCCACCATTCCTATTCATAATTTCATTAATAAAGATAATTAATTTATTCCATAAACAAAGTATTCTTTTTCTCTATTAATTAGTATATTTGAGTTTAACGATAATATTTCTTAAAATATTTGTTCTGTCTTTTCTGGAGGATGAATCTGGAATTGCAACCAGCGTTGTATGGTTTGTTTTAGAAAGGGCAATATTTTTAACTGAATTAACTGAAAGTGAGAGGTTGTAGTCTGGATAAAGGGGAAAAGTCCATTTTCAACAATGGGTGAGCCATTCTTACTAATCTACTTGAGAACCAGTTCGGCTATAAGTATAAGTTTTGTATGACTGATGCTTTAGTGAGAGATTTAACGCTTTAATCATTTTAGCCCTCCGAACTCACGTTTATTATATAAATAAGCACGTTTAATTTAATCTTGCCATTCCAAATAAAGTGAAATAGGTTTTTGTTCATATAATTTTAAAAACATATCGTTTGGCGTAGGCAGGGCCATAAGTAAGTAGGTAAACTGGGATATGATAAGGAATTCATCAGGCATTCAATTATTTATTTTGGGATATGAATAACAGTACACTTATCATAGTTTGGTTGTAATCCAGAGGTTAAAAAAATGATCTAGATCCTCTGTGAGGCTGTGCAGGGATCCAAATTATGTATTTAAGAGGAAACTTGACTCATCGTTGTAAACTTATACCGTTGTTTTTAAGGCCTTGATTTCTAGTTCCTCTGTTTTATTTTAATAATAGCTAACATTTCGATTGCCATAATACATAGATACACCGACAGTGGACAACTGTCACAGGCGTCATTTTGAACAGACCAAGGCGCAGCGTGTATAGTGCTCATCCTTCCTTTTAATGAAAGAGAACACTTAAACAGAAAAATAACCAAACGACAAAACAGTTCCGTAAGGTACACAGACTAATACGGAAAACAACCACTCACAAAACCCAAAGGAAAACAGGCTGCCTAAGTATGGCTTCCAATCAGAGACAACGAAAAACGACTGCCTCTGATTGGAAACCATACTCGGCCAAACCTGGAAAACGAAACATAGAAAATGCAAACTAGAACACATCCCCCAGAAACAAACAAACCCCAACACACAAACAACCCCCCTGCCACGCTCTGACCACACCACCATGGCAAATGACCCTTTTCACTGGTCAGGACATGACAGTACCCCCCCCCCCCCGAAGGTGCAGACCTCGACTGCACCTCAAACAACAACCCCACAAAAACAACCCCAAACCTAAAGGGAGGGAAGGGAGGGTGGCCACCGTCTACGACGGTTCCTGTGCAGCACCCTAGCCCTTCCGCCAATCCTCCAGCTATGGAGGTGGCTCTGGCTCCAGCGTAGCCCCCGTTCTGCACTGCCGACCACCGCTGGAGGCTCTGGGCTGCAGACCGCCACTGAAGACTCTGGGCTGCCGACCGTCGCTGAAGACTCTGGGCTGCCGACCGTCGCTGAAGACTCTGGGCTGCCGACCGTCGCTGAAGACTCTGGGCTGCCGACCGTCGCTGAAGACTCTGGGCTGCCGACCGTCGCTGAAGACTCTGGGCTGCCGACCGTCGCTGAAGACTCTGGGCTGCCGACCGTCGCTGAAGACTCTGGGCTGCAGACCGTCGCTGAAGTCTCTGGGCTGCAGATCGTCGCTGAAGACTATGGGCTGCAGACCGTCGCTGAAGACTCTGGGCTGCAGACCGTCGCTGGAGGGCCCGGGCTGCAGACCGTCGCTGGAGGACCCGGGCTGAGAGGCGTCGCTGGAGGCCCGGGGCTGAGGGGCATTGCTGGAGGCTCCGGGTTGAGGGGCATTGCTGATGGCTCCGGGCTGAGGAGCTTTGCTGGAGGCTCCGGGCTGAGGAGCTTTGCTGGAGGCTCCGGGCTGAGGAGCGTCAATGGAGGCTCCGGGCTGAGGAGCGTCAATGGAGGCTCCGGGCTGAGGAGCGTCGCTGGAGGCTCCGGGCTGAGGAGCGTCGCCGTAGGTTCCTTGCCATGGATCATCACTACTGGTTCCGCGCCATGGATCATCACTGGAGGCTTTGTGCCATGGATCATCACTGGAGGCTCTGGGCCATGGGTTATCACTGGAGGCTTTGTGCCATGGATCATCCCTACAGGCTCCGGGCCATGGATGATCACTGGAGGCTTCATGCCCTGGATTATCGCTGGAGGCTTCGGACCGTTGATCATTGCTGGAGGCTTCCTACGGGGAGCTGGAACCGGTCTCACCTGACTGGGGAGACGCACAGGAGACTGGGTGCGCAGAGCAGGCACAGGGCACACTGGGCCGTGGAGGCGCACCGGAGGTCTGGAGCTCAGGGCTGGCACACTCCGTCCTGGCTGGATGGTCACTGTAGCCCGGCACGGGCAGAGCGCTGGCACAGGGCGAACTGGGCTGTGCTGGGAAATGAGGGCTGCCGTGCGTAGAGCAGGCGCAGGATAAACCGGGCCGAGGAGACGCACTGGCGGCCAGATGCGCTGAGCAGGCACACTCCTTCCTGGCTGAATGCCAACTCTAGCACGGCAATGCTGCGGAGTCCGTACCGACCGCACCGGACTGTGCGTGCGGACGGGCGAGATAGTGGGCACTACACCGTAATGCATTTCTCGCCCCTCTGCACGCTCGCTCCGCAGTGCCCTTTCCACCAGCACCATTTCCAGGAATCTCGCGTTGAACTCGGCGCTTGACTCCTTTCTTGGCTCCGGTTTGCTCCACGGCTCTCTCCTGTACGCCCGGGAAGTTAGGTCAGGGCTCCCCTCTGACCTAGACAAACTAACCTGTATGCCACCCAACATTTTTTGGGGGGGCTGCCTCTCAGCCTCCTCCTGCCGTTCCAGCCGTTCCTCCCAGTAACGCCGTTCCGCCTTCGCTGCCTCTATCTCCTCCGGCGGGTGGCGATACTCTCCCGGCCTTGTCCACGGTCCTGCCCCATCCAGGATTTCCTCCCAGGTCCACGACTCGATGTACCTCCTCCCACGCTGCTTGGTCTTCTTTTGGTGGGTGGTTCTGTCACAGGCGTCGTTTTGAACAGACCAAGGCGCAGCGTGTATAGTGCTCATTCTTCCCTTTAATGAAAGAGAACGCTTAGAAAAATAACCAAACTAATACGGAAAACAACCAGCCACAAAACCCAAAGGAAAACAGGCTGCCTAAGTATGGCTTCCAATCAGAGACAACGAAAGACACCTGCCTCTGATTGGAAACCATACTCGGTCAAACCTGGAAAACGAAACATAGAAAATGCAAACTAGAACACATCCCCCAGAAACAAACAAACACCCCAACACACATAAAACAACCCCCCTGCCACGCTCTGACCACTCCACCGTGGCAAATGACCCTTTTCACTGGTCAGGACGTGACAACAACCTTCTTTTGCTCCTCTTTACAGTTGAGTACTTTCTAAAAAGTAGACATTATTTATAAATTTTACACCTGGAGTTGCATTTCATAACTCTAACCCATTGTATAAGAGATTATCCAAAATTAAAATAGTCCAGGAATTTATAAATCAATTCGTACTTTATCAAAAGCCTTTTCAAATTATTCTATGAATACCAGACCTGGCATCCTAGGTTTTTCATAGTGTTCTGTTGTTTCAAGTACTTTACTATATTATCTCCATTGTATCTTCCATGTAAAAAAAAACCTGTCTGATCATGTCACATCTACACCTGCTCCCCCTCTCCGGTGCGAGGTCAACGGTTCACTCATTATTACGCAGACCTTTCACCGTCATTACACGCACCAGCGCCTCATCAAACTCACCTGGACTCAACCACCTTCTTAATTAATTCCCTATATTTGTCACTTCATCAGTTTTATTCCTGTGTCAGCATTGATGTTGTTTTGTTTCTCCTGTCCAGAATCTGTTCCTGTTTTTTCATGTCTGTTTATCTATTAAATATTCACTCCCTGTACTTGCTTCTTGACTACCAGTGTCTGGCGTTACAAATCAGGATGAATAACACCTTTTTAATTCTTTGCGCTATGCATTTATCTAGGATTTTTGCATCACAACACTGAAGTGTAAGAGGCCTCCAGTGTTTTAGGTGGACTGGATCTGTATACCGATCTCCTGGGTCCTGGGTCCTGGTCCATACTAATCATGGAACTTTGAGTACATAGAAAAAAGGTTGATATATCTCAACTGGTATGCAAACCAGCCCTGGAGGTTTCATTAGCCTAAAGGCTGCATTGCACCAAGAAGTTCCTCCTCTGCAATTTGGCCATCGCATGAGTCTTTCTGTCCAGTGTTAATTTGACACCAGGGAAAAAAATCCTTACAGTTAACTTCAGTTAGTGGAAATGGATGAGATTGAAAAGATGACATATTCTTGCAGTATTTTGCTTCCTCTTTCAAAATATAATTTCATTAATCATAGATGACTCCATTTGTAAAACGTTTCTGTAAAGTATTATTGGTAGCATTTCTATGTTTAAGATTCAAAAATCATTTGGTAACTTTTTTTTCCCATTTTCCATCCAGTTTGCTTTATTGTTGTAATATATTACTTTTGTTACTTGCTGAATAAGTTACTCCATTTATTTTTGTTTTTTCCCTTATTATCCATCTGTCCTGTTATTTCCTCAATTTCCTTTCTTAATATGAACTCTTTTGACCAACATTTTTTTGTTATTTAAAGATGAGTATTGAATTGCATGACCTCTGGAGGCACACGTGAAAGTGTAACATACAATAAGGGGGATCTGCTGTACCTATGTTATGCAGGAAAAAGACAGTAATAAATACATTTGTTCGAGTTTAAAAACAGTTTGTCATCCAGTAAACTTTGATTACATTTCCAATTCCTCGCTCAAGTTGAATTTCTGTAAGAGTCATGTGGAAGCCAATTATTTAATGGTCTGACCTCATTCTGCCCCCTATCAGAACCTGTTTTACTTTTGGAGCCAGAGAGAAAGACAGAAGAAAGTAGTCAAGACGAACAGCTTGATTAAGCCTCCTCCGTGTATATCTAAACCAGGTCAGGATTTATAATTGACTAGTTCTAATGTGTCCATGATATTCGTAATTTCCCGAAGTGCATGAGGGTAATAGTTTGTAGTGTGATTTCCGATACGGTCCATTGAGGTACTTTGCACTGTATTATAATCTCCCACCATAATAATACAGTCATTTGTGTGGATCATCATTATTTGGACCATATAGATTCATTAGCCAAATCTGTTTATAGTCCAATAGCATAATTAAAAGGATCCAATTTCCTTGAGGATCTGTTTTGACAGCTTGCACATTCGGATCAAAATAATTATTAATTCATATCATCACCCCTTTCAAGTTTATTTTTTCATGACAGAAATATATTTCTCCCTCCCTGTCCTTTTTTCCACACAACCTCATCTGTAGTTGTAGAGTGAGTTTCTGGTAAACATTAGATATTATATTATTTATCTTTTAGCCAGGTACAAATGTCTTGTATTTTTTCTATCATCTGCTAAGCCATTACAATTGTAACTGGCAATACTGCTTCCCCACTTACCATAATGATACCCAAGTTTCAGTTATACTTACCATAATAAATGTTTGTAAACTTACCATTAAAAATTAACCTGATGATTGAGTGTCCATATAGCTGTACCATAATATTTGCACTGTTAAGCATTACTGTAGCTGCAACTGTGTAGTCCTCCAATATTACACCCGCTATAAAATCCCCCCACATCTGGAAGGTCTGTTGTCCTTGAGACCATTAGACCACCATCCTGAACCATGACACGCCTTTGTGTCCGAAGCAAACCGTTGGCCGCCGTTTAGCATAGCCCAGAGGGAAATGTTGCCAGTCCCATGAGAACCTAACTCAATACTGCCACCCTTCACACACACAGTCAAAGCCCAACAGGTCTATTGCATGTCTATGAGGGTGCTTCTTAAATGAGAACGAGGTAAAAAGAGAAAATATAATGAAATAATATATAGCCTAATAATAATAATAATAATATTAGAACATAATAACAGCACAATATTATAGATTCATGTTCATATTAAGATAATCACAGCAAAGGCATACCAGCCCAGTCTGTTCAATTAATTGGATCCAATTGTTCGTAAAATGAAAATAATGTAAAAAGAGAATGGTCCTTCTATATAATATCGCAAGAACAGTTGTTATTGTCCATTACATGCATGTTTAACCTGGGGTTAACCAGCCAGCCGCTCGCTAGCAGAGTTAACAGACCCTGATGACAACACCCAACCCATTTGCCGGTGTGTATCTGAACAATAATATCTGCATTTTTGATATTGAGATGTTTTGTTTACATTGTGTTAAAAAGATTGTGACACCAATTGTTATAGGATCATATAGTCCTACTCCAGTAGAGAACCTAGACAGGTTATTAACCATCCTCCTCTATCAATACTTCATCCTATCCTACTGTAGCCCCACAGAGCTGTCAATATTCTTTTATCTTAAATTCTATTTGTTACGATTCACATCGGCCAAAACGGCAGCGCCTAACAGCATTCAAGTCATAATAAACCCCAATCTGTCTTCAAAATAAATAAACAAAAAAGTCAGCCTTACCCATTTTCGCCTTCCCATAAATCTAAACCTAATTTTAAAGTCCACATAGTCCAAGGTTCTGTATTGCATTAGTAAAAAACGAAAACCATCATGCATTCAAAAATACATGAATAATAATCTAGGATTGTAATGTGTAGTACGGTGCAATGTGTATCAGGACTACATCAGCATGAGGTTTCAATCACAGCCAAATTGAAGTCTTTCGAATGCTTGAACAATTCGTTTTTAACATACAACTTATCGACCGCCAGAAGAACATTGTGCTTCTCAGTGCTGAGCATTTTGAAAGTGGGGCATAGGGCACTTCATCTCTCCACTATTTCATGGGGGAATCGCTCATTAATAGAGAACGGTGTGTTCTTCGTCTTCAGATCCCTACCCTGTTGTAGCAAGGCAATCTTAATTTCGGAGTGAGTTAGCCTACTATCGGACAGTGCCCAGTGGTGTAAAGTTAAGTCGTTTTGGGGAGTATCTGTACTTAACTTTACTAGTTATATTTTTTTACTTTTCATTTTAGTTCACTAAATTCCTCAATAAAATAATGTATTTTTATCTATATACATTTTCCCTGGCACCCAAATGTACTTGTTCTTGCTTAGCAGGACAGAAATCTTTTCCAATTCATGCACTTATCAAGAGAACATCTCTGGTCATCCCCTGCCTCTGATCTAGCAGACTCACTAAACACACAGCTTCGTCTGTAAATGATTTCTGAGTGTTGCTGTGGAGATACAAAGAGCTGTAATGGGTTTGCATAAAATAAATATGTTGCATAAAGCTTACTTCATTATTCTATGTTTTAAATGATTTTTTACTGCATCAGTGATAGTATGCCCCTGGCTATCCATAAATAAAAAAACATGAAAATGGTGCCATCTGATTTCCTTAATATAAGGAATTTTAAACGTGATTAAAATTTAGCAGTTATATGTACCTTTGATACCTAAGTATATATTTATTTAAAACAAAATACTTTTAGACTTTTACGTGAGTAGTATTTTACTGAATGACTTTCACTTTTACTTGAGTATTTTCTCTGTTTAGGTACCTTTACTTTTACTCATATTTTTTCAATATTATTCTTCATAGGCTACTTCTACACTTCAGATCAAGTAATTCTACTTTCATTGTGTCATTATTAAACCATAGTTTCTTACTAGTGCACGGTTCCCTAACTGGTGGCCTTTATATGGCTCTTACATTTTTCTTATTAAAATATATATATATATATATATATATTGTAACAAAGCCTCTCGGTGGAGGGGGGTGTGTGGAATCAGGAGCAGGAGAGCAGAAGGGTTCCAGGAAAATCCACAGTTTATTTTGGCGGTTCCGAAAGCACAACGACACACACAGGGGAGAAAGCTCGACTCTGCTAGCCACAAGCAAATATGTCCACGGTAAACACATGCCGTACTAAAAACAAACAATGCCCGTGGTGCAGGCACGCACCCCCTACATGTAGCCTACAGCAAAATAATCCCGCACACAGCCTAACCTGCAGCGGGGAAATATAAACCCACCGAAATCAGAAAAACAAGACACAGGTGTGTAAAACCAGACAGAACTAAATGAAAAGGAAAATGGGATCGGTGGCAGCTAGTAGGCCGGCGACGACGACCGCCGAGCACCGCCGGAACAGGGAGAGGAGCCACCTTCGGTGGAAGTCGTGACATATATTTTTCATTTTTGACATAAAATACTGTAAAAACACTAGCAATTTATAATTTAGGATTTTTTTCCCACAATAGTACCAAGCATAATATAAAGATAAACAGGGTTTAAAGTGATTATGTTTTAGTCATCTGTTTGGGCTTCTTGCAGTCAATTTGCAGTCTATAAATGACTTGTAATTATATTCCGGCCCCCTGACCATCTGCTCAAGAAAAAATCGAATCAAGTTGATTATTCCTAACTTAAATTGTAAAATATATATTTTTTAAACGTGAACTTGATCTGCTAATTCCATCTCAACTGTTGCTGCTCAACACCAACTAAATAGGCTGCCGCATCCTCCATCTTTATTAACACAATACATTATTTTATTTGATATATGATATACAAATGTGATAATTAAATAAAATAATCAATTGTGGTTCTCTTGTTCGCTTCAATGTGTATGATTCTTGTTGGAGCATATCAAAGTGTTGATCGATAAATAGTTGAAGGTTCTCTATATTATCCAGATTGTTTGTTTTGTAGTTATCAGCAATTTCTAAATTGTACGATTAATTCATGGGACAAGCTGTACCTACCACCCTGACACTTGCCACGTCATTTCTCTCCTAAAGAACATGTTACCCTTACCTGAGAGTCTGGAGAAGATGAGGAGGAGGAGGGAGAAGGAGAGAGGAGAAGCCATTTCTGGGTCTGTGTCTCCGTATGTTATATGGTACCAATTAACAATGTGTGTGTCAAGGACCAAGACACCAAAGAGAATGACTGAACTTCCTAATAGCTATAACTGTGTTTAACTCTCTTCCTGCTTCTGTTTGAGTGTATATCCTCTCTAGGGTATGTGGGACGAAATCGTCCCACCTACTCAACAGCCAGTGGAATCCTGTGGCGCGATATTCAAATACCTTAGAAATGCTATTACTTCAATTTCTCAAACATATGACTATTTTACACCATTTTAAAGACAAGACTCTCGTTAATCTAACCACACTGTCCGATTTCAAAAAGGCTTTACAACAAAAGCAAAACATTAGATTATGTCAGCAGAGTACCCAGCCAGAAATAATCAGACACCCATTTTTCAAGCTAGCATATAATGTCACATAAACCCAAATCACAGCTAAATGCAGCACTAACCTTTGATGATCTTCATCAGATGACACTCCTAGGACATTATGTTATACAATACATGCATGTTTTGTTCAATCAAGTTCATATTTATCCTGTTGGGGCTAGGGGGCAGTATTGTCACGGCTGGATAAAAAACATACCCGATTTAATCTGGTTATTAATCCTACCCAGTAACTAGAATATGCATATACTTATTATATATGGATAGAAAACACCCTAAAGTTTCTAAAACTGTTTGAATGGTGTCTGTGAGTATAACAGAACTCAAATGGCAGGTCAAAACCTGAGAGATTCCTTTACAGGAAGTGGCCTGTCTGACCATTTCTGGAACTTCTTTGCCATCTCTATCTTTTACAAGGGATCTCTGCTCTAACGTGACACTTCCTACGTCGTCCATAGGCGCTCAGAGCCCGGGAAAAAACAGAATGTCGTCATCCCAGCCCCAGGCTGAAGCACTTGGTCGCCTTTCTCAAGTGGCCGATCAAGGTACACTGGGCTTAGGCGCGTGACCTGGTCGCCCCCGTCTTTGTGATTTTTTCCTCTGTTTGCCGAAAAGGAGATTCCCGGTCGGAATATTATCGCTTTTCTACGAGAAAAATGGCATAAAAATTGATTTTAAACAGCGGTTGACATGCTTCGAAGTACGGTAAAGGAATATTTAGAAATGTTTTGTCACGAAATGCGCCATGCGCACGACCGTTATTTACCATTTCGGATAGTTTCTGGAACGCACGGACAAAACGACGCTATTCGGATATAACGATGGATTATTTTGGACCAAACCAACATTTGTTATTGAAGTAGCAGTCCTGGGAGTGCATTCTGACGAAGACAACAAAAGGTAATGAAACTTTTATAATAGTAAATCTGATATTGGTGAGTGCTAAACTTGCCGGGTGTCTAAATAGCTAGCCCTGTGATGCCGGGCTATGTACTTAGAATATTGCAAAATGTGCTTCATCCGAAAAGCTATTTTAAAATCGGACATATCGAGTGCATAGAGGAGTAATGTATCTATAATTCTTAAAATAATTGTTATGCTTTTTGTGAACGTTTATCGTGAGTAATTTAGCAAACTGTTAGTAAATTCCCCGGAAGTTTGCGGGGAGTATGCTTTTTCTGAACGTCACATGCTAATGTAAAAAGCTGGTTTTTGATATAAATATGAACTTGATTGAACAGACATGCATGCATTGTATAACATAATGTCCTAGGGTTGTCATCTGATGAAGATCATAAAAGGTTAGTGCTGCATTTAGCTGTGGTTTGGGTTTTTGTGACATTATATGCTAGCTTGAAAAATGGGTGTCTGATTATTTCTGGCTGGGCACTCTCCTGACATAATCTAATGTTTTGCTTTCGTTGTAAAGCCTTTTTGAAATCGGACAGTGTGGTTAGATTAACGAGAGTCTTGTCTTTAAATAGCTGTAAATAGTCATATGTTTGAGAAATTGAAGTAATAGTATTTCAAACGTTTCAAAAATCGCGCCACTGGATTCAAGTGGCTGTTACGTAGGTGGGACGAATTCGTCCCACCTGCGCCAGAGAGGTTATATCAAAAACCAGCTTTTTACATTAGCATGTGACGTTCAGAACTAGCATACCCACCGCAAACTTCCGGTGAATTTACTAAATTACTCACGATAAACGTTCACAAAAAACATAATTATTTTAAGAATTATAGATACAGAACTCCTTTATGCAATCGCTATGTCCGATTTTAAAATAGCTTTTCGGCAAAAGCACATTTTGCAATATTCTGAGTAGATAGCTCGCCATCACGGGCTAGCTATTTTGACACCCACCAAGTTTGGCCCTCACCAAACTCCGATTTACTATAAGAAAAATTGGATTACCTTTGCTGTTCTTCATCAGAATGCACTCCCAGGACTTCTACTTCAATAACAAATGTTGGTTTGGTTAAAAAAAAATCCATAGTTATGTTCAAATATCCTCTGTTTTGTTCGTGCGTTCAAGACACTATCCGAAGGGTGACGAAGGGTTACGCGCCCGACGCGTTTCGTGACAAAAAAAATCTAAATATTCCATTACCGTACTTAAAATCAATTTTTATGCGATTTTTCTCGTAAAAAAAGCGATAATATTCCGACCGGGAAACCCTGTTTTCGTTCAAAGACGAAAAAATAAAAACATGGTGTCGACTCGTGCACGCGCCCCCAGTCTCATTGTTATCTGATCAACCACTATCCAAATGCGCTACTGTTTTTTAGCCATGGCCTGAAAAGTCACCATTCAACATTCTGGCGCCTTCTGAGAGCCTATGGGAGCCTTAGAAAATGTCACGTTATGCCAGAGATCCCCTGTTTTTGTTAGAGATGATCAAGAAGGCCAAGAAATAGTCAGAGAGAGCGCTTCCTGTTTGGAATCTTCTCAGGTTTTGGCCTGCCAAATGAGTTCTGTTATACTCACAGACACCATTCAAACAGTTTTAGAAACTTTAGGGTGTTTTCCATCCAAATCAAACAATTATATGCATATTCTAGTTACTGGGCAGGAGTAGTAACCAGATTAAATCGGGTACGTTTTTTATCCGGCCGTGCAAATACTGCCCCCTATCCCCAACAGGATATGCCCCCCTCAGAGGCAGATAGAAACTATTACATTCTATCAACTAGTTGTAACATAAGGCTCTACAATTGATTAATTTATTTAATTATTACATTTGTTTATCTTATATCAAATGAAATCATGTATAGTGTTAATAAAGATGGATGAACCAGCAGCAACTTCAAATCAAGGACTAAGGCAAAACAGCCCACATTTACACTCGTCCTCCTGAATAGAGATTTTCACCAGAGTTGTAAACTCACTGAGGGGCACTAGAACCTCTAGGTGAACAATACTTAGCAGACTATTCCATGCCTGGTGCACAATAGGAAAAGGCAGTCTTGCCTAACTGGGTAACGGCCCTGGGGACTTTAAAACCTCTTGAGGATACCGTAGGATAGGGGGCGCCACAGCGCATTTTGAAAAAAAATCGTTCCCATTTTCAACGGCCTACTAATCAAACTCAGAAGATAGGGCATGCATATACTTATTATATATGGATAGAAAACACTCTAAAGTTTCTAAAACTGTTTGAATGGTGTCTGTGAGTATAACAGAACTCAAATGGCAGTCAAAACCCCGAGACCGATTGAAACAGGAAGTGGAATTCTGAATTGTGGACTCGACTTCTCATCTTTCCTTATTAATCACACCGTTAACCATGGTTCAGTGAGCACTTCCTATTGCTTCCACTAGATGTCGCCAGTCCTTTCACAGTGGTTTGAGCCTTATAGAGTCAAAACTCAGTGAATGACACGAGTTTGAAATTGGTCACAGGGGATGGGCCATCACCATTATGACGCCGGCGGCCATGTCTGCCCCCACCTTTGGATACGGTTTTAAAGGCAATGACATCATCCCCCTCGAATCTTATTGGCTCTCTTGGTGTTAGAGGCCCTGAAGATTTATTTTATACAACGTTTGACATGTTTGAACGAACCTACATGCGCGAGCATTGCATTTATTCTGAACTTCAGACCTGCGCTTCGAGAGAGCCATAGGACGCGCTACCAACATCAGGCTAATAGAACATGAAGTATGGACTTTTTGACCGAAAATACATCTGTTGTGGACCTGGGATGCTTTCTGATGAAGACAACTAAAGGTAGGCGATTATTGACAATATTATACAAGATGAGATGTGACATGCGATTGCTTCCAAGATGGCGCCGAGCTCTGTATATTAGCTCATTTTCTGAGTATCGCATCTCCTTTTATTGCAAAGTGTGATTACCCAGTAAAGTTAATTTAAAATCTGGTATGACAGGTGTTCTCAAGAGATATTCATCTATAAATGTTAGATTGACAATATACATTTAAAAAATCGTTATAGGATAGTAATTTAGGGAAATGTAGCATTGTTTACCGGGACGCTTTTGAGGGGAAATTATGTAGTCAACCTCAGACAGAGATGTAAAATGCTGTTTTTATATATAAATATGACCTTTATTGAACAAAAGAATGCATGCATTGTATAACATGATGTCCTAGGGGTGCCATCTGATGAAGTTTGTAAAAGGTTAGTGCTGCATTTAGCTGTTTTTTGATTATATGTGATGCAAGTGGTTGGTCGGAAAATGGCTATGAAGCTGCTTTTTACGATGGACTCATCTAATATAATCTAATGATTTGCTTTTCCTGTAAAACCTTTTTGAAATCGGACGACGTGGGTCGATTCAGGAGAGGTGTATCTATAAAAAAAAATATATATATATATATATATATATATTTTTTTTAATTATGATTTTTTTTTTAATGCTAATTGGCGATATGATTTTTCGCTGGATTTTGATCCCGCTAACGGGATCAGACGCTGAAGAGGTTTTAAGTAACATCCACCTAGTACACTGTGTCTGGGAACTGCTAGTGTTGAAGGAGGACAGGCTATAGAGGTAGTGGCAAAGTTTTACCAGAATGGCTTTGTATATGAACACATACCAATGTAGCTATCTGCTCATGTCGGCAGATAGCCTAGTGGTTAGCGCGTTGGACTAGTAACCGCAAGGTTACAAGATTGAATCCCTGAGCCTTTTACAAGGTACAAATCAGTTGTTCTGCCCCTGAACAAGGCAGTTAACCCACTGTTCCTAGGCTGTCATTGAAAATACAAATTTATGCTTAACTGACTTGCGTAGTTAAATAAAGGTAAAAAAATAAAGTAGTAAAGTGAGGTCCAGCCCACGATTTGAAACAAGGTTCAATGGTGGGTGAGGAAATTGGCATTTGTAACAAAGCACAAGAATGCATGATAGACTGAGTCCAGTCTCTGTAGCACAGAGGAGGCTTCATGCATGTACATTAAGTCACTATAATTAATTACTGAAAGAAAAGTGCCAAGAACAAGCCTTGTTCCAAAAAAATTAAAACCCAATTTCAATTTAAGCTTCCTCACAAGAGTATCAGTATGAACTTTGTAGACAGCTTTCTGTTCAACCATATACCTAGGTATTTGTAAGATTACATATTTTTAATGGAGATAAAATGGAGCCCTGGTGTACACCTATAGTAATCTCAAGGAAGCTAGATTCTCAGTGAGATACTTCCTAAACCAATTGACAGCCACTGAGACCAATGTTATTGAGTCTGGCTAGCAACAGTTTGTGGTCAAGTAAAACCAGACTGAACCCCACACAGGATGATGTTTTTCAAGTAGGAATATATTTAGCTGAGAGTTCACTTGAGAAGACTTTGACCAGGACAGGGAGCTTGGAAATAGGGCAATAGTTATTCACATCTGAAGGATGTCCACCCTTAACAGGGGGTGAACATATGGGCGGCAGGTAGCCTAGTGGTTAGAGTGTTGGACTTGTAACCCAATGGTTGCAAGATCAAATCCTCAAGTGTCAGGCAAAAATCTGTCATTCTGCCCCTGATCAAGGCAGTTAACCCACTGTTCCTAGGCCATCATGGAAAATAAGAATCTGTTCTTAACTGACTTGCCTAGTTAAACAAATATTTTTTTTTTTAAATGCTGATTTCCAAATAGTGTGTTTTGAATAGTTAGTTAACATTTTTGAAAGACCTTTATTTAACCTGTCTGGGGTAGGGGGCAGTATTTTCACATCCGGATGAAAAACGTACCCAATTTAAACAGGTTACTACTGGCCCAGAAACTAGAATATGCATATTATTAGTGGATAGAAAACACTCTGAAGTTTCTAAAACTGTTTGAATGGTGTCTTTGAGTATAACAGAACTCATATGGCAGGCAAAAACCTGAGAAAAATTCAAGCAGGAAGTGGAAAGTCTGAAAATTGTAGTTCTTCTTTTGATTCTCTATTGAAGCTACAGTGTCTGTGGGGTGACGTTGCACTTCCTAAGGCTTCCATTGGCTGTCAAAAGCCTTCAGGAAGTGGTTTGAGCATTCTCCTGTCACTGGGCAGAGTATAGGAGCTCATTCACTGAGTGGTCTGCCTGGCTACAAAGGGATTGGATATGCGCCGTCACGCGAGCACGCCGTTCCTTCTTTTTCTTCTTGAATGAATATGCTATTGTCCGGTTGGAATATTATCACAATTTTATGTTAAAAATATCATAAAGATTGATTTTAAACAGCGTTTGACATGCTTCTAAGTACGGTTATGGAACATTTTGACTTTTCGTCTCTCGTTCCGCACTCGCGCGTTATGCCTTTGGATAAGTGATCTGTACTCATGAACAAAACGAAGGTATTTGTACATGAATATGGATTATTTCAAACAAAAACAAAATTTATTGTGGAAGTAGCAGTCCTACGAGTGCATTCTGACGAAGATCAACAAAGGTAAGAGAATATTTCTAATACTAATTCTGAGTTTAGGTTGCCCCGAACTTGGAGGATGTCTGAATAGCTCACTGTGATGGCTGAGCTATGTACTCAGAACATTGAAAAATGTGCTTTCTCCGTAAAGCTATTTTAAAATCTGACACAGCGGTTGCATCCAGGAGTAGTCCATCTATAATTCTTTAAATAATTGTTAAATATTTTGTCAACGTTTATGATGAGTATTTTTGTAAATTGATGTGCACATTCACCGGACGTTTTGGTGGGAATACATTTTCTGAACATCACACGCCAATGTAAAATGCTGTTTCTGGATATAAATATGAACTTTATCGAACAAAACATACATGTATTGTGTAACATAATGTCCTAGGAGTGTCATCTGATGAAGATCGTCAAAGTTTAGTGCTTCATTTAGCTGTGTTTTGGGTTTTATTGACACATGTCCTTGCTTGGAAAATGGTTGTGTGATTATTTTTGTATATGTACTCTCCTAACATAATCTAATGTTTTGCTTTCACTGTAAAGCCTTTTTGAAATCGGACAATGTGGTTAGATTAACGAGAAGTTTATCTTTAAAATAGTGTAAAATAGTTGTATGTTTGAGAAAGTTGAATTATGACATTTTGTTGTTTTTGAATTTTCCGCCCTGATATTTCACTGGCTGTGTCCCGCAGGTGAAACACTAGCATCCCACGTAGCCCATAGAAGTTAATTTATGCTTAATCATTAACAGTTCAAGCATATATCTTGCTTGCAACCACACACAACTCAGAAACAATGTATTTGGGCAGGGACAACTTTCTAATAATATCTTAATGGATTGTAAAGTTTATTAACACAACATGCATTTTTAACATATAAAGCAGACAGAATTGTACAGTAAGACTATGATTCAGTAAATAAGATTAACTATGAAACAAATCATATGTGGTTAACAACACATGGAATAAAAAGTCAAATTAGGTCAAATACGTGGGTAAAAAGTACCATAAATGAATAGTTTCTTATTTTGTGTGTTTTATCCCTGAAAAGCAGGTACAAGAAGTAAATCTGTCCCTTGGTCTCACCAGAGAGACCTGTCTGGTTTCTACTTATCTTTGTTTCACCACAGAGTCAGTTTGCCCTGAACTTCACAACAGCAATGATGGTGCACAGGAGTAAGAGCACTGCATTACCAACTTTTGGCAGGTAGAAGAATGTTCTCTCCCATCTGTAGAAGAATTAAAACATTTAGAACATATTCCTCTGTAAATTGCTGCAATACAAGGACCAATTTAAAGGGGAATTGTAAAGGGAAGACCACATTTTTCTAAAGGCAGTGTATATTTAAGCACTAAGGCCTGAGGGGGTGTGATATATGGCCAATATACCACAGCTAAGGGCTGTTCTTATGCATGCGTGGATTGCCTGGATACAGCAATTAGCCATGATCTATTGACCATATACCACAATCCCCTGAGGTGCCTTACTGCTATTTTAAACTGTTTACAAATATAATTAGAGCAGTAAAAATAAATGTTTTGTCATACCAGTGGTATACGGTCTGATATACCATAGCTGTCAGCCAATCAGCATTCAGGGCTCAAACCACCCAGTGTATATTTAACAGTATGCAGCGACAGTGATGCTTTAGACTCCACAGGATCTTTAATGAGTGTGGATCATTGAAGGTGGTGAAGAGGACACCATCTATCACCACCACCAACATGCCCAGAGGAATCAGTAGGACTTTTAGATGTATGGAACTGAAGGTGAAAGTCCAATAAATGTTAAATTAAGTCCATGAAAACATCACGGATGAATATATTTGTTTGTGCTGCTACGACAAAAAGGAAATATTTGTTCAGCTCTTCTCACCTTTTACGTGTGAAACTTGACCATCTAAGAATAGAATGCTGCTACTTCTACAAACCACAGAGATATGAGGAAGTGGTAAATGTCTCTAACAGTGTCTTGGCCTATACTCAGAGTGAAAACATTTCAGGAGGGTGTTTTTGTGCTCAAAACTCTAGTGTGAACAACAGAAAATGTTGCCTTTCATCATATTTCTATTGTCATCCATTTGGAAGAGTAAGTGTGAAATACAGCTGAATGAGTGATAATTACCTCATGGTGTCCTTCTCCTTGCCTCCCTCAGGTCCTTGGACTGTGTTGTCAGTCTGAACAGGCTCAGCAGTTGGAGAGAAAGAGGATTGTTCAGTGGTTGGAGCTTGGGTTGCTGTGAGGTTAAAACAACAATGGTATTATGACTGGTGTACCAGAGAGACACAGGGTAGACTGAACTGGTACAAGATATTGTTGCTAAGCTACAGTATGACCTTCTTGTCTAGCTTTTTAATTTACCGCAACATGTGGATTTTAACAAATTATTTTCACTGCTGAGTTCAAACCAATGGTACGACTGCTGTAATTATTCCCAAAAGCTTTTAATCAAGTTACAGTCCAATTTGTTTTAGATGATCAGCCAGCAAGACTGGATAAAAGCAGGTTAATACTTAATTCTACAGTATCTGATTGCTCTCTACTCACTGGTCATAGTGGAAGTACTTTGTGTGGTGGTTTGTCGTCTGACAGTGATGTGAAC
Organism: Salmo salar; assembly: GCF_965601325.2. Taxonomy (NCBI): domain Eukaryota; kingdom Metazoa; phylum Chordata; class Actinopteri; order Salmoniformes; family Salmonidae; genus Salmo; species Salmo salar. The sequence continues at coordinate 172,612,602 of NC_138291.1, forward strand.
AGGCATCATAAGGTCTCCCACTTCACACCTGTACCAGACAGTGTTTTCCATCTTCAGTCCACTCATAGTTACCGTTAAGATGTTTCCTCTGGTGGCATCAGTGGTCTGCTGTAGGGTCACTGATGTTCCATCTAGAGTCCCAGAATTCCTCTCCACACAGGAGACACTGTCACCAATCCTGCACCCCCACTTCTTATTTTGAGTGTCACTATAGTAACAAATTACAATTACACTTCCTCCTTCAACTCCAGTCACTTCGTGTTGGTCCACATAGAGTTCCGGAGTAACTGAACACAGAGGTACAGACACCAAAGAAGGTCCTGAGTGATCAAGTGTTTTTTTGTGACAACTGACCACAAATATCATAATGATGATATGATGGATAGAGAACAGAAAGTAGACATTTAAACCAACATTCCTCATGTCAACTTCAACAATAATAGTGATAGCAGTAAATGAAACCAGAACACCAGTCATGTAATCATATGGAAGATTACATGACTTACCAGGAGTGACAGATAGGTCGATCTATTCTGTCATGTCAGCGTGCACCACCGCTAACTAACTAGCCATTTCACATCGGTTACACACAGTGCAATAGTAACATCCAGAATCCTCTGGCTTCAGATCAGTGATGGTCACAGTGAAGGTTAGCTGGTTGATGTCATGAGAGATTGAGGCCTTATCTTTGCTCTTAGGAGAGTCAGTGCGTACAACAGGGGTGCAATTATTGAAATAAGATCCTTTACAACAACAGTTGTTTTATATAATCCTGATGATAAGGACATGGGATGGTGATGGAGCCTCCTGTCTTCACAGACACACGATAAGCACCTGTAGACACAACAACAGAAAACACATTACATTGGAATTCAAGCAAATTCTCACAGCAGAAAAATGACATTCCATCTGGACTATAACACACATAATACAGGAAGTGTTATTGATAAGACAAGCTACTGTTCCTGTCTTCAGAGTTTCAGCATGTGTCCAGTCCCTGTCCCTGACCTCAACTTCAGCACTTCATAGAAACATGTTACCCTTATCTGAGAGTCTGAAAAAGATGATGATGAGGAGGAGGAGGAGGAGGAGGAGGAGGAGGAGGAGGAGGGAGAGATGAGAAGCCATTTGTGGGTATGTGTCTCTGTACGTTATATGGTACCAATTCACAATGTGTGTGTCACTGACCAAGGCACCAAAGAGAATGACTGTACTTCCTAACAGCTATAGCTGTCTTGAACTCTCTTCCTGCTTATGTTAGAGTGTCTATACCCCCTCAGTGGCAGATAGCAACTATTACATTCTATGGTCTAGTTGTAACATAAGGCTCTAAGGCACTACAATTGATTACTTTATTTAATTAGCACATTTATATATCTTATTTCAAAAGATGGATGACCCAGCAGCCTATTCAGAGGGTTGGAGTCAGAGGTTCAGGTGCAAAAATATATATATTTATTTTACAACACAGGTGATGAAGACAGGATCCAGAGGTTTTATTTACAAAAATGTATAGATTACAAAAATTATGAAAAATGGTTAACTTTGAAAAATAATACACTTACTTGGCCAATAGCAAAATATAACCTCAAATCGAGGACCAAGGCAAAATGGCTTACAGGACACAATTACACTACTACTGAACAGAGTTTAGCACCAGAGTTATAAACTCAGTGAGGGGCACTAGAACCTCTAGGTGAACCAGACTTTTGCAGACTATTCCATGTCTCTGGTGCACAATAGAAAAAGGCAGTCTTGTCTAACTGGGTAATGACCCTGGGGACTTTATGTAGCAACTACCTAGTAGACCGTATCTGGTAACTGTTAGTGGTGAAGGAGAACAGGCTACAGAGGTAGTGGGGGAGTTTACCCAGAAGGGCTTTGTATATGAACACATACCAATGTAGCTGTCTGCGCATTTAAAGCAAGGTCCAGCCCACCATTTCATACAAAGTGCAATGGTGGGTGAGTGACTTGGCATTTGTAACAAAGCACAAGGATGCATGATAGACTGAGTCCAGTCTCTGTCGCACAGAGGAGGCTTCATGCATGTACATTAAGTCAATATAATCAATTACTGAAAGAAAAGTGTCTTGAACAAGCCTTGTTGCAAAAAAATTTAAACCCAATTTCAGTTTAAGTTTCCTCAAAATATTATCCATATTAACTTGGTATTACAGCTTCTTGTCCAACCATTTACCTAGGTATTTGTAAGATTACACATTTTTAATAGAGCTAAAATTAAGCCCTGGTGTACACCTCTAGTAATCTAAAATGAAAATGAAGATAGACTCATGATTCTAAGCATAGATGCATTGTGTATTGTCTGTGAAATATGACAGCCCCTTCAATGAGACCAACGTTATTGAGTCTGGCAAGCAACAGTTTGTGGTCAACTAAAACCAGACTGAACCTCACACAGGAAGTTGTTCTCAAATAGGAATTTATTTAGCTGAGAGTTCACTAGGGCTTGAAAGACTTTGACCAGGATAGGTAGCTTGGAAATAGGCAATAGTTATTTACATCTGAAGGGTCTCCACCCTTTAGCAGCGGGTGAACACACACTAATTTCCAAATTGTGTGTATTGAATAGTTAGTTGACATTTATTAAGCTTAATCATTAACAGTTAAAACATATATGGTGTTTACAAGCACACACAACTCATACACATTGTATTTGGGCAGAGACACAACTTCCTAAGAATATCTTAATAGATTGTAAAGTTTATTAACAAAGCATGCATTTTTTACATATAAAGCAGACAGAATAGTACAATAAGATCAACTATGAAACAAATCATATGGTGGCTACAACATATGGACTAAAAAGTGAAATTAGTTCAAAGACATATAGGTCAAATGAACGACAGATGAACAGTTTCTTATTTTGTGTTTTATCCTTGAAAAAGCAGGTGCTAGAAGTAAATCTGTCCCTTGGTCTCACCAGAGAGACCTGTCTGGTTTCTACTATTTTGTATTTCACACGGAGTCAGTTTGCCATGAACTTCACAAAATAGGATGAAGAGCACTGCATTACCAATGTTTGGCATGTAGACGAATGTTTCGCCCCCATCTGTAGAAGAATTAAAACATTTAGAACATGTTCCTCTGTAAATTGCTGCAATACAATTACATTTTTTTAAAGGGAATTGTAAAGGGAATTTTTCCTATATCTAGAGGCAGTGTATATTTAACAGTTTGCGTCAGCAGTGATGATTTTGACCAACTCAAGGTATTTAATGAGTGTGAATCATTGAAGGTGGTAGTGTAAGCATCTTCCATGTGACTAGGACTGTCAGAAGGTGAGTGTAGCTGGTGCATGAAGTCAGGCGCAGGAGAGCAAAATGAGTGAGCAACGTACTTTACTCAAAAATAAAGGCACAAGGTAAACAAATACACTTGACCAATAACCAACGGTAAACATTACGCACGGGTGAACACAGCACCCGTCGAAAAACCAGCCATCATGAACCGAACTGAACATAGAAATAATCACGCACAACAAACATGGGGGAAACAGAGGGTTAAATACATGAACATGTAATTGGATAATGAAAACCAGGTGTATAGAAAATAAAGACCAAACCAATGGAAAATGAAAGATGGATCAGCGATGGCTAGAAGACCGGTGACGTCCACCTGCCGAATGCCGCCCGAACAAGGAGAGGGACCGACCTCGGCGGAAGTCGTGACAGTACCCCCCCCTTTGACGCGCGAATCCAGCAGCGCGCCGACTCCGGCCTCGGGGACGACCCGGAGGGCGAGGCGCAGGGCGATCCGGATGGAGACGGTGGAACTCCCGCAGCATCGCTGGGTCTAACACATCCTCCACCGGCACCAGGCATCTCTCCTCCGGACCGTACCCCTCCCACTCCACGAGGTACTGAAGGCCCCTTGCCCGACGCCTCAAATCCAGTATGGATCGAACTGCATACGCCGGGGCCCTCTCGATGTCCAGAGGGGGCGGAGGAACCTCCCGCACCTCAGACTCCTGGAGTGGACCAGCCCCCCCCGGCCTGAGGAGAGACACAAGGAACGAGGGGTTAATTCGATAATCAGGGGGAAGCTGTAACCTGTAACATACCTCGTTCAGTATCCTCAGGACTTTGAATGGCCCCACAAACCGCGGGCCCAGCTTCCAGCATGGCAGGCGGAGGGGCAGGTTTCGGGTTGAGAGCCAGACCCGGTCCCCCAGTGCGAACACCGGGGCCTCACTGCGGTGGCAATCTGCGCAGGTTTTCTGGCGCCTCACGGCTCGCTGAAGGTGCACATGAGCGGTGTCCCATGTCTCCTCAGCGCGCCTAAACCAGTCATCCACCGCAGGAGCCTCGATCTGGCTCTGATGCCACGGCGCCAGAACCGGCTGGTACCACAGTATGCACTGGAAGGGGGAGAGGTTAGTGGAGGAGTGGCGGAGCGAGTTCTGGGCCATCTCTGCCCAGGGCACGAACGCTGCCCACTCCCCCGACCGGTCCTGGCAATAGGACCGCAGAAACCTACCCACATCCTGGTTCACTCTCTCCACCTGTCCGTTACTCTCGGGGTGAAAACCCGAGGTAAGGCTGACCGAGACCCCCAGACGTTCCATGAACGCCCTCCAGACCCTTGACGGGAACTGCGGACCTCGATCAGATACTATGTTTTCTTGTACCCCGTAGTGCCGGAAGACGTGTGTAAACAGGGCCTCTGCATTCTGTAGGGCCGTAGGGAGACCGGGCAAAGGGAGGAGACGACAGGACTAGGATCGTGGTGTGATGGAAGAAGATCCGTTAGGAAATCCACCGACAGGTGCGACCACGGCCGCTGTGGAACGGGTAAGGGTTGTAACTTCCCTCTGGGCAAGTGTCTAGGGGCCTTGCACTGGGCGCACACCAAGCAGGAGGAGACATAAACTCTCACGTCCTTAGCTAAATTGGACCACCAGTACTTCCCACTAAGACAGCGCACTGTCCGACCGATGCCCGGATGACCAGAGGAGGGTGACGTATGGGCCCAATAGATCAAACGGTCGCGGACAGCAGACGGAACGTATAGACGCCCAGCTGGATATTGGAGGGGATTGGGCTCTGTACGTAACGCCCGCTCAATGTCCGTGTCCAGCTCCCACACTACCGGTGCCACCAGGCAAGAGGCCGGGAGTATGGGAGTGGGATCCATGGGCCGCTCCTCTGTGTCATACATCCGGGACATTGCGTCTGCCTTCGCATTCTGGGAACCTGGTCTATAGGATAGAGTGAAAACAAAACGGCTAAAAAACATGGCCCACATAGCCTGACGAGGATTCAGTCTCCTCGCCGCCCAGATGTACTCCAGATTGCAGTGGTCAGTCCAGATGAGAAATGGGTGTTTAGCCGCCTCAAGCCACGGGAAATGCAGGAGAATCAATAAGGAAAAAACTGATTTTCTCCTTGTGATCCTCCCGCGTCACCATGCCCAGTGGAGCGGTGGCCTCCCTAATTAGCCACGACCCCAATGATCTAGGGCGTGAACTGGGAAAGGCATATCCACTGGAACAATAGGGATCCCTAAACTATGGGCAAATGATCTGTCAATAAAGTTCCCAGCTGCGCCTGAATCTACGAGCGCCTTATGCATGGAATGCGGGGAAAACTCAGGAAAATTAATATACACACACATGTGTGCAACAGACTCACCTGGAGTGACACAAGAGTGCCCTGCCTGCTGCCTCGACTCCCAGAGGAACCTCTCCAGCACCTACCAGCAGTATGCCCTCTGCGGCCACAGATGGTGCATGGACCGGCATCTCCTCCGGTCGCCCTACACGCAACACCTCCCAGCTCCATGGGTGTAGAAGCTGTGGTGCTGGGGGATGGAATCGACAGACCCCGATCTGGAAGTCCGCGGCTAGCCAGCAGGTTATCCAACCGGATGGACAGGTCCACCAGCTGGTCAAAGGTGAGAGTGGTGTCCCTGCAGGCCAACTCCCGACGGACGTCCTCGCTCAAACTACAACGGTAGTGACCAATCAGGGCCCTGTTGTTCCATCCCGCGCTGGCGGCCAGGGTCCGAAAGTCCAGAGAGAACTCCTGTGCGCTCCTCGCCCCTTGCCAAAGTTGGACGAGCCGTTCACTCGCTGCTCTACCCTCAGGCGGGTGGTTGAAAACTGCTCAGGCGGGCGAAATTTTCTAATTGGTCCAACACCGCTTCTCCTTCCTCCCATACGGCGTTGGCCCACTCCAGGGCTTTCCCTGAGAGACAGGAGATGAGGGCGGACACGCTCTCACGGCCAGAAGGAGCCGGGTGGACGGTTGCTAGGTAGAGCTCCAGCTGGAGTAGGAACCCCTGACATCCCGCAGCCGTCCCATCATACTCCTTCGGAAGATCGAGCTGAATCCCACTGGGACCGGGTGAAGGAGGGGTGAGAAGTGGTGTCCTTGGTGGTGATGGTGGAGGCACTGAAGGAACTCTTCTTCTCTCCCAGCGGTCCAGATTCTGCAGGATGCGATCCATGGCGATGTCGAGATGTTGTAACATGGCCGCCTGCTGCTGGATGCGTTCCTCGACCCCTAATCCGGGGTTGTCTGCTCCTGCTGACTCCATATGGGAGGTGTGTGATTCTGTCAGAAGGTGAGTGTAGCTGGAGCATGAAGTCAGGTGCAGGAGAGCAAAATGAGTGAGCAACATACTTTACTCAAAAAACAAGGGCACAAGGTAAACAAATACACTTGATCAATAACCAACGGTAAACATTACGCACGGGTGAACACAGCACCTGTCGAAAAACCAGCCATCATGAACTGAACATAGAAATAATCACGCACAACAAACATGGGGGAAAGAAAGGGTTAAATACATGAACATGTAATTGGATAATGAAAACCAGGTGTGTAGAAAATAAAGACAAAACCAATGGAAAATGAAAGATGGATCAGCGATGGCTAGAAGACCGGTGACGTCGACCGCTGAACGGACGGTGAAAGACAATGTTTATTGTAAAATATTGTCCATAACACATCTAAGATATAAAGATTTTTTTAATGATTATTTTTGTGCTACTATGACTAAATGGAAATATTTGTTCAGCTCTTTACGCCTTTTATGTGTGAAACTTGGACATACGATAATATGGCCATGATGCTCCACAACATGTTCTTAGGGGCTTGGGCCTGGATTACATCTAGCTTTTTAAAGATGTCTGAGCTGCTGATCCATATGCTATACTTCCATAATCCATTGATGACCTTAACAGCGCTATATATATCATTTTCAACACCATTCTATCTGCCACACACTCCATTCCTGACAAGCAACAAATCACATTCAATATTTTCTTTCCTTTGACAACTACTCTGTTAAAACTTCTTAAGGCTGGGGGCAGTATTCGGAAGTTCGGATGACTGACGTGCCCATCCATGCTCCACCCATGTCATTCGAGTGACAAACCAGACTCCCAGGAACCTATACCCCGCTCACCCTCTCCAGATTCCTTCCATACAACTTCAAGTATATTTCATCCCCAACCATCCCTCTAGAAAAAAACACAGTCTGTGATTTCTCAACTGAAAACTTGAAGCCCCACCTGAGGGACCACTGCTCTACTTCACTAATAGCTTCTTGAACTCTTCTGGCGGTATAGGTAATATTACTCCGTCATATCCACAGAGCTTCATCATCCGCAAACAATGACCTCCCAATATCAGGTCTTACCTGATACATCGTCAATTATAATTATCTAGGCAATCCAAGATGGTGTAGCAGTGAGATGTTTTGATTGTCTTGTCCCGTCCCTTGTATATATTGTTTCTTTCTTCGTATATATTTAGTTTATATTTTGAATCTCATTTTTCCATCTACGGAATGAACATACTCTCCTTCAACCCGCCTCACCCAATGCGGTATGGATCTGCTATTTTTTATACTTTAGAACCGTTAACCCCCTTCAAGCTAACCAGCTACTAGCTAGTAGTCAGTTAGCCACTGCTAGTTAGCCATAACCGTTAACTGGGACATCTGCCAGGTCAGCCCGATCAACTCCTGCCAGCCTGCACAGTGGAATATAAACCCAGAGCATATCGGACTGCTTTTCTCCACCATATCTCCGGATTCCTACCGCAAGCTCTGAACCTTTACTCCAGATCATCACAGTTAGCTAGCTGCTACTCCTGGCTAACATCTCTGTCCCGAAGCAAGCACCAGTTAGCCGAATAGATCTATCAAGAATTCCTGGGATTCAATTGCCTCTTTTGCCAATTGGCCTGGACACGTTGCTGCCGACACGGAGCCCCGCCGTTTCATCATGACAGGTCTGTTGATGTAACCGTCCGAGGAGGTTTCAACAGGCATTGCGACGTCCCCATGACGCCCATCTGCTAGCCTGCTGCTAGCCCCGGCCAGCTAGCTATCTGAATATCCGTGCCTCCAGCTTGCCTAGCTACTCACTGGAGCCTATGATTACTCGGCCACACATGCCTCTCCCTAATGTCTTGTCTATTGCTGTTTTGGTTAATAATTATTGTCTTATTCCACTGTAGAGCCTCCAGTCCTGCTCAATATGGCTTAGCTAGTCCTGTTGTTCCAGCCCCCACACATGCAGTGACCACACCTGGCTTAAATGGTGCTTCTAGAGACAAAACCTCTCTCATCGTCACTCAATGCCTAGGCTTACCTCCACTGTACTCATATCCTACCATACCCTTGTCTGTACATTATGCCTTGAATCTATCTTTCCATGCGCAGAAACCTGCCCCGATACTCTCTGTTCCGAACGCACTAGACTACCAGTTCTTTCAGCTTTTAGCTGTACTCTTATCCTACTCCTCCTCTGTTCCTCTAGTCATGTAGAGGTTAACCCCTGCATTCCCCAGCATCACTCCCATTCCCCAGGCGCTCCCATTTGTTGACTTCTGTAACCGTAAAAGCCTTGGTTTCATGCATGTTAACATTAGAAGCCTCCTCCCTAAGTTTGTTTTATTCACTGCTTTAGCTTTAGCACACTTTAGCACACCAACCCGGATGTCCTAGCCGTGTCTGAATCCTGGTTTAGGATTGCCACCAAAAATCCAGGAACTTCCGTTCATAACTATAACATTTTCCGACATTTTCCGATTTTCCGAGAACTGACAAAGGGGTCGGAGTTGCAATCTACTGCAGAGATAGCCTGCAGAGTCCTGTCATACTACCCAGGTCTGTGCCCAAACAATTTGAACTTCTTCTTTTAAAAATTCACCTTTCCAGAAACAAGTCTCTTAACGTTGCTGCTTGTTATAGACCCCCTTCAGCCCCCATCTGTGCCCTGGACAACATATGTGAATTGATTGCCCCCCATCTATATTCAGAGTTTGTACTCTTAGGTGACCTAAACTGGGATATGCTTAACACCCCGGCCGTCATACAATCTAAGCTTGATGCCCTCAATCTCACACAAATTATCAAGGAACCTACCAGGTACAATCCCAAATCCGTAACCATGGGCACCCTCTTAGACACTGTGCTAACAAACTTCCAAACGAGCTTCAACGCCATACAACACACCTTCCGTGGCCTCCAACTGCTTTTAAATGCTAGTAAAACTAAGTGCATGCTCTTCAACCAATCGCTACCCGCCCGCCCAACTATCATCACTACTCTGGACGGTTCTGACCTAGAATATGTGGAAACCTACAAATACCTAGGCGTCTGGTTAGACTGTAAACTCTCCTTCCAGACTCACATTAACTTCTCTAGGGTGGGGGGCAGTATTTTGACGTCAAGCTGTCATCAAGGCAAAGGGTGGCTACTTTGAAGAATCTCAAATATAACATACATTTTGATTTGTTTAAAAGTTCTTGATGACAGGGGGGCAGTATTCAGAAATTCAGATGAATACGTGCCCAACTTAAACTGCCTGCTTCTCGGGCCCAGAAGGTAGGATATGCATATTATTAGTATTTGGATAGAAAACACTCTGAAGTTTCTAAAACTGTTTGAATGATGTCTGTGAGTATAACAGAACTCATATGGCAGGCAAAAACCTGAGAAAAATCCAACCAGGAAGTGTGGAAATCTGAGGTTTGTAGTTTTTCAAGTGATTGCCTATACAGTGACTTAGGGTTCATTTTGCACTTCCTAAGGCTTCCACTAGATGTCAACAGTCTTTAGAACGTTGTTTCATGCTTCTACTGTGAATGGGGAGAGAATAAAAGCTCCTGGAAGTAGATGAGTGACAAAATGACATGTGCTCAGAGGCGCGCGTTCACGTGAGAGTTAGCTGTGTTCCTTTTCTTTTTTGAAGACATTTGAATTGTCCGGTTGGAATATTACTGAAGATTAATGATAAAAACATCCTAAAGATTGATGCTATACATCGTTTGACATGTTTCTACGAACATAAATATAACTTTTTTAGATTTTTCGTCATGACATTTTGCGCGCGCTTCCTGCATTTGGAGTAGTGGACTAAACGCGCGAACAAAAAGGAGGTATTTGGACATAAATGATGGACTTTATCGAACAAAACAAACATTTATTGTGGAACTGGGATTCCTGGGAGTGCATTCTGATGAAGATCCTCAAAGGTAAGTGAATATTTATAATGTAACATTTGTCATTTCTGTTGACTCCAAAATGGCGGGTATCTGTATGACTTGTTTTGATATCTGAGCGCTGTACACAGATAATTGCAAAATTTGCTTTCGCCGTAAAGCTTTTTTGAAATCTGACACAGCGGTTGCATTAAGGAGAAGTGTATGTATAGTTCTTTGAATAACTGTTGAATATTTTATCAACGTTTATGATGAGTATTTCTGTAAATTGATGTGCTCATTCACCGGTGGTTTTGGGAGGCAAAACATTTCTGAACATTGGCGTGTAATGTAAAATGGGTTTTTTGGATATAAATATGATCTTTATCGAACAAAACATACATGTATTGTGTAACACTGAGTCCTGGAAGTGCCATCTGATGAAGATCATCAAAGGTTAGTGATTAATTTTAGCTGTATTTATGGTTTTTGTGACGCCTCTCCTTGCTTGGAAAATGGCTGGATTCTATACATCGTTTGACATGTTTCTACAAACTGTAATGAAACTTTTTTGACTTTTCGTCTGGACTTAGTGCCCGCGCCTTGTGCATTTGGAATAGTGAACTAAACGCGTGAACAAAAAGGAGGGATTTGGACATTATCGAACAAAACAAACATTTATTGTGGAACTGGGATTCCTGGGAGTGCATTCCTTTGAAGATCATCAAAGGTAAGTGAATATTTATAACGCTATTTCTGACTTTTACTGACTCCGTAACATGGCGGGTATCTGTATGGCTTGTTTTGGTGGCTGAGCGCTGTACTCAGATTATTGCATGGTGTGCTTTCACCGTAAAGCTTTTTTGAAATCTGACACAGCGGTTGCATTAAGGAGAAGTTTATCTTTAACTTTTTAGGGTATAGGGGGCAGTATTTTCGATTTCGGATGAAAAGTGTGCCCAGAGTAAACTGCCTAATACTCGGGCCCAGAGTCAAATATTTGCATATTATTAGTATTATTAGATTTGGATAGAAAACACTCTGAAGTTTCTAAAACTGTTTGAATGATGTCTGTGAGTATAACAGAACTCCTATGGCAGGCAAAAACCTGTGAAAAATCTAACCAGGAATTGCGAAATCTGATGCTTGTAGTCTTTTGAAGTCATTGCCTATCTAACACACAGTGACTTAGGGTTCATTTTGCACTTCCTAAGGCTTCCACTAGATGTCAACAGTCTTTAGAACCTTGTTTCAGGCTTTTGCAGTGAACAGAGAGCGAACAAGAAGGCCGGGAATTTGGTGACTCAGAAAATGACATGACTTCAGTGGCGCGCATTCACGTGATGAGGTAGCTGTGTTCCATAACGTTTTTCAAGACATTGGAATTGTCCGGTTGGAGTATTATTGAAGTTTTATGTTAAAAAAGACCCGAAAGATTGATGCTATACAACGTGTGACATGTTTCTATGAACGTAAATAGATCTTTTTTTGACTTTTCGTCGTGAAATTTTCGGCGAGCTTCCTACATTTGGAGTAGCTTACTGAACGTGCAAACAACAAGGAGGTATTTGGACATAGATTATGGACTTTATCGAACAAAACAACATTTATTGTGGAGCTGGGATTCCTGCAAGTGCCTTCTGATGAAGATCATCAAAGGTAAGTGAATGTTTATAATGCTATTTATGATTTTAGATGACTCCAAAATGGCAGGTATCTGTATTGCCTGATGTATTTTTCTGAGCGCCGTACTCAGATTATTGCAAAGTGTGCTTTCCCCGTGAAGCTGTTTTGAAATCTGTAACAGCGGTTGCATTAAGGAGATGTTTATCTATAATTCTTTGAATAACAGTTTAATATTTTATCAACGTTTATGATGAGTATTTTTGTAAATTGTTGTGCTGATCCACTGGCAGTTTTGGAGGCAAAATCTTTTCTGAACATCACGCGCCAATGTAAAATGGGGTTTTTGGATATAAATATGAACTTTATCGAACAAAACATACATGTATTGTGTAGCATTGAGTCCTAGGAGTGTCATCTGATGAAGATTGTCTAAGGTTAGTGCTTAATTTTAGCTGTTTCTGTTTTTTGTGATCCCTCTCCTGCTTGGAAAATGGCTGTGTGGTTTTTCTTGTGTTGGCACTGTCCTAACATAATCTAACTTTATGCTTTCGCCGTAAAGCCTTTTTGAAATTGGACAATGTGGTTGGATTAAGGAGAGGTGTATCTTTAAAATGGTGTAAAATAGTTGTATGTTTGAGAAATGTGAATTATGACATTTTGTTGTTTTGAATTTGCCGCCCTGATATTTCACTGGCTGTTGAATAGTGTGAACCGTGGGTGGGATGGAATCGTCCCACGTAGCCCTGAGAAGTTAATTCTATGCATAACACTTGTATCTTTCATCAACGTTTATGATGAGTATTTCTGTAAATTGATGTGCCTCTCTGCAAAACCACCGAATGTTTTGGAAGCAAAACATTACTGAACATAACGCGCCAATGTAAACTGAGATTTTTGGATATAAATATGAACTTTATCGAACAAAACATAACATACATGTATTGTGTAACATGAAGTCCTATGACTGCCATCTGATGAAGATCATCAAAGGTTAGTGATTAATATTATCTCCATTTCTGCTTTTTGTGACTCCTCTCTTTGGCTGGAAAATGGTGTATGTTTTTTTGTGACTAGGCGCTGACCTAACATAATCGCATGGTATGCTTTCACTGTAAAACCTTTTTGAAATCAGACACTGTGGTTGGATTAACAAGAAGTGTATCTTTAAAATGGTGTATAATACTTGTATGTTTGAGGAATTTTAATTATGAGATTTCTGTTGTTTGAATTTGGCGCCCTGCACTTTCACTGGCTGTTGTCAAATCGATCCCGTTAACGGGATTTCATTACTAAGAAGATCTATCAAGGCAAAGGGTGGCTACTTTGAAGAATCTCAAATATAAAATATATTTAGATTTTTTAAACACTTTTTTGATTACCACATGATTCCATATGTGTTATTCCATAGTTTTGATGTCTTCACTATTATTATACAATGTAGAAAATAGTAAAAATAAAGAAACCCTTGAATGAGTAGGTGTGTCCAAACGTTTGACTGGTACTGCTTAAAACCTGTTGGGGCTAGGGGGCAGTATTTTCACGGCCGGATAAAAAACGTACCCGATTTAAACTGGTTACTACTCTTTTCCAGAAACGAGAATATGCATTTAATTAGTATATTTGGATAGAAAACACTAAAATTTCTAAAACTGTTTGAATGGTGTCTGTGGGTATAACAGAACTCATATGGCAGGCCAAAACCTGAGAAGATTCCATACAGGAAGTGGCCTGTCTGACAATTTCTGGTCCTTCTGTTGCCTCTCTATCGAAAATACAGTATCTCTGCTGTAACGTGACAATTTCTAAGGCTTCCATTGGCTCTCTGAAGGCGCCAGAAAGTGGATTGGGGTGTCTGCTGTCTCTGGGCAAAGTATAGGAACTCTGTTTGTGAGTGGTCAGCCTAGTGGCTCAGAGACAGGAGATGCGCGGGCACGAGAGTACTCCATGTTTTTCTTCACCTGTTTGAATGAATACAAGGTTGTCCGGTTGGAATATTATCGCTATTTTATGAGGAAAATCTTATAAAAATTGATTTTAAACAGCGTTTGACATGCTTCTAAGTACGGTAAAGGAACATTTAGAATTTTTTTGTCACGAGATGCGCCCACGCGTCACCCTTCGGATAGTTACCTGAACGCACAAACAAAATGGAGCTATTTGAATATAACTATGGATTATTTGGGACCAAAACAACATTTGTTGTTGAAGTAGAAGTCCTGGGAGTGCATTCTGATGAAGAACAGCAAAGGTAATCCAATTTTTGTAATAGTAATTCTGAGTTTACTGAGCCTCGACGTTGGCGAGTGTCTGAATAGCTAGCTGTGATGGCCGAGCTATGTACTCAGAATATTGCAAAATGTGCTTTTGCCGAAAAGCTATTTTAAAATCTGACACCGCGATTGCATAAAGGAGTTCAATATTCTGAGTACAGAGCTCAGTCATCAAAGCAAGTTAAACAGTTACCCGCCAAGTTCTGGAGTCAACTAAACTCAGAATTAGTATTATAAGTCTTCACTTACCTTTGCTGATCTTCGTCGGAATGCACTCCCAGGACTCCCAGTTCCACAAGAAATTTTCATTTTGTTCGATAAACGCCGTTCCGCCAGCGGAACCCCTAGCCAACAGCCAATGGAATCGCATGGCGTGAAATACAAAAACAATTAAAATACCACAATTCAATTTTCTCAAACAATCAACTATTTTACACCATTTTAAAGATAAGACTCTCGTTAATCTAACCACATTGTCCGATTTAAAAAAGGCTTTACAGCGAAAGCAAAACATTAGATTATGTTAGGAGAGTACATAGACCAAAATAACCACACAGCCATTTTCCAAGCAAGCATATATGTCAATAAAACCCAAAACACAGCTAAATGAAGCACTAACCTTTGATCTTCATCAGATGACACTCCTAGGACATAATGTTATACAATACATTTATGTTTTTTTCAATCAAGTTCATATTTATATCCAAAAACAGCTTTTTACATTGGCGCGTGATGTCACTATCCAAAAGGTAACGTGCGAGCGCATTTCGAGACACAAAACATCAAAATGTTCCATTACCGTACTTAGAAGCATGTCAAACGCTGTTTAAAATCAATTTTTATGGTATTTCTATCGTAAATTTGCGATAATATTACAACCCCTCCTGTACTCCCTATTCACCCAGTACTGAATGGCCGCACACAACTTTAACACCATCATTAAGTTTGCCGATGACACGACAGTGGTTGGCCTGATCACTAACGACGATGAGACAGCATACAGGAAGGAAGTCAGAGACCTGGCAGTGTGGCGACAGGACAACCACCGATCTCTCAACATCTGCTAGACAAAGGAGCTGATCTTGGACTATAGGAAACGGATGGCCGAGCACACCCCCGTTCACATCGATGAGGCTGTAGTGGAGTGGTCCGTGAGCTTCAAGTTCCTTGGTGTCCACCTCACTAAGGTCCTATCATGGTCCAAACACACCAACACAGTTGTGAAGAGGGCACAACAATGCCTCTTCCCCCTCAGGAGTCCTCAGATCCTCAAACAGTCATACAACTGCACAATTGAGAGCATCTTGACTGGCTGCATCACCACTTGCTATGGCAACTGCTTGGCACCGGACTGCAAGGCGCTACAGAGGTTAGTGCGTACGGCCCAGTACATCACCGGGGCCCGAGCCCCCTGCCATTCATGACCTCTATATCAATCAAATGTATTTATAAAGCCCTTTTTACATCAGCAGATGTCACAAAGTGCTATACAGAACCCAGCCTAAAACCCCAAACAGCAAGCAATGCCCATGTAGAAGCACGGTGACTAGGAAAAACTCCCTAGAAAGGCAGGAACCCTGAAGGCCATCACAGGCTAGCTATTTTGACATCCACCAAGTTTGGTACTCACCAAACTCAGATTTACTATTAGAAAAATTGGATTACCTTTGCTGTTCTTCGTCAGAATGCACTCCCAGGACTTCTACTTCAACCACAAATGCTGTTTTGGTTCAAAATAATCCATAGTTATGTTCAAATATCCTCCGTTTTGTTTGTGCGTTCAGGTCCCTATCCGAAGGGTGACGCGCGGACGCATGTCATGACAAAAAAATTCAAAATATTCCATTACCGTACTTAGAAGCATGTCAAACGCTGTTTAAAATAAATTTTTATGCTATTTTTCTCGTAAAATAGCGATAATATTCCAACCGGGCGATGTTGTTTTCGTTCAAAGGCTGAAAGAAAAACATGGCCACTTCTCGGGGCCGCGCATCTCCTGTCTCTGAGCCACCAGCCTGACCACTCACAAACAGCGCTCCTGTACATAGCCCAGAGACAGCAGAGATCTCATTCCACTTTCTGGCGCCTTCAGAGAGCCTATGGGAGCCTTAGAAATTGTCACGTTACAGCAGAGATGCTGTATTTTTGACAGAGATGCCACAGAAGCACTAGAAATGGTCAGAGAGGGCACTTCCTGTATGGAATCTTCTCAGGTTTTGGCCTGCCATATGAGTTCTGTTATACTCACAGAAGTCTGAGAATTGTAGTTCTTCTTTTGATTCTCTATCGAAACTACAGTATCTGTGGGGTGACGTTGCACTTTCTAAGGCTTCCATTAGCTGTCTAAAGCCTTCAGAAAGCGGATTGAGCCTTCTCCTGTCTCTGGGCAGAGTATAGTAGCTCAGTTTCTGAGTGGTCTGCCTGAGGACAAAGGGATTGGATATGCGCGTTCCCGCGAGCACGCTCTTTTTTCTTTTTCTCCTTGAATGAATACACTTTCCACTTCCTGCTTGGAATTTTCTAAGGTTTTTGCCTGCCATATGAGTTCTGTTATACTCACAGACACCATTCAAACAGTTTTAGAAACTTCAGAGTGTTTTATATCCAAATCACTAATAATATGCATATTCTCATTTCTGGGCAAGAGTGGTAACCAGTTTAAATCGGGTACATTTTTTTCCATTCGGCCGTGAAAATACTGCCCCCTATCCTAAACAGGTTTTAAGTTCAACTTGTCTTGAACTTTACCTTGAGGATGTAGTAATGAATTGGCACATTCAATGAATTGTATACACATTTTCCAGTATGCAATTAAAGCATAATATAGGGCTTTGAGATTATCATCTATTCTTATTGTAGGCTAACATTATTTTTGCAAATACATGAATTGCCTGTGTCCATTGTTGGTCAAATTATAATTAGCATTTATTTTCATTGTAGAATCCTGCAATTGGAAATCGTTTTTGCCTCTATAATTTGGACAGTGCGGTGCATTAAAAAATATTACATAACATGTGATATGTGTTATTAAAATCCAATGTCCTGTGTGACATTGCAGTGAAAGACTCCCCATTTGGTCACATCATTGATGTGTGGATGATGTACCCATCATGATCAATGCAATGGAGTGTCCATATCTCATGCAACACACTTTATGCAGCAAAGTAAGACCTGACATGTATTATAACACGTCATTAAACACATTCACAACCTTTGCATGTGTAGGCGGCTATATATAGGCTTTATAGATGTCTGGCTCAGTTGGTAGAGCATGGTGTTTGCAACGCCAGGGTTGTGGGTTCGATTCCCACGGGGGACCAGTACGGAAGAAAAAAAATTTTTATGAAATGTATGCATTCACTACTGTAAGTCGCTTTGGATAACAGTGTCTGCTAAATTACTAAAATGTAAAAAAAAAAAAAATGTCTTCTATATGCATTGCCAATGCCCGCTTAACACAGTGACCAGTGTTGGCTCAACATATGTTTATCCTCTTTGTACTGGTACAGGGTAAGGCTACCTTGTCTTGTTCTCAGCCTGTGTACTGCCTGGCCAGCAAGGCTGTACTGTAGGGGTACCTGACATACTAGGGACAACAGAAAATGGGGCTGAAATATATCTGGTCACTCTTCATAATGGAAAAAGGGGTTACTATAACAATCAAAATGTTTCAGAAATACAAGAATATCTGATGAATGTCTGTAATGGCCAGTAATATATAAAACGATATATCGGTGACCATATCAGAATCATCCGATATTAGCTAAAAATGCCAACATCAGTATCGGCCCAATATCTAGTTTAACGCCGATGGGAAAAACCGATGTCAAAGCTGACATGCATACCTATATAATGTAGATACATGACGTAATGATGCCATGTGAAATTTTCCCACTACACATGCAGCACAGCATTCCTAACCTAGCCCACAATGTCTGCTGTGTGGATCGAGCAGTCAACAAGTTGAGCAGTCATTTGAAAGAGTAAGAACATTTCAGTGAGACAACTCAAAGGCGAAATCATTTAACGGCAAGATAATGGAATTCATTGCCCTTGACAATCAACCATTCTCTGTGTTGGGTGATGTTGGCTTTCGCTACTGGTTGAGCACCGGTACACACTAACATTACCAAGTGCGCTGTTGTTCAGATGTTGCCCTACTGGAGTTACACAGTAATAGCGTCACTGCTATTAGCTTCACGGCATACTATGGAACGTCGTTTGGGTCTTTGCGTGTCAAAAAAGATACACGTCAAATAACACTATTTGACAATAACACTATTTGACGCATTAAATAAGCTTTTTAATTTGACACGTCAAATAACACAGTTCTATTATAGAATGTGTGTGTTCTGATTTTGCACGTGCAAGCCAAGCGCTACCACTACTATCAGTAGCACTGTCAAAGTTGTACAAAAAAATTCTGCAAACACCCACCACGAACAATGTGTATACAATACCACGTTGATAATAAAGTATTATTTGTTTGACCACAACTTCTGGGGTAACTAGCTAGCTTTAGCTTGGTACCTAGCTAGCACCAATACAATCAGCCTGAAAGCCATGACCAGTAGAAACTGCAGTCATTTTCACAATTCTTAGCAATGATTTATGAATCCTGCGAGTAAGTATTAGCTAGGTAGCCACTTGTTGTTCGCCTATTGAAATTGTACTTCAGTTCATGAAAATAAATAGCTAGCCAGCTACTTAAATCTGTTGCCCAAAGCTAACCTTATAAGCACCAAGCTAGCTTCATCTGGCTAGTGATGCTCGACCTGACCGGGTTATGTGTTGTGAAGCTAGCCACAATAAGGATTAGGCACAATAGTGGAATTTACGGTTTGCTTTTAAAATAAAAGTACATCTTTGAAAGTGATGCAGAAGGTTACAATTGGTAGAATCATGCTATATTTAGACCAGATAATGTTAAACAAGGTTGGAATGTGAAGCAATTAAATGGGGTATCAGTCTGCTTGGTGACACTCACAGAATACAACTGTGAAGAGTTTATGCAAATATTAGCATTGTAGCTCTTATCGTGGGACTGTGACTGTGTGACATCACCTCCCCAGTCAGCCTATTGTGTGTATTGACATTCATATTGCACTGTCCACCTTGCCTAAGGATTGGGGATCAGTGAAATGGGCTAACAGTCTACTCAATACCCAATATATTTTTTCCCAACATCCTCCTCAGAATTATCAGACTCCAAAGCATCCACATAGTATTGTTTTTCCTCTGGAATAGTGTTCAATACACATAGGTTGACAATAAATGTGGCTCAATTCACAGTTGTTTCAGAGTCCTACAATGCTAATGTTCTCTGGGTGTCACAGAGTAGACTGATACCCCATGTCATTGATCCACAATCCATAGGTGTCACGTCCTGACCGGTATAAGGGGTTATTTGTTATTGTAGTTTGGTCAGGACGTGGCAGGGGGTGTTTGGTTAGAGTGTTTCGGGGTTTGTTGGGCTATGTTCATATTTAAGAGGGGTGTTTGTTTAGAGTGTTTCGGGGTTTGTTGGGCTATGTTCTTTGTTAGTCTATTTCTATGTTAGTTCTAGTATATCTATTTCTATGTGGTGTTTGTTGGGTTGACCTTCAATTGGAAGCAGCTGCTCCTAGTTGCTTCCAATTGAAGGTCCTATTTAAGAGGCGTGTTTTTCTATGGGATTTTGTGGGTAGTTGTTCCTTGTTTAGTGTTTGTTGCACCTGACAGGACTGTTTCGTTTTGTTCTTTTTTTGAATACGTATTTAGTTGTTTCTCCTTCTTCAAAATAAAAAGAAGATGAGTATACATATTCCTGCTGCGTTTTGGTCCAATCCATACGACAACCGTGACAATAGATAAGGCTGTACAGTGAAATAAATATTCCCCCAATGCAATTCTAAAGTATAATACATCCAGTGTGATTTCAACATATTTTTGTCAAATTAGCAAATTATTGTCTTTTGTTGATTTTATATAACAACATTCCAACCTCGTTTAGCATGATCTATTAACCTTTCTAGGGTCTGTGCAGTATCCTGAATTTCCGCCTGTCTGACGTGCCCAAAGTAAACTGCCTGTTACTCAGGCCCAGAGGCTAGGATATGCATATAATTGGTAGAATTGGATAGAAAACACTCAGAAGTTTCTAAAACCGTTACAATAATGTCTGTTAGTATAACAGAACTGTTATAGCAGGCGAAAACCCGAGGAAAATCGATCCGGAAATTGTTTTTTTTGGAGCTTGGAATGACTTCCAATGCAATGCTATTGAAAGATCTAATTTCCACCTCCTAGATTGCAGTTCCTATGGCTTCCACTAGATGTCAACAGTCTTTATTCAAGGTTTTAGGCTTGTTTTTGTTTTTTTACATGAAGACGTATTTGTTGTCTTTCCAAGTTGAGTGCCAGGGCAAAAGTAATCTTTTGAACGTGGGCGCGCTCTTCATTCTTTTCCTTTGCTATTGAACATGATAATATTTCAGATGGAGATTACTGTTCATTTAGATATTAGACAACCTGAGGATTAATAAAAAACATTGTTTGACTCGTTTGGACGAACTTTGCTGGTAACTTTTTGGAATCCTTTGTATGCATGTTGAAGGACTGGATTATTGAAATACAAGTGCTAGTGTAATGAATGTGTAATAACTTTGGCGCTCCATAGAAATCCTGGTTGAGAATGAAATGACTGAACAAATGAACAACGAAACAGCACAGCAAGTAAGTGAAAGAAATAGGTTTTGATTATATTTTACTGGTAATGGGGACCGGTAATGGTCAGTGTGGTGTATGTGCAACCTTTATTTAACCAGGTAGGCCAGTTGAGAACAAGTTCTCATTTACAACTGCAACCTGGCCAAGATAAAGCAAAGCAGTGTAACAAAAACAACAACACAGAGTTACACATGGGATAAACAAATGTACAGTCAATAGCACAATAGAAAAATCTATGTACAGTGTGTGCAAATGTAGAAGAGTTGGGAGGAAAGGCAATAAATAGGCCATAGTGGCGAAATAATTACAATTTAGCATTAACACTGGAGTGATAGATGTGGAGATGATGATGTGCAAGTAGAGATACTGGGGGCAAAAGAGCAGATGATGATGTGCAAGTAGAGATACTGGGGCGCAAAAGAGCAAGAGGATAAATAACAATATGGAATGTGGTAGTTGGGTGTGCTATTTACAGATTGGTTGTGTACAGGTACAGTGAGCTGCTCTGATAGCTGATGCTTAAAGTTAGAGGGAGATATAAGACTCCAGCTTTAGTGATATTTGCAATTCATTCCCGTCATTGGCAGCAGAGAACTGGAAGGAAAGGCGGCCAAAGGATGAGTTGGCTTTGGGGATGACCAGTGAAATATACCTGCTGGAGCGCATGCTATGGGTGGGTGCTGCTATGGTGACCAGTGAGCTGAGATAAGGCGGGGCTTTACCTAGCAAAGACTTATAGATGACCTGGAGCCAGTGGGTTTGGCAACGCATAAGTGGTGAGGGCCAACCAACAAAAGCATACAGGTCGCAGTGGTGGGTAGTATATGGCACTGTGATAGACTACATCCAGTTTGCTGAGTAAAGTGTTGGGGGCTATTTTGTAAATTACATCGCGTTAACACTCCACTATGTCTCCCTGTCATGGCTTTGCGCCATCAGTACAGAAACCAACACATCTTGACCACCAAAGTCCATTTGTTCTCACAAAGCTGTCCAGTACTTTAAATATATCCTCTCATGTTGTCCTGGTTTTAGCAACCAAATACATTCGTTTTTTAAATTCAAATATTGATTGTTGCTAATTCTTACTACACATTGACATATGTGCCACTACCTTTTAATGTTGTTATTCAACTGTTCTACAGAACATCGTTTTTTGCTTTTAACATGTGTTATTATGTTCTGGTTCTATTAATCTAAAGTCAAGAATTGATCTTGTGGTGATTTGTTTTCATGAATATGGTTTTCATATTTTCAAGGCAAACTTTCAGAGGGGAGAGGCTTTTTCAATTTAACTTTCTGTCTTTATCAAACAAGTACCATTTAACACTTAATAGAATAACTTTAATTAATGGGCTTTTATTCCATTTTATATCCATCAGATTCATACTTGCTAAACTTTGAGGATACCATTGACCAGATCAACCAATCTGACCAACATACAAAGCCAAACAGTGACTAGTAACTCTTGACTGTAATAATGTTTCATCAGATGTTGAGAACTGATTGAACTAATCTTTCTGCCTTCAACAAAGAATTATGTTTCATTGACCGTGGTTGAAGAAATGCACAATGTCAACGATTCCCCAGAAGACACTCCAGATGTCATGGGCCCAAGGACTAGAAGTTGTGTTCCATAAGTTGGACTGAAGACTCAAGAAGGAATTATTGTGTATTGGACACAGGCTGTGTCATGCCCTGATCTGTTTCACCTGTCCTTGTGATTGTCTCCACCCTCTCCAGGTGTCGCTTATTTTCCCTGGTGTATTTATTCCTGTTTTTCCTGTCTCTCTGTGCCAGTTCGTCTTGTATGTTCAAGTCAAACAGCGTGTTTTTCCCATGCTCCTGCTGTCCTATTCTGTTTTACTAGTTCTCCCGGTTTTGACCTTTGCCTGTTTTTCTGGTCTCCATTCCCACCTGCCTGACCATTCTGCCTGCCCTGACCTCGATCCTGCTTGTCATTCTATACCTCTGGAACTCTGAACTGGTTTTCACCTTTTGCTAGTCTACGACCATTCTCTTACCTTCCACTTTTGGATTGTTAATAAACATCTTGGACTCTAACCATCTGCCTCCTGTGTCTGCATCTGGGTCTTGCCTTGTGCACTTATAGGCTGTCCATGTTCAGCTTCTGTCCAGGGGGAATTTGTAGGCTTGGCCCTAGTTTATGTGCTCTCTGTTACCTGGAGTTAAAGCATTCTAGTACAGTTAAATAGTTAACACGGGGCAGCAGGTATCCTAGTGGTTAGAGCGTTGGGCCAGTAACTGAAAGGTTGCTAGATCGATGGGGCCACAGTGGATGGGGCCACAGTGTCTCCTGACCCCTCCTTTCTCAGCCTCCAGTATTTATGCTGCAGTAGTTTGTGTTGGGGGGCTAGGGTCAGTCTGTCACATCTGGAGTATTTCTCTTGTCTTTTCCGGTGTCCTGTGTGAATTTAAATATGCTCTCTCTAATTCTCTCTTTCTCTTTCTTTCTTTCTCTCTCTCGGAGGACCTGAGCCCTAGGACCATGCCTCAGCACTACCTGGCTTGATGACTCCTTGCTGTCCCCAGTTCACCTGGCCGTGCTGCTGCTCCAGTTCCAACTGTTCTGCCTGCAGCTATGGAAACCTGACCTGTTCACCGGACGTGCTACCTGTCCCAGACCTGTTGTCCCAGAACTGCTGGAACCCTGACCTATTCACCAGACGTGCTACCAGTCCCAGACCTGCAGTTTTCAACTCTCTAGAGACAGCAGGAGCGGTAGAGATACCCTCAAAGATCGGCTATGAAAAAGCCAACTGACACTTACTCTTGTGTTACTGACTTGTTGCACCCTCGACAACTACTATGATTATTATTATTTGACCATGCTGGTCATTTATGAACATTTGAACATCTAGGCCATGCCATGTTCTGTTATAATCTCCACCCGGCACAGCCAGAAGAGGACTGGCCACCCCTCATAGCCTGGTTCCTCTCTAGGTTTCTTCCTAGGTTTTGGCCTTTCTAGGGAGTTTTTCCTAGCCACCGTGCTTCTACACCTGCATTGCTTGCTGTTTGGGGTTTTAGGCTGGGTTTCTGTACAGCACTTTGAGATATCAGCTGATGTAAGAAGGGCTATATAAATAAATTTGATTTGATTTGATCGAATCCTCGAGCTGACAAGTCGTTCTGCCCCTGAAGAAGGCAGTTAAGCCACTGTTCCTAGCCCGTCATTGTAAATAAGAATTTGTTCTTAACTGACTTCCCTAGTTAAATAAATAAAATAAAAAACGGACGCAGTGGTCTAAGGCACTGCATCTCAGTGCAAGAGGTGTCCCTGGTTCGAATCCAGGCTGTATCACATCCGGCCATGTTTGGGAGTCCTATAGGGCGGTGCACAATTGGCCCAACATTGTCTGGGTTTGGCCGGGGTAGGCCCTCATTGCAAAGAAGAATTTCTTCTTAACTGACTTGCCTAGTTAAATAAAGGTAAAATAAAAAATAACTAAACGCGTGTGCAAGCAGTTGCTCCCGACGCCACTTGGGTACACTGCAGCATCCCCCGAGAAGCTCTTGCTGCCAAGGGAACACCTGACAGCTTGAAACAATGTTTTGGTCACTACAGTGAAAATGGTTAACTTTGTTAAAGCAAGGCCCCTGAACTCTCGTGTATTTTCTGCATTATGCAATGATATGGGCAGCGACCAAGTAACGCTTTTACAACATACAGAAGTGCACTAGTTATCAAGGGGCAAAGTATTGACGCGTTTTTTTTTAATTGAGAGACGAACTTAAAGTTCTCTTTACTGACCAAAATTTGTCACTTGTTTGACCGCTTGCATGATGATGAGTTTCTCACACGACTGGCCTATCTGGGTGATGTCTTTTTTCACCTGAATTATCTGAATCTAAGATTACAGGGACTCAGCAACTATATTCAATGTGCGGGATAAAATTGAGGCTATGATTAAGAAGTTGGAGCTTTTTTCTGTCTGCATTAACAAGGACAACACACAGGTCTTTCCATCATTGTATGATTTGTGTGCAAATTAACTCAAGTTTACGGACAATCGAAGTTGAAATTGCAACAAGCGGTCCTGTGAAAATTGAATTTAATAGAAGCCACTGACAGATTTCTGGATAGGGCTGCGCTCAGAGTTTCTTGCTTTGGCAAATCGCGCTGTTAAGACACTGATGCCCTTTGCAACCACACACCTATGCGAGAGTGGATTCTCTGCCCTCACTAGCATGAAAACTAAATACAGGCACAGACTGTGCGTGGAAAATGATTTAAGACTGAGACTTTTTCCAATACAACCCAACATTGCAGTTTTATGTGCATCCTTTCAAGCACACCTTTCTCATTGTCCAAAAATGATGCAGAAAAATGTATCCATGCTTTTATCACTTCGAGGTTAGACTACTGCAATGCTCTACTTTCCTGCCTGTTTGTCCCTGCCTGGGGGTATCGCCGGATGGGGCCACAGTGTCTCCCGACCCCTCCTGTCTCAGCCTCCAGTATTTATGCTGCAGTAGTTTGTGTTGGGGGGCTAGGGTCAGTCTGTTATATCTGGAGTATTTCTCCTGTCTTATCCGCTGTGAATTTGAGTATTTTTTTTCTCTCTCTGATGACTCCTTGCTGTCCCCAGTCCACCTGGCCGTGCTGCTGCTCCAGCTTCAACTGTTCTGCCTGCGGCTATGGAATCCTGACCTGTTCACCTGACGTGCTACCTGTTCTAGACCTGCTGTTTTCAACTCTCTAGAGACAGCAGGAGCGGTAGAGATACTCTGAATGATTGGCTATGACAACCAACTGACATTTACTCCTGAGGTGCTGACCTGTTGCACCCTCGACAACCACTGTGATTATTATTTGACCCTGTTGGTCATCTTTGAACATTTAAACATCTAGGCCATGTTCTGTTATAATCTCCACCCCTCATAGCCTGGTTCCTCTCTAGGTTTCTTCCTAGCCACCGTGCTTCTACACCTGCATTGCTTGCTGTTTGGGGTTTTAGGCTGGGTTTCTGTACAGCACTTTGAGATATCAGCTAATGTAAGAAGGGCTTTATAAATACATTTCAAATTGAACCTGTGGTGAGTTTTTCACCATTTTTGTTGAACAAATAAGTTTTATATATAAGACGGCTAAATAAAGAGCAAAATTATTATTTTTATTATAATATGCCCTGGTCCTATACGAGCTCTTTGTCACTTCCCACAAGCCAGGTAGTGACAAAAACTTACTCATTCTTGTGTTTAATAAATGTTTTGGATAATAAATGTGTGTGTGGCAGGCTTACAATGATGGCAAAAAACAACATTTGAGAGTGCGCTGACCTTGGTGCTAGAGGGGGTACGCAGCTGGAGGTTGAATGTTTGAAGGGGTACGGGACTATAAAAGGTTTGGGAGCCACTGCAGACCATCCTGTGTAGCCTATCATTAAACAGCCATCCCGCAGCCAATGGCTGGCAGAGGGGCCGGACAAACTCATAACTCACACACCTTCACAGATCAGATGGACTCGGCCACATGCACAGGAATAGAAATCACACTAAGAAATTGAACACAACTGATTACCATACAAGATTATGAGGGTGAAACATAATTACGCCCTCACACCACCCATTGAGAGGATGTCTATACATTGTAATCGCTCCAAGACAACCACAGCATAATAAACTCCCCTTTTGTGAAAGCCAGTGACAGAAAATCTCATTTTAATCCATAATAAATTCAGACGGTAACACAACAAATGTGGAAAAAGTCAAGGGGTCTGAATAATTTCTGAATGCACTGTAGCTATAGCTGTCTTGATCTCTCTTCCTGCTTCTGTTTGAGTGTATATGCATCCCTCAGTGGCAGATAGAAACTATTACATTCTATCAACTAGTTGTAACATAAGGCTATAAAATTGATTACTTTACTTAATTAGCACATTTGTATATATTTTATAAAATAATGTATTCTGCTAATAAAGATGGATGAACCAGCAGCCTATTCAGTTGGTGTTGAGAAGCAACAGTTGAGATATAGTCAGAGGTTCAGGTGCAAAAAAATAGATATACTTTACAGTGAAGGTGATGAAGACCTGATCCAGAGGTTCTATTTACAAAAATGTAAAAAACATACCTAGGTATTTGTAAAATGACACCTTTTTTTTATGGAGATAAAAATGGAGGACTGGGGTATACTTCTAATTATCTCAAGGAAGCAAAGACTTTTGATTCTCAGCATAGACTCATTTTGTTCTGTCTACAAAGATACTTTCCTAGCCAATTGACAGTCACTGAGACCAATATTATTGAGTCTGGCTAGCAACAGTTTGTCGCCAATTAAAGCCAGACTGAACCCCACACAGTAGGAATTTTGTTAGCTGAGAGTTCACTAGAGATTCAAAGACTGACCAGGATAGGGAGCTTGGAAATAGAGCAATAGTTATTCACATCTGAAGAGTCTCCACCCTTTAGTAGGGGGTGAACATATGCTGATATCCAAATTGTGTATATTGAATAGTTAATTAACATTATTTAAAACATTTATTTAGGTTTAAGCTTAGATGTTGCTTGCAAGCACTAACCCCTCAGAAACAGTGTATTTTGTCAGAGAACTTTCTAAGAATATGTTAATTGATTTTAAAGTGTTAACAAATCGTTTTTTAAATATGTAAAGCACACAGTCTTAATATGCTATTCTATGATTCAGTAATTAAGATCAACTATGAAACAAATCATATGTGAGCTACAACATATGGACTAAAAAGTCAAATTAGGTCAAAGACAGGTAAAATGTACCATAAATGAACAGTTTCTTATTTTGTGTGTTTTGTCCATGGAAAAGCAGGTGCAAGAAGTAAATATGTCCCTTGGTCGAACCAGAGAGACCTGTCTGGTTTCTACTCATCTTTAATTTCACCACGGAGACAGTTTGCCCTGAACTTCACCACAGCAATGAGGGTGCACAGGAGGAAGAGCACTGCATTACCAATTTTTGGCAGGTAGAACAATGTTCTCTCCCATCTGTAGAATAATTAAAACATTTACAACATGTTCCTCTGTAAGTTGCTGCAATACAATTACATGTTTTAAAGGGGAATTGTAAAAGGTCAACATCCTTTTTCGAAAGTGTATATTTAACAGTTTGCAGCAGTGATGATTGACTGCGTAGGATCTTAAATGAGTGTGGATCATCTATCACCACCAACATGCCCAGAGGAATCAGTAGGAATTTTAGATCTATGGAACTGATGGTGAAAGACTATGTTTATTGTCAAATACAATCCATGAAACGTCACATAGATTAATTCTGTATTTTTGTGATGCTTAGTGTGTTGCTATGACAAAATGGAAACATACGTTCAGCTCTTCACACCTTTTATCAACCACAGTGATATGCGGAAATGGTAAATGTCTCTACAACAGTGTCTAGGTCTACGAAAACGTTTAAGGGTGTTTGTGTCGTAAACTCTGAGAAAACCCGAAAATGTTACCTTAATATTTCTATTGTCATTGATTTGAAAGAATAAGTGAATGAGCGATAATTACCTCATGGGGTCCTTCTCCTTTCCCCCCTCAGGTCCTTGGACTGTGTTGTCAGTCTGAACAGGCTCAGCAGTTGGAGAGAAAGAGGATTGTTCAGTGGTTGGAACTTGGGTTGCTGTGAGGTAAAAACAACAATGGTATTATGACTGGTGTATCAGAGAGACACAGGGTAGACTGAACTGTAACACGACATTGTGGCTAAGCTATGACCTTGTCCAGTTTATTTAATTTACCCCAACATGTGGATTTTACCTTGGTTTGAACTCAGTGCTAATACTAATGGAAGGACTGCTAAGTAAACTCCACAAAAAAAGACACATCCCTTTTTCAGGACACTGTCTTTCAAAGGTAATTTGTAAAAATCCAAATAACTTCACAGATCTTCATTGTAAAGGGTTAAAACAGTTTTCCATGCTTGTTCAATGAACCATCAACAATGAACATGCACCTGCGGAACGGTTGTTAAGACACTAAGTTTAGGTAGGCAATTAAGGTCACAGTTATGAAAACTTAGGACACTAAAGAGGCCTCTCTACTGACTGTGAAAAACACCAAAAGGAAGACGCCCAGGGTCCCTTCTCATCTGCGTGAACGTTGATAAGGGAATTTATATGTTTAAGGTAATGACTAAAGAATTTCACCCTGAAACGTAATTATTAGATTATGTAACATGTATTATGAATAATTAGACAAACGTAACTATTAGATTGTAACATGTATAATAAATAATTAGAGTGATAAACTTAAGTCCAATAAGGTTTGGCCGAGACTAGTAAGGGTGAGAAATGTGTGTGCGTGACTAAGAAAATACAGAGGACAATTAAACTATTCATCCCCTGACCTGGTTAGAACCCTAAGAAACTTACGACAGGAAAGGGAGTCCTGTCAAGGTCCCTCTAATCTCGGGAGGATAGAACTGTCAGCTTGGTAGTGATAGATGAGGAATGCGGACTGCGGGGAAAGATACATCCCACCTACTGTTTGTGGGTCTGTATGTGCGTGTAAGGAGGTGGGGGAAATGGGAGTTATTAAATGTCATGTATTTGCATTCTTGACTTTAGAACGTTCTCTGAATAAACTGTACGGACCTTTTGAGTCGTTGCCTAATTATTATTAAACCCAGGGTCTTACAAACCTCGGGGATTGGTCAAAGCCTAAATAATTGTTAGTTATCATCATTGGGATTTAAATTCTTGTGACAACGTGCCTTAGGCATGCTGCAAGGAGGCATGAGGACTGCAGATGTGGCCAGGTCAATAAATTGCAATGTCCGTACTGTGAGACGCCTAAGACAGCACTACAGGGAGACAGGACAGACAGCTGATTTTCTTCGCAGTGGCAGACCATGTGTAACACCTGTACAGGATCGGTACGTCCAAACATCACACCTGCGGGACAGGTACAGGATGGCAACAACAGCTGCCCGTTTGTGCCAGGAATGCACAATCCCTCCATCAGTGCTCAGACTGTCCGCAATAGGCTGAGAGAGGCTGGACTGATGGCTTGTAGGCCTGTTGTAAGGCAGGCCCTCACCAGACATTACCAGCAACAACGTCGCCTATGGGCACAAACCCACCATTGCTGGACCAGACAGGACTGGCAAAAGGTGCTCGTCACTGATGAGTCACGGTTTTGTCTCACCAGGGGCGATGGTCAGATTTGCGTTATCATTGAAGGAATGAGCGTTACACCGAGGCCTGTACTCTAGAGCGGGATCGATTTGGAGGTGGAAGGTCCATCATGTGTGTCACAGCATCGTTGGACTGCGCTTGTCGTCATAGCAGGCAATCTCAACGCTGTGCGTTACAGGGAAAACATCCTCCTCTCTCATGTGGTACCCTTCCTGCAGGCTCATCCTGACATGACCCTCCAGCATGACAATGCCACCAGCCATACTGCTCGTTCTGTGCGTGATTTCCTGCAAGACAGGAATGTCAGTGTTCTGCCATGGCCAGCGAAGATTCCAGATCTCAATCCCATTGAGCACGTCTGGGACCTGTCTGGGACCTGTTGGATCGGAGGATGAGAGCTAGGGCCATTCCCCCCAATATCCTGGAACTTGCAGGTGCCTTGGTGGAAGAGTGGGGTAACATCTCACAGCAAGAACGGGCAAATCTGGTGCAGTCCATGAGGAGGAGATGCACTGCAGTACTTAATGCGGCTGGTGGCCACACCAGATACTGACTGTTACTTTTGATTTTGACCCCCCCTCTTTGTTCAGGAACACATTATTCCATTTCTGTTATTCTCAGCTGTTGAATCTTGTTGTGTTCATACAAATATTTACACATGTTAAGTTAGCTGAAAACAAACACAGTTTACAGTGAGAGGACGTTTCTTTTTTGCTAAGTAAATTGACAAAAGCTTTGAATTAGGTTACAGTCAGATAATAAGCAAGCAAGACTGGATAAAACCAGGTAAATATTTAATTCTACAGGATCTGATTGCTCTGTACTCACTGGTCATAGTGGTGGTACTTTGTGTGGTGGTTAGTTGTCTGACAGTGATGTGAACAGGCATCATAAGGTCTCCCACTCCACACCTGTACCAGCCAGTGTTCTCCATCTTCAGACCACTCATAGTCACCTTTAAGACGTTTCCTCTGGTGGTATCAGTGCTCTGCTGTATGTTCACTGATGTTCCATCTATAGTCCCATAATTCCCCCACACACAGGAGCGAATGCCAACAATTCTGCACCACCACTTGCTATTTCCAGTGCCAATATAGTAACAATTTACAATGACACTCCCTCCTTCAACTCCAGTCACCTCCTGTTGGTCCACATAGAGTTCTGGAGTACCTGAACACAGAGGTACAGACACCAAAGAAGGTCCTGAGTGATCAAGTGTTTTTTTGTAATAACTGACCACAGATATCATAATGATGATATGATGTATAGAGAACAGAAAGTAAACATACCAACATTCCTCATGTCAACTTGAACAATAGTGATACCAGTAAATGAAACCAGAACACCAGTCATGTAACCATATGGAAGAGTTGCAGGGATCTTACCTGGAGTGACAGATAGGTGGAACCATTCTGTCCAGACATCTTGTCCACCATTGACCTCAACAGCACAATAGTAACGTCCAGAGTCCTCTGGCTCCAGATCAGTCATGGTCAGAGTGATATTTTGCTGGTTGATGTCACAGATTGAGGAATTATCTGTGCTCTTAGGAAAGTCAGCGTGTACAACAGGGGAGCAACCATACAAATGATTTCCTTTACACAAGTATTTCACATGGGTTTTGTATGTCTGAACATAGTGACATGGGATGGTGGTGGAGCTTCCTGTCTTCACAGACACACGATAAGCAACTGTAGACACAACAGAAAACACATTCATTTGGAATTCAACCAAGTTCTCACAGCAGAAAAAGTATATCACATCTGGACTATAACACACATAATACAGGAAGTGTTATTGATAAGACAAACTGCTGCTGCTTCTGTCTTCAGAGTTCCAACATTTGTCCCAGTCCCTGACCTCAACTTCAGCACTTCATAGAAACATGTTACCCTTACCTGAGAGTCTGAAGATGAGTAGGAGGATGGAGAGGGAGAGATGAGAAGCCATTTCTGGGTCTGTGTCTCCGTATGTTATAGGGAACCAATGCACAATGTGTGTGTCAAGGACCAAGGAACCAAAGAGAATGACTGCACTTCCTAATAACTATCTTCAACTCTCTTCCTGCTTCTGTTTGAGTGTATATGCCCCCCTCAGTGGCAGATAAGAGTAGTCCATAAAAGGTAGTAATTTCTAACCTACTTTTCAACAGAGTAGAATTCTATTGGTGGGGGCAGACCACGAGACATTTTTCAATCACCCGTGAACAGAATGGTTAGCAGTACCGGGGGATCCGTGACAACTTCAGAACAAACGACCTTTTAATTTATTTATAAATATCTGTTGTTCCATGTAGTGAATCTGTTATTCATTGCGTTTCTATTGGCTGATAGCACTAATGCCCCCCCCCAAAATGTAATATGTTGAGTTGTCTTAAAATTCTAAATCAAATAGCTAAATGATCCTTGGTTTGACCATCTTGTACATGCCCTCCGGCATTTAGTTGTACAACTGACTAGGTACCCCCCTTTCCCTTTCTACCCCGGTTTAGATCTGGCTTAGACTAGAGGATAACAGATACAGTTGAAGTCGGAAGTTTACATACACCTTAGCCAAATACATTTAAACTCAGATTTTCACAATTCCTGACATTTAATCCTAGTAAAAATTCCCTTTCTTAGTTAAGATCACCACTTTATTTTAAG
Source organism: Salmo salar (assembly GCF_965601325.2). NCBI lineage: Eukaryota > Metazoa > Chordata > Actinopteri > Salmoniformes > Salmonidae > Salmo > Salmo salar. The sequence continues at coordinate 172,645,448 of NC_138291.1, forward strand.
AATGTGAAATGTCAGAATAATAGTAGAGAGAATAATTTTTTTCAGCTTTTATTTCTTTCATCACATTCCCAGTGGGTCAGAAGTTTACATACATTCATTTAGTATTTGGTAGCATTGCGTTTTAATTGTTTAACTTGGGTCAAATGTTTCGGGTAAGCTACCACAAGCTTCCCACAATAAGTTGGGTGAATTTTGGCCCATTCCTCCTGACAGAGCTGGTGTAACTGAGTCAGGTTTGTAGGCCTCCATGCTCGAACACGCTTTTTCAGTTCTGCCCACACATTTTCTATAGGATTGAGGTCAGGGCCTTGTGATGGCCTCACCAGTCAATACCTTGACTTTGCTGTCCTTAAGCCATTTTGCCAACACTTTGGAAGTATGCTTGGCATCATTTTCCATTTGGAAGACCCATTTACGATCAAGCTTTAACTTCCTGACTGATGTCTTGACGATGTTGCTTCAATATATCCACATAATTTTCCTACCTCATGATTCCATCTATTTTGTGAAGTGCAGCAGGCCCTCCTGCAGCAAAGAAACCCCACAACATGATGCTGCCAACCCCCTGCTTCACGGTTGGGATGTTGTTCTTCAGCTTGCAAGCCTCCCCCTTTTTACTCCAAACATAACGATGGTCATTATGGCCAAACAACTCTATTTCTGTTTCATCAGACCAGAGGACATTTCTCCAAAAAGTACAATCTTTGTCCCCATGTGCAGTTGCAAACCGTAGTCTGGCTTTTTTATGGAGGTTTTGGAGCAGTGACTTCTTCCTTGCTGAGCGGCCTTTCAGGTTATGTCGATATAGGACTCGTTTTACTGTGGATATAGATACTTTTGTACGTTTCCTCCAGCATCTTCACAAGGTCCTTTGCTGTTGTTCTGGGATTGAGTTGCAGTTTCTGCACCAAAGTACGTTCATCTCTAGGAGAAAGAAGTTCTTCCTGAGCGGTATGACGGCTGTGTGGTCCCATGATGTTTATACTTGCGTACTATTGTTTGTACAGATGACCGTGGTACCTTCAGCCGTTTGGAAATTGCTCCCAGACGTGGAGGTCTAAAAAAAATGTCTGAGGTCTTGGTTGATTTCTTTTGATTTTCCCATGATGTCAAGCAAAGAGGCACTGAGTTTGAAGGTAGGCCTTGAAATACATCCACAGGTACACCTCCAATTGACTCAAATTATGTCTATTAGGCTATCAAAAGCTTCTTAAGCCATGACATTTTCTGGAATTTTCCAAGCTGTTTAAAGGCACAGTCAACTTAGTGTATGTAAACTTCTGACCCACTGGAATTCTGATACAGTGAATTATAAGTGAAATAATCTGTCTGTAAACAATTGTTGTTAACATTACTTGTGTCATGCAAAGTAGATGTCCTAAACGACTTGCCAAAACTATAGTTTGTTAACAAGAAATTTGTGAAATGGTTGAAAAACAAGTTTTAATTACTCCAACCTAAGTGTATGTAAACTTCCGACTTCAACTGTAACTTTGTTTGTACAGCTTTTCTCCCGTTACATTTACATTCTTCACATACAGTGCATTTGTAAAGTATTCAGTCCCCTTGACTTTTTCCACATTTTGTTATGTTACAGCCTTATTCTAAAATTGATTAAATAGTTGTTTTCCCCCTCATCAATCGACCCATAATACTCCATAATGACAAAGCAAAAACTGGTTTTTAGAAACTTCAGCAAACTTATTAAAAATAGAAAACTTAAAAGACCTTAATTACATAGTACCACTTCCCCGACCAAGGCCCTTCTCCCTCGATTGCTCAGTTTGGCTGGGCGGCCAGCTCTAGGAAGAGTCTTGGTGGTTGCAAACTTCTTCCATTTACAAATTATGGAGGCCACTGTATTCTTGGGGACCTTCAATGCTGCAGACATTTTTTGGTACCCTTCCCAGATCTGTGCCTCGACACAATCCTGTCTCGGAGCTCTACGGACAATTCCTTCGACCTCATGGCTTGGTTTTTGCTCTGGCATGCACTGTCAACTGTGGGACCTTATATAGACAGGTGTGTACCTTTCCAAATCATGTCCAATCATATGAATTTACCGCAGGTGGACTCCAATCAAGTTGAAGAAACATCTCAAGGATGTTCAATGGAAACAGGATGCACCTGAGTTCAATTACGACTCTCATAGCAAAGGGTCTGGATACTTATGTAAATAAGGTGATACATTTGCAAAAATTGATAAAATCTTATTTTTGCTTTGTCATTATGGGGTATTGTGTGTAGATTGAAGAGAAAAATATATTGAATCAATTTTAGAATAAGGCTGTAACTTAACAAAATGTGAAAAAAGTCAAGGGATCTGAATACTTTCCGAAGGCACTGTTTATATGACCAAATTATGAATGACAAGAATTGTCATTTTGAATTCAGTAAAGTGAGTGTGGAAGAGGTGAAAAAAATGATTGTTGTCTATCAACAATGACAAGCCACCAGGTTCTTAAAACTTGGATGGAAAATTACTGAGGATAATAGCGGACGATATTGCAACTCCTATTTGCCACATCTTCAATTTAAACCTACTACAAAGCGTGTGCCCCCAGGCCTGGAAGGAAGCAAAAGTAATTCCTCTACCTAAGAATAGTAAAGCCCCCTTTACTGGCTCAAATAGCAGAGCAATCAGTCTGTTACCAACCCTTAGTAAACTTCTGGAAAAAATTGTGTTTGACCAGATACTTTATTTTACATTAAACAAACAGACAACAGACTTTCTGAAGGACATTCAACAAGCACTTCAAATCAAATGTTATTAGTCACACGCCCTGAATACAGCACGCCCTGAATAGAGTGAAATGCTTACTTACAAGCCAACAATGCAGTTTTAAGAAAATACAAAAAAAAGTTAGATAAGAATAACAAATAATTAAAAACAAGCAGTAAAAAACAATAGCGGGGCTATATACAGGGGGTACCGGTACAGAGGCAAAGTGCGGTGGCACCGGTTTTGAGGTAATTAAGGTAACATGTACATGTTGGTAGAGTTATTAAAGGGACTATGCATACATAATAACAGAGAGTAGCAGCACAGCGTAGAAGGCGGTGGGGGGGGGGGGGGGGGGGGGGGGGGGGGCAATGCAAATAGTCTGTGTAAACATTTGATTAGCTGTTCAGTAGTCTTATGGCTTGGGGTAGAAGCTGTTTGGAAGCCTCTTGGACCTAGACTTGGCGCTCCGGTACCGCTTGCCGTACTATAGCAGAGAGAACAGTCTATGACTAGGGTGGCTGGGGTCTTTGACAATTTTTAGGGCCTTCCTCTGACACCGCCTGGTATATAGGTCCTGGATGGCAGGAAGCTTGGCCACGGTGATGTACTGGGCTGTACGCACTGCCCTCTGTAGTGCCTTGCGGTCGGAGGCCGAGCAGTTGCCATACCAGGCAGTGATGCAACCTGTCAGGATGCTCTCGATGGTGCAGCTGTAAAACCTTTTGAGGATCTGAGGACCCATGCCAAATCTTTTCAGTCTCCTGAAAGGGAATCGGTTTTGTCGTGCCCTCTTCACGACTGTCTTGGTGTGCTTGGACCATGACCATGTTAGTTTGTTGGTGATGTGGACGCCGAGGAACTTGAAGCTCTCAACCTGCTCCACTACAGCCTCGTCAATGAGAATGAGGGCGTGATCGATCCTCCTTTTCCTGTTGTCCACATTATTCTCCTTTGTCTCGATCACATTCAGGGAGAGGTTGTTGTCATTACACCAAACGGTCAGGTCTCTGACATTCTCCCTATAGGCTGTCTCATCGTTGTCGGTGATCAGGCCTACCACTGTTGTGTCATCGGCAAACTTAATGATGGCATTGACCGTGCAGTCATGAGTGAACAGAGAGTACAGGAGGGGACTGTGCACGTACCCCCGTCTTGAGGATCAACATGGCGGATGAGTTGTTACCTACTCTTACCACCTGGGGCCGGCCAGTCAGGAAGTCCAGGATCCAGGATCCAGGATCCAGAGGGAGGTGTTTAGTCCCAGAGTCCTTAGCTTAGTGATGAGCTTTGAAGGCACTATGGTGTTGAACACTGAGCTGTAGTCAATAGCATTCTCACATAGGTGTCCCTTTAGTCCATGTGTGAAAGGGAAGTGTGGAATGCAATAGAGATTCCATCATCTGTGAATATGTTGGTGCTGTATGCAAATTGGAGTGGGTCTAGTGTTTCTGGGATAATGGTGTTGATGTGAGCCATGAGCTACAGGTCGGTAGTCATTTAGGCAGGTTACCTTAGTGTTCTTGGGCACAGGGACTATGGTGGTCTGCTTGAAACATGTTGGTATTACAGACTCAGACAGGGAGAGGTTGAAAATGTCAGTGAAGACACTTGCTAGTTGGTCAGCACATACTCGGAGTACGCGTCCTGGCAATCCGTCTGGTCCTGCGGCCTGGCGAATGTTGACCTGTTTAAAGGTCTTATTCACATCGGCTGCGGAGAGCATGATCACACAGTCTTCCATAACAGCTGATGCTCTCATGCATGTTTCGGTTAGTCGGAGGGCATAGCAGGATTTCTTATAAGCTTCCGGGTTAGAGTCCTGCTCCTTGAAAGCGGCAGCTCTACCCTTTAGCTCAGTGCGAATGTTGCCTGTAATCCATGGCTTCTGGTTGGGGTATGTACGTACAGTCACTGTGGGGACGACTTCCTCGATGCACTTATTGATTGAGCCAGTGATTGATGTGGTGTACTCCTCAATGCCATCGGAAGAATCCCGGAACATATTCCAGTCTGTGCTAGCAAAACAGTCCTGTAGCATAGCGTCTGCTTCATCTAACCACTTTTTTTTAGACCGAGTCACTGGTGCTTTCTGCTTTAATTTTAGCTTGTAAGCAGGAATCAGGAGGATAGAATTATGGTCAGATTTGCCAAATGGAAGGTGTGGGAGAGCTTTGTACGCGTCTCTGTGTGTGGAGTACAGGTCGTTTAGAGTTTCTTTCCCTCTGGTTGCACATTTAACATGCTGATAGAAATGAGGTAAAACGGATTTAAGTTACCCTGCATTAAAGTTCGAGCGCCGCCTCTGGATGAACATTTTCCTGTTTGCTTATGGCGGTATATAGCTCATTGAGTGTGGTTTTAGTGCCAGCATCGGTCTGTGGTGGTATGTAGACAGTTTAGTGGAAATTTCAGTACTGAGAGAGACTTGGTAAATTTTTCAAACAATCATCTTTATTCAACATTTATTAATTATTGCAATAATGAAACCGCCGACCGCACATTGTAGGTTGTGTTGCCGAGAGCTTAACTGATAATGAAAAAACAGAGATATAATATAGGCCCTAAATGCTCAGTCAGTCATTTCTACGTTCCCATAAGCCACCTTGGGCCATTTCTTGATTATTGTCACGTCCTGACCATAGAGAGCCTTTTTATTCTCTATGTTGGTTAGGTCAGGCTGTGACTAGGGTGGGTTATCTAGGTTGTTGTATGTCTATGTTGGCCTGGTATGGTTCCCAATCAGAGGCAGCTGTTTATCGTTGTCTCTGATTGGGAATCATATTTAGGCAGCCATTTCCCCACTGTGTTTTGTGGGATCGTTTTTTGAGTTAGTGCATGCTGTACCCCTTATGTTACGGTTCGTTGTTTATTTCCTTTTTGTTTTGTAAGTTTCACAAAAATAAGGATGTGGAACTCAGAGCACGCTGCGCCTTGGTCCGTCTCCCCACACGAGCGTGACAGTTATCTGCACGGGATGTTGTTTTACTTCCAACGCAGCTTATTTTCCCAGATGCCAGGAAGATAAGACAATGAGTCATTGTTCTAAACTCTTCCTGGCTATCTCTATCTTGGGTCACACATACCACATCTTGTCTATAAAATGCAAGCTTTTAGATTTTTATCACCAAGTCATTGTCAGCTCAAGCTATCCCTAGCAAAACCCATTTCCTTAACCAGACGCCCAGACTAACTGGAGGAAGCTAGAGTGGACACCATAAAAACTCAGCATTAGCAGGCCAGTCTTACTCTTAGTTAAATATATAACTGTTTACTATTAATGTCAAACAAATCAGGTACTGTAAGTATGTCATTTTTCCCTGACAACAGCTACGAAAAATACTCTCTTGGTAGATAGTGTGGTCTACAGCTTATCATGAGATAATCTACCTCAGGCGAGCGGAACCTCAAAACTTCCTTAGATAGCATGCACCAGCTGTTGTTTACATATATGGATAGGCCCCTGCCCCGTGTCTTACCAGAGGCTGCTGTTCTGTCCTGCCGATGCAGTGTGTAACCCGCCAGCTGTATGTTAATCATGTCGTCGTTCAGCCACGACTCGGTGAACATAAGATATTACAGTTTTTAATGTCCCCTTGGTAGGATGTACGTGCTTTCAGTTCGTCCCATTTATTTTACAGTGATTGAACGTTAGCTAGCAGGATGGAAGGCAAAAGCAGATGAGCCGCTCGTCGCCTGATCCTCACAAGGCACCCTGATCTTTTTCTGCGAAATCTGTTTCCTTCTCTAGCGAATGACAGGGATCTGGGCCTGGTCTGGTGTCTTTAGTATATCCCTCCTGTCAGACTCATTGAAGAAAAACTCTTTGTCTAATCTAAGGTGAGTAATCGCAGTTCTGATGTCCAGAAGCTCTTTTCGGTCATAAGAGACGGTAGCAGCAACATTATGTACAAAACAAGTTACGAACAACGAGAAAAAACAAACAAAATAGCATGGTTGGTTAAGAGCCGATAAGACAGACATCCCCTCCAGCGCCATCATACACAAATGACTGAGAGAAATTGATGATAAAAAGACTGTGGGGCTGTTTTGTTAGACTTCAGTGCGGCTTTTGACATTATCGATCATAGTCTGCTGCTGGAAAAACGTATGTGTTATGGCTTTATACCCCTGCTATATATTGTGAAAAAAAAGTTACCTGTCTAACAGAACACAGTGGGTGTTCTTTAATGGAAGCCTCTCCAAAATAATCCAGGTAGAATCAAGAATTCCCTAGGGCAGCTGTCTAGGCCCCTTAGTTTTTTCAATCTTTACTATTGACATAACGCTGGCTATGAGTAAAGCCAGTGTGTCTATGTATGCGGATGACTCAACACTATATACGTCAGCTACTACAGCGACTGAAATGACTGCTACACTTAACAAAGACCTGCAGTTAGTTTCCGAATGGGTGGCAAGGAATAAGTTAGTCCTAAATATTATAAAAACTAAAACCATTGTATTTGGGACATTCACTAAACCCTAAACCTCAACAAATTCTTGTAATAAATAATGTGGAAATTGAGCAATTTGGGCAGACTAAATTGCTTGGAGTAACCCTGGATTGTCAACTGTCATGGTCAAAACATATTGATTTAACAATAGCGAAGATTGGGGGAAGTCTGTCCATAATAAAGTGCAGCTCTACCTTCTTAACAGCACTATCAACAAGGCAGGTCCTACAGGCTTCAGTTTTGTCGCACCTGGACTACTGTTCAGTCGTGTGGTCAGGTGCCACAAAGAGGGACATAGAAAAATTGCAATTGGCTCAGAACAGGACATCACAGCTGGCCCTTGGATGTACAAAGAGAGCAAACATTAATAATATGCATGTCAATCTCTCCTGGCTCAAAGTGGAGGAGAGATTGACTTCATCACTACTTTTATTTGTTAGAGGTGTTGACATGGAGCATGGAGCTGTCTGTTTAAACGACTACCACACAGCTCATTTACATTTACATTTTAGTCATTTAGCAGACGCTCTTATCCAGAGCTACTTACAGTAGTGAATGCATACATTTCATACGTATTTTTTTTTTCCGTACTGGTCCCCCGTACATAGCCCACAAGACATGCCACCAGAGGTATTTTCACAGCCCCCAAGTCCAGAACAGACTACGGGAGGAGCACAGTACTACATAGAGCCATGACTACATGGAACTCTATTCCTCATCAGGTAACTGATGCAAGCAGTAGAATCAGATTTAAAAAACAGATACAAATACACTTTATGCAACAGCAGGGACTGTGAAGCAACAAAACATAGACACAGACACATGCATACACACACATGATAACATACGCACACATACACATGGATTTTGTGTTGTAGATATGTGGTAGGGGAGCACTGTTAAGGGAGTTATATGTTTGAATGTAATTATTAAATAATTCTTCCCTGAAACTTAACTATTAGGGATATGGTCTATATAGCATGTAGAACGAGTAACTAAAGGGTTAAGCATAAATCTAACGAAGGTACACACTTAGATATGTGGTAGTTTAGGGGCCTGAGGGCACACACTTAATGTGTTGTGAAATCTGATATGAATGTTTTGTAATGTTTTTAAAATTGCCTTAATTTTGCCGGACCCCACGAATATTAGCTGCTGCCTTGGTATCCATAATAAATACAAATACAAATATAACAGGTAACAAGGAGAGAGAAAATATAATGAAATAATATATAGCCTAATAATAATAATAAAAATAGATAATAATACAAAATAGTAATAACTGCACAATATTTTAGATTCATGTTCATATTAAGAAAATCATATCAAAGGCATATGCAACTGTTCGTAAAATACAATACATTTAAAAAAAAAAAAAAAAAAACATAAATAAAATACACTGAACAAAAATATAAATGCAATGTGCAACAATTTCAAAGATTGTACTGAATTAGAGTTTATATAAGGGAATCAGTCATTTGAAATAAATCCAAGTCTATGGATTTCACAATTTGTGGCATCTTTTATTTCAGCTCATGAAACATGGGACCAACACTTTACATGTTGTATATACAGTTTAATATCATAAGAACAGTTCTTAATGTTGATTTCCTGCACGCTGCCTATTGGCAGAGACATATTTCATGTAGTCTTTATTATATCCTGTTATATTCCTATCAGCAGAGAGACATATTTCATGTAGTTCCATAAAAAGCAAGAAAGAAGAAGGAAAATGAATGCTAGTAAATGTAATATTCATATGTGAATACATACTGAATTATAATTGGATGCATTTTACCGCCGTATCATACTGTGCGGTGATTGGTTAAGACCACCCAGACGGTTAGGTCAGAGCGTTGATCGTGGTTGGAGATAGGCTAATAGGTAGTTGTAACTAGTTAATAAAGAGTTATGTTAAGAAACATCCTGTAGTTCTGCGTTTTATTATTTTGTACAAAGCGTACAAAACAAGACATGGTGTCAGAAGTGGGATGGTCTTAAAAGATGGATTTTTCTGGAGTTCCTTCACCTCGAATGGACTGGGAGTCTACAAACTTACCCGATGCATGGCGTAAGTACAAACAGCATGTGGAGCTAATGTTCACGGGTCCTCTGAAGGAAAGAGGAGAAGAGGAAAAATGTAGACAAACAAGCAAACAAGGATGAGATGGTCAGGGACCGTATTGTATTTGGAATACACTCACCGCGAGTGAGAGAGAAACTTTTGAACGTTGGGTCTGAGCTAACGCTGGACAAAGCTATCGACATAGCCAGATCTCACGAGCTAGCACAGGCTCAGATGAAAACCATTTCGCGCGGCAGCACGAGCGCATCACGTGAACAAGCAGTGCACGCAGTCAGGCAGACATCAAAGCACACCTCCGGTGCCCAGAGAGAGCGTTTCAGAACGGAGAGAGACATAACTCCAAAACAGAGCGACACAGACTCAAAACGCCCCAAAACATGTGGATATTGTGGATACAAAGTGCATGGCGAACAAGGAAATTGCCCAGCTAAAGGCAAACAGTGTACTAAATGTGGTAAATGGAATCACTTTGCAAAAGTGTGCAGAGCTTACCGTGGAAAAAAAGTACACACAGTGAGTGAAGATGAAATGTCAATCAAAGAGTCAAATGATGATGAACTGTTTATTGATTCAGTGACACAGAAAAGTCACATATCAGAGACAGAGCAAGCCTTTGCTGACATTGAGATAGGAACACAAGGCACAAAGCTAAAGTTCAAACTAGACACTGGTGCACAAGTAAACATTATTCCTCTGAATAAGTACCGCAGCTTGACATCTGAGTGCGAGCTACATCCCACCATGCGCAGACTGACTGGTTATGGTGGTGAACAGCTCCCAGTAAAAGGCACATGCACTTTCAAATGCAAATACAAAGAAAGTGACATGATGTTGGACTTTTACGTTGTTGACACTAGAGCACCTGCAGTGCTAGGTCTTAAAGCATGTTTAGACATGGACCTCATCAAGCTAGTTTTATCAGTAACAGCACCAGTAGAGACAGAAAATGTACTGGAGGAGTTTGCTGATGTCTTTACAGGAATAGGATTATTCCCAGGAGAATGTACCATTCACCTTGACCCAGACGCAACCCCTGTGGTCTACCCACCGAGAAAGATTCCCCTTGCTCTCCGTGCCCGTCTGAAGAAAGAGTTGGAGAGCATGGAGCAATCTGACATAGTCACCAAGGTTACAGAACCGACTGACTGGGTAAACGCGTTAGTGGTGGTGGAGAAACCACGCACAGGCAAGCTCCGAGTATGCCTCGACCCAAGAGACTTGAACAAGGCTATCAAACGGCCCCATTACCCTTTACCGACGCTAGATGGTATCACGCACAAACTAGCGGGAGCACACTACTTCAGTGTCATGGACGCTAGATCAGGCTACTGGGCTATCAAGCTCACAGAAGAGTCATCTAAGCTCACAACATTCAACACACCGTTTGGACGCTACAGGTTCCGTCGCCTGCCTTTTGGGATTATCTCAGCCCAAGACGAGTTTCAGCGAAAGATTGACGAAGTATATGAAGGCCTCGACGGAGTTGTGGCAATTGTGGACGACATCCTTGTTTATGGTCGAACCAAAGAGGAGCACGACCGAAACCTCCACGCGATGCTGCAAAGGTCCCGCGAGAGAGGAGTCCGGCTCAACCCCGAGAAGAGCACAGTCAGCGCTACAGAGGTCAGCTACTTCGGACATCTTCTCACAGCGAATGGAATCAAGCCAGATCCACAGAAGATCTCAGCCATAAAAGAAATGGAGCCACCAAAGAACCGTGCAGAGCTGGAAACAGTGCTTGGCATGGTCAACTACTTAGCCAAGTTCGCACCCAGCCTCTCCAATGCTAATGCACCCCTGCGTCACCTGCTAAAGCAGTCCAGTGAGTTTCTTTGGGACAAGCAACACGACATTGCTTTCCAGAATGTGAAAGACTTGATCACGAGAGAACCAGGACCAATCCTTGCCTACTACGACCCCAACAAAGAGCTCAGACTCCAAGTGGACGCGTCGAAGTATGGACTAGGTGCAGTGCTACTGCAAGAAGGAAAGCCCATCGGCTACGCTTCCAAATCTCTCACAGACTGTGAAATCAACTACGCTCAAATCGAAAAGGAGCTCTATGCCATTCTGTTCGGATGTAAACGTTTCCATCAGTACGTATATGGACGACAAGTCATTGTGGAATCCAACCACAAGCCCCTTGAGTCAATCATGAGGAAACCACTAGCTGCAGCCCCGCCAAGGCTACAGAGAATGATCCTTCAACTACAAAAATACGACTTCACAATCACTCACCGTCCAGGCAAAGACATCCCTGTCGCAGACACACTCTCCAGGAAGTTTCTTACCTACAAGGACAGCAGCCTCAGTGAGGGCATGGACATGCAAGTGCACACTGTGTACAGCAACTTACCAGTTAGTGACACGAAACTGAAGGAGATCCAAGCAGAAACAGACAAGGACTCACAACTCACACAGCTGAGGAAAGTCATACAGGATGGATGGCCTGAGGAGAGGAGAAAATGCCCTCAGAGCGTCTCAGAATTCTGGAACCATCGTGATGAACTATCACAGATCAACGGAATCATTTTCAAAGGAGAGAAAATCATTATTCCTACCAGTCTCAGAGAAGAGATTTTGACAAAGATCCATGCTGGACACATGGGCATGGAAAAGTGCAAACAGAGAGCACGGGACATTTTGTTTTGGCCTGGAATGTGCAAACAAATAGAGGACATTGTTGGTAGATGCACCATCTGTCTTGAAAGACGCCCCTCAAACACCAAAGAGCCAATGTTACCTCACTGTATCCCGGACCGACCCTGGCAGGTTGTGGCAACCGATCTGTTCACCTGGAACAACGAGGACTACATCGTAACAGTGGACTACTACAGCAGATACTTTGAACTCGACAAGCTTCACAGCACCACATCTGCAGCTGTGATACACAAGCTGAAAGCAGCCTTTGCCAGGCATGGCATTGTAGAGACTTTAATATCTGACAATGGGCCCTGTTACAAATCAAATGAGTTTGAATCCTTCACAAAAGCGTGGGAGTTCACACATGTCACCACAAGCCCACATTACCCTCAAAGTAATGGCCTTGCTGAAAAATCTGTGCAGATTGCTAAATCACTCATGGACAAAGCAAAAGCAGACAAGAGAGACCCCTACCTCAGTCTCCTTGAATACCGCAACACTCCAGTTGACAACTTCAAATCACCAGCCCAGCTGTTGATGAGCCGCAGACTTCGCTCAACCCTTCCCAGCACCAACCAGCAGCTGCAACCTGAGGTTGTCAGCTACAAGGAAATGCATGAAAAACGTGCACAGAGACAACAACAACAAAAGTGATACTACGACAGGTCAGCTAGACCACTGCCACCACTGATCGACGGAGAGTCAGTTAGAATCCAGGAGCATGGCCTCTGGAAACCAGCAGTCGTCATCCAGCCAGCTGACACGGAACGTTCATATCACGTCCGCACAGCAGAAGGAGCAGTGTACCGCCGCAATCGTCGTCACTTACTGAACACAAAAGAACAACACACTGATGAGATGAACTGTTCCCCTGAAAGAGAACGTGATGGACTAAACACACACACAGCACAACATACACCACACTTACCTGCAACACCACAAGAGCTGTTGACTGACACAGAAGCATGCTCAACATCATATCGCACAAGGTCAGGAAGAGAGGTCAAGCCCAGAGCTGTGAAATGTCAAAGGGTGTAGGCGGATCGCTGCCCTAAAAGAGTTCCAGACTGTAAACTTGTTATTGAAAGTTCACTTGACATGTTTTGGTATTGTATTTGTTTGAAATGTTAAGATGTCATTTCTACAGTGAAAGCTGAGTTGCTGAGAATCCCTTGTTTGAAAAGTTGGATCATTGTTTCAGAGTCTATGTTGATTCAGTTGGTGTATTATGCAATATAAATGGTTACTTACCTTGAGTTCAAACTACAGAGCACGTATCCAAAAGAAAAGCTTAGAATATTTAAAACATTTGTATTTTGTTTAAAAGAAGGGGGATGTAATATTCATATGTGAATACATACTGAATTATAATTGGATGCATTTTACCGCCGTATCATACTGTGCGGTGATTGGTTAAGACCACCCAGACGGTTAGGTCAGAGCAGTTGATCGTGGTTGGAGATAGGCTAATAGGTAGTTGTAACTAGTTAATAAAGAGTTATGTTAAGAAACATCCTGTAGTTCTGCGTTTTATTATTTTGTACAAAGCGTACAAAACAAGACAGTAAATATTTGTCTTATGTATCCCTTCCTGTGTAGTGTGATACATTAACGTATACTTAACACAGCCAGGGCAAGATAGCAATACAGCACATGCAGTTCTGACAATCTACAGCAGAGTTCCACAACTGGCGATGACTTTATTTGTCCCCAACATTTTTCTGAGCAAAAACACTAACTTAAAAAATGTTTAGCATTTATTGTTGTACATAAACTATTGTAAAAAGACTAGCAAATCAGCTCCAAGTGATTTAAATTTGGGAAAATTTTTCCAAAGTATTACCACGCATAATAGTGAGAAATATGTGATTGTATTCAAATGTAAGCAAATGTAAGTGATTACGCTTTAGTCATGATTTTGGGCTTCTTACAGTCAATTTGCAGTCTATGAATTATTTGAAATTATGTTCCGGCCCCCTTACCATCCGCTCAAGAAGAAAAATCGTCCCACAGCTGAATCTAGATGATGATCCCTGTCGTAGTGGCTTTTAGGGAGTCCACGGTCATTTTTAATAACAATAGCTCGTATTTCTTCCATCATTTTAGCGCTGTAATCCATTCCTGATTTGAGGGCCTCAACCTCCTCCATTAACCCAAGCAACATATCCAGCTTTTCTAACTGCTCGCTCATGCTTGTCAGCAATGCCCATCTTCTGCTGACATTGTTATAAAAACCTCTTGTTCCATTGTTATATTTGGAAGTTTATATGATGGCTTCCCTTCAGTTTCACTCGAGGAGAGTTCTGCTCTTATTCACTTCGATGTGTATGATTCTTGTTGGAGCATATCAAAGTGTTGATCAATAAATAGTTGAAGGTTCTCTATATTATCCAGAATGTTTGTTTTGTAGTTATCAGCTAATCCTCAATTTCATGATTAATTCATGGGACAAGCTGTGCCTACCAAACTGCCATTTGCCACATAATTTCCCCCTAAATAACTTGTTACCCTTACCTGAGAGTCTGGAGAAGATGAGGAGTACGAAGGAGAGGGAGAGGGAGAGATGAGAAACCATGTCTGGGTCTGTGTCTCCGTATGTTAAATGGCACCAATGCACAATGTGCGTGTCAAGGACCAAGGCACCAAAGAGAATGACTGAACTTCCTAACAGCTATAGCTGTGTTTAACTCTCTTCCTGCTTCTGTTTGAGTGTATATGCCCCCCTCAGTGGCAGATAGAAACTATTACATTAAAATAACTAGTTGTAACATAAGCCTCTAAGGAACTACAATTGATTACATTATTTAATTAGAACATTTGTTTATCTTATATCAAATAAAATCACGTATATTGTTAATTACCCAGCAGCCTTTTTAGTTGGTGTTCAGCAGCAAAAGTTGAGATGGAGTCAGAAGTTCAGGTGCAATAAATATATTTTTAAACTGGGTGGTTCGAGCCCTGAATGCTGATTGGCTGACAGCCATGGTATATCACACCATATACCACAGGTATGACAAAACATTTATTTTTACTGTTCTTATTACGTTTGTAACCAGTTTATAATAGCAATAAGGCACCTCTGGGATTTGTGGTATATGGCCAATAAACCAAGGCCAAGGGCTGTATCCAGGCCCTCTGCGTTGCTCATGCCTAAGAAAACCCCTTAGCCATGGTATATTGGCCATATACCACAACCCCTCGGGCCTTATTGCTTAAATATATACTGCTCAAAAAAATAAAGGGAACACTTAAACAACACAATGTAACTCCAAGTCAATCACACTTCTGTGAAATCAAACTGTCCACTTAGGAAGCAACACTGATTGACAATAAATGTCACATGCTGTTGTGCAAATGGAATAGACAACAGGTGGAAATTATAGGCAATTAGCAAGACACCCCCAATAAAGGAGTGGTTCTGCAGGTGGTAACCACAGACCACTTCTCTGTTCCTATGCTTCCTGGCTGATGTTTTGGTCACTTTTGAATGCTGGCGGTGCTTTCACTCTAGTGGTAGCATGAGACGGAGTCTACAACCCACACAAGTGGCTCAAGTAGTGCAGCTCATCCAGGATGGCACATCAATGCGAGCTGTGGCAAGAAGGTTTGCTGTGTCTGTCAGCGTAGAGTCCAGAGCATGGAGGCGCTACCAGGAGACAGGCCAGTACATCAGGAGACGTGGAGGAGGCCGTAGGAGGGCAACAACCCAGCAGCAGGACCGCTACCTCCGCCTTTGTGCAAGGAGGAGCAGGAGAAGCACTGCCAGAGCCCTGCAAAATGACCTCCAGCAGGCCACAAATGTGCATGTGTCTGCTCAAACGGTCAGAAACAGACTCCATGAGGGTGGTATGAGGGCCCGACGTTCACAGGTGGGGGTTGTGCTTACAGCCCAACACCGTGCAGGACGTTTGGCATTTGCCAGAGAACACCAAGATTGGCAAATTCGCCACTGGCGCCCTGTACTCTTCACAGATGAAAGCAGGTTCACACTGAGCACATGTGACAGACGTGACAGAGTCTGGAGACGCCGTGGAGAACGTTCTGCTGCCTGCAACATCCTCCAGCATGACCGGTTTGGCGGTGGGTCAGTCATGGTGTGGGGTGGCATTTGGGGGGCCGCACAACCCTCCATGTGCTCGCCAGAGGTAGCCTGACTGCCATTAGGTACCGAGATGAGATCCTCAGACCCCTTGTGAGACCATATGCTGGTGCGGTTGGCCCTGGGTTCCTCCTAATGCAAGACAATGCTAGACCTCATGTGGCTGGAGTGTGTCAGCAGTTCCTGCAAGAGGAAGGCATTGATGCTATGGACTGGCCCGCCCGTTCCCCAGACCTGAATCCAATTGAGCACATCTGGGACATCATGTCTCGCTCCATCCACCAACCCCACGTTGCACCACAGACTGTCCAGGAGTTGGCGGATGCTTTAGTCCAGGTCTGGGAGGAGATCCCTCAGGAGACCATCCGCCACCTCATCAGGAGCATGCCCAGGCGTTGTAGGGAGTTCATACAGGCACGTGGAGGCCACACACACTACTGAGCCTCATTTTGACTTGTTTTAAGGACATTACATCAAAGTTGGATCAGCCTGTAGTGTGTTTTTCCATTTATATTTTGAGTGTGACTCCAAATCCAGACCTCCATGGGTTGATAAATTGGATTTCCATTGATTATTTTTGTGTGATTCTGTTGTCAGCACATTCAACTATGTAAAGAAAAAAGTATTTATTAAGATTATTTCATTCATTCAGATCTAGGATGTGTTATTTTAGTGTTCCCTTTATTTTTTTGAGCAGCTGTTTGTCGCCAACTATGCCGGACTGAACCCCACACAGGAGGTTGTTTTCAAGTAGGAATTTATTTAGCTGAGTTCACTAGGGATTCAAAGACTGACCAGGATAGGTAGCTTGGAAATAGGGCAATAGTTATTCACATCTGAAGGGTCTCCGTCCTTTTGTAGGGGTGAACATATGTTGATTTCCACATTTTGGGTGTTACATTTTTAATAGATGTATTTAATGTATGCGCAATCATTAACAATTCAATCATATATAGTGCTTGCAAACACACACAACTCAGAAACAATGCATTTGGGCAGAAGTAATATGTTCGTTTGTCTCACCAGAGACATTTTCTTCATGGGAATTGTTAAGGGAAGACTTCCTTTTTCAAGAGGCATTTAATAGTTTGCAGCGGCAGTGATGATTTTGACTGCACAAGGTGAGTGTGATCATTGAGTGTGGATCATTGAAGGTGGTAGTGTAGGCATCTTCCATGTGACTAGGACACCA
This sequence comes from Salmo salar, assembly GCF_965601325.2. Taxonomy (NCBI): domain Eukaryota; kingdom Metazoa; phylum Chordata; class Actinopteri; order Salmoniformes; family Salmonidae; genus Salmo; species Salmo salar. The sequence goes on from NC_138291.1 coordinate 172,662,644, forward strand.
GATATCACCACCACCAACCTGCCCAGAGGAATCAGTAGGACTGTTAGATCTATGGAACTGATGATGAACGACTATGTTTATTGCAAAATACAGTCCATAAAATATCACAGATAAATACATTTTTTCATTATATATTTTTTTTATTATGTTTTTTGTGCTGCTGTGACAAAATGGAAAATATTTGTTCAGCTCTTCACACCTTTTATGTGTGAAAAGTGACCATCCAAGAATAGAATGCTGCTACTTCTACAACCACAGAGGTATGAGGAAGTGGTAAATGTCTCTGTCTCTATGATGGTAAATGTCTCTATAGCAGAGTCTGAGGAAGTGTGTTGGCCTATACTTGGTGTGAGAACGTTTAAGGAGGGTGTTTTTGTGCCCTAAACTCTACTGTGAAAAACATTGATCTTCATCTTCTGATCACTCATAGTCAATTTTAAGACTTTTCTTCTGGTGGCATCAGTGGTCAGCTGTAGGGTCACTAATGTTCCATCTACAGTGGGGCAAAAAAGTATTTAGTCAGCCACCAATTGTGCAAGTTCTCCCACTTAAAAAGATGAAAGAGGCCTGTAATTTTCATCATAGGTACACGTCAACTATGACAGACAAAATGAGGGAAAAAAATCCAGAAAATCACATTGTAGGATTTTTTATGAATTTATTTGCAAATTATGGTGATCTTTTCGTCTGATTGTCAAACAATCACTTCAAAAAGGCGCTTGTGCAGGCTACCAACGAACATTCCCACAATCACAAAATAATTCCAGCATCCAAACAGTGACATAGGTTATAAAACACCTAAGTGTATTGTAATGACAGTCTGTGACTGTCATTAGGTCTAGACTTGTAGACCGAATTGATGCGTCCTCATCTTCATGTGACTAGGACACCAGATATCACCAACAACATGCCCAGAGGAATCAGTAGGACTGTTAGATCTATGGAACTGATGGTGAAAGACTATGTTTATTGTAAAATATTGTCTTTAGCACATCTAAGATATTAAGATTTTTTTATTACCCTTTTGTGCTCCTATAACTAAAAGGAAATATTTGTTCTGCCCTTCACACCTTATATGTGTGAAACTTGGCCATACAAGAACAGAATGCTGCTACTTCAACAAACCACAGAGGTGAGAGGAAGTGGTAAATGTCTCTATAACAGTGTCTTGGCCTATACTCTGTGTGAAAACATTTCAGGAGGATGTGTTAGTGCCCTTAACTCTAGTGTTAACAACAGAAAATGTTACCTTTCTTCATATTTCTGTTGTCATCCATTTGGAAGAGTAAGTGTGAAATACAACAGAATGAGTGACAATTACCTCATTGGGTCCTTCTCCTTGTCCCCCTCAGGTCCTTGGACTGTGTTGTCAGTCTGAACAGGCTCAGCAGTTGGACTGGATAAAACCAGGTTAATACTTAATTCTACAGTATCTGATTGCTCTCTACTCACTGGTCATAGTGTTGGTACTTTGTGTGGTGGTTTGGGGGCTCATGGTTCTCTCCCCATTTCATAGACTGACACATTAATTATGACAACTTCTGGAGCATGTCCTTCAACCTATGAGAGCTCTTCTAGCATGAACTGACATGTGGTCCACCCTATCAAAGGATCCAAGAATGAATCCAAGAATGAATAGTACTGAAAGCATAAGCTACAGCAAGCTAGCACTGCAGTCCATAAAATATGGTGTGTAGTTGACTCAAATAGAGAGAAAATAAATAGTTGAACAGTTTTGAACAAAACAATTTCTTAAACAAATTAAGGAGAAGGAAGAGAGAGAGAGATTTTTTAAAACTTTCACTTAGCTAGCAAATGCAGCTAGCTAGTTTAGTCTACTCAAACACCCAACTCAAACAGAGTGGGATTCTATGTTAGCTACGTGGCTATGGCTATCCAACATTGGACCTCTTCCAAGTCAAGGTAAGCATTTGGTTTTATAAATGTATTGCACTGAAGTCCACAAGCAAAGAGAAAAGGTGAGAGGAGGAGAGTGCGTAGACATAGCTGTAGCACCACCCGAAAAATCAGAATAAAAAACAATGTATATATTTTTTTAATTGGCGGAAAAAAAACATTATTTTACAAAAGTAGTCCACACCCAGTCTCAGCTTTGTGACTACACTTTCCTCCCTTCTCTCTCGGTCTGAGGACCACCCTGCCCCCACCTTTTCCTGGATCTTATACAGGTGTCTTCCCTTTCTCTTCCTGTTCCTCAACTCTTGCCACTTATTTTTAACCACTGTTCTTATTAACTTTAATGGCATCTCTCCCAACTCTACCTGCATCGCTGCCACCGGAGGGGTCCTAAGTGCTCCAAAACATGTTCTTAGGGGCTTGGGCCTAACATCAAGCTTTTTTAAAGATGTTTGAGCTGCTGATCCATATGCTATACTTCCATAATCCATTGATGACCTTAACAGCGCAATATATATAATTTTCAACGCCATTATATCTGCCCCCCCCACTCCATTCCTGACAAGCAACACATCACATTCAATATTTTCTTTCCTTTGACAAGTACTCTGTTAATATGCTCCACTCATGTCATTCAAGTGTCAAACCAGACCCCCAGGAACCCATACCCCGCCCACCCTTTCCAGATTCCTTCCATACAACTTCAAGTATATTTCATCCCCAACCTTCTGTTCGAGAGCCAGCCTATTTTGCCAGGTCATGAGGGAAGTGGCGGATAATTGGTCAGAGAACCCCTTTACTGCATCCCCAGTTTCATTCATGAATCCCTGTTGATTATAATAGATGTAATTAATCGAATCCACATTTTTATTTATTGTCAACCCCCAAAAGAACGGAGTGGTAAAGACATCACTTATTTGATTCATAGCTTTGTATTCATCTGGAACTTCCCTGGGGATGCCAATTGCATCCATCTAGACAAAGCTACTCCCATCCTGGTCAAAACGCCTCCTGTGCCTACTTCAGCCTCCTATAACTGGCCTCTGATGACTAACTCGACCTGGTTGGACCTATAACATCGGGGCGCAAGTTCCTAACCACCCTTTTGGTAGTGTCTATCGTATGCGTCCTATGCTGGTACAAGCCCACCATACATCAGTTATAGGTGCTGTGAGGTTAAGAATTTTCTCCTGAACTTCCAAACCTAAGTCAGTCACATTAACGATTGCCTTACAGCCATTAAAATCACCTAAGTTCTTGGTGCCATTCTTGTATCTATAACACTGGTACTCATCAGGAGTTAAAGTGAACCGAGGTGGGTTGGCCGAGTACTTCAATCTGGCCAACTCAATCCCTGTGAAGTTATTTGCTTTCCGAGGGAATTGTTTAATGTTTACCTTAGATCCTACATCTTGACCTTCTTTGACCCCTTATTCTGTAAGTAACTCGTCCTTCATGGTCAGTATTTTATATTGTTTGTATTTTACTTCTTATCAATGATAACGCCGTCATATAATTAGTACCGGAACGTGGTGGATCTGAATGTATCAGAAAGATTACCAAGACTTTGATGCAGCTAAGAGTCATTAATATTCCCAAAAACCGCCAACCCTCTCCTGCCCTTAGTCAGTCTGCTAGGTGCCACCCCATACTCACACCTCTATGAGCACACACAGTGATGAACGGTCGGGATAGGGAATCTTCGTTAAGGAGGTAATCCCCGGACCCTGTTGGTACTCGGTTCTTCTCCTAACTCTGTGTGTGATCAGCAGTGCTTGTATGTGTACATACCTTTTTGCAGTGGGTAACATGGACCCAAGTGACTCTCTCAGCTATTCTAATGGCAAAGGCGGTGGTTTAACAGAACCTGGTATGGGCCTTCCCATGGCTCCGCCCATGTGTCAATATTGCCCATGTGTCAATATTAAACAGTGTCTTTGGTAAGATTAGTAAATTATCCTTATGTCAGACCTTATCTTGTAGGATTGCCCCTTTCATTTTCCACATATCCAATTCCTCCTGGGGCGTTCGTTCTTGGCTATCCTGTAACAATTCTCTGTCAATTGTTTTATCTTAATATTTATCTGTGCTGCTTTGTATGGTTTTAAATGCATATGTGCTGTCTGTGTAAATAGTAACCTTTCTCTTCTTTCTTATTTCGCAGGCTCTAGTCAATGCTACTATTTCTGCCTGCTGTGCAGAATAGTTTCTGGGCAATGGTTCAGGGTCTAACACCTTAGTTCCAGAAACCAACTAAGCTTTCATTCTCCTTTTAGTTAGGGTAACAACTACGTTCAACAAAATCATCATATCTCTTCCTAGCGAATTTACTAACCTGTTAGGGCTAGGGGGCAGTATTTACACGGCCGGATAAAAAATGTACTCGATTTAATCTGGTTATTACTACTGCCCAGAAACTAGAATATGCATATAATTATTGGCTTTGGATAGAAAACACCCTAAAATTTCTAAAACTGTTTGAATGGTGTCTGTGAGTATAACAGAACTCATATGTCAGGCAAAAACCTGAGAAGATTCTGTACAGGAAGTGCCCTCTCTGACCATTCCTTGAGCTTCTTGACTCTTTTTATTGAAAACTTAGGATCTTTGCTGTAACGTGACACTTCCTACGGCTCCCATAGCCTCTCAGAACCCGGGAAAAAGCTGAATGATGTCGAGGCAGCCTCTGGCTGAAAAACATTAGCGCGTTTGGATAGTGGTCGGTCAGAGTACTATGAGACTGAGGCACGTGCACGAGGCGACCCCATGTTTTTATTTTCTCTCTCTTTGTACTAAAACACAGATTCCCGGTCGGAATATTATCGCTTTTTTACGAGAAAAATGGCATAAAAATTGATTTTAAACAGCGGTTGACATGCCTCGAAGTACGGTAATGGAATATTTAGATTTTTTTTGTCACGAAACGCGTCGTGGGCGTCACCCTTCTTTACACTTCGGATAGTGTCTTGAACGCACGAACAAAACAGAGGATATTTGAACATAACTATGGATTATTTTGAACCAAACCAACATTTGTTATTGAAGTAGAAGTCCTGGGAGTGCATTCTGACGAAGAACAGCAAAGGTAATAACATTTTTCTTATAGTAAATCTGACTTTGGTGAGGGCTAAACTTGGTGGGTGTCTAAATAGCTAGCCCTGTGATGCCGGGCTATCTACTTAGAATATTGCAAAATGTGCTTTCACCGAAAAGCTATTTTAAAATCGGACATAGCGAGTGCATAGAGGAGTTCTGTATCTATAATTCTTAAAATAATTGTTATGTTTTTTGTGAACGTTTATCGTGAGTAATTTAGTAAATTCACCGGAAGTTTGCGGGGGGTATGCTAGTTCTGAACGTCACCTGCTAATGTGAAAAGCTGGTTTTTTATATAAATATGAACTTGATTGAACAAAACATGCATGTATTGTATAACATAATGTCCGAAGATTGTCATCTGATGAAGATCATCAAAGGTTAGTGCAGCATAATCTAATGTTTTGCTTTCGTTGTAAAGCCTTTTTGAAATCGGACAGTGTGGTTAGATTAACCTCTATGGGACCGGCGGGACGAATTCGTCCCACCTACGTAACATCCACTGCCAGCCTGTGGCGCGATTTTCAAAATCTTCAAAATCCTATTACTTCAATTTCTCAAACATATGACTATTTTACAGCCATTTAAAGATAAGACTCTCGTTAATCTAACCACACTGTCCGATTTCAAAAAGGCTTTACAACGAAAGCAAAACATTAGATTATGTCAGCAGAGTACCAAGCCAGAAATAATCAGACACCCATTTTTCAAGCCAGCATATAATGTCACCAAAACCCAGAAGACAGCTAAATGCAGCACTCACCTTTGATGATCTTCATCAGATGACAACCCTAGGACATTATGTTATACAATACATGCATGTTTTGTTCAATCAAGTTCATATTTATATCAAAAACCAGCTTTTTACATTAGCATGTGACGTTCAGAACTAGCATACCCCCCGCAAACTTACGGGGAATTCGCTAACATTTTACTAAATTACTCACGATAAACGTTCACAAAAAGCATAACAATTATTTTAAGAATTATAGATACAGACCTCCTCTATGCACTCGATATGTCCGATTTTAAAATAGCTTTTTGGTGAAAGCACATTTTGCAATATTCTAAGTACATAGCCCAGGCATCACGGGCTCGCTATTTAGACACCCGGCAAGTTTAGCACTCACCATAATCATATTTACTATTATAAAAATGTCATTACCTTTTGTTGTCTTCGTCAGAATGCACACCCAGGACGTCTACTTCAATAACAAATGTTGGTTTGGTCCAAAATAATCCATCGTTATATCCGAATAGCGGCGTTTTGTTCGTGCGTTCCAGACACTATCCGAAATAGTAAAGAAGTGTCGCGCGCTTGGCGCAATTCCTGACAATAAAATTCAAAGTATTCCATTGCCGTACGTCGAAGCATGTCAACCACTGTTTAAAATCAATTTTTACGTCATTTTTCTCGTAGAAAAGCGATAAAATTCCGACAGGGAATCTCCTTTTCGGCAAACAGAGGAAAAAATCCCAAAGGCGGGGGCGGTCGGGGTCACGCGCATAAGCTAGTGTCTCTTGATGGGCCACTTGAGAAAGGCGATAATGTGTTTCAGCCTGGGGCTGGAATGACGACATTCTCTTTTTTCCCGGGCTATGAGAGCCTATGGACGACGTGGGAAGTGTCACGTTAGAGCAGAGATCCTTAGTAAATGATAGAGATGGCAAAGAAGTTCCAGAAATGGTCAGACAGGCCACTTCCTGTAAAGGAATCTCTCAGGTTTTGACCTGCCATTTGAGTTCTGTTATACTCACAGACACCATTCAAACAGTTTTAGAAAATTTAGGGTGTTTTCTATCCATATGTAATAAGTATATGCATATTCTAGTTACTGAGTAGGAGTGGTAACCAGATTAAATCGGGTATGTTTTTTATCCAGCCGTGTCAATGCTGCCCCCTAGCCCTAACAGGTTAACGAGAGTCTTGTCTTTAAAATGGTGTAAAATAGTCATATGTTTGAGAAATTGAAGTAATAGCATTTCTAAGGTATTTGAATAACGCGCCACGGGATTCCACTGGCTGTTACGTAGGTGGGACGAAATCGTCCCACTGGCCCTAGAGAAGTTAAACATATTCTGGTCTCCACTCAGTAACTGTTATCTACCCATTCTGTGTCACTTCTATCTCCTCTCAATCCTGGCTTATTATGAGATTCTAACCATCTGCTCTCTATCTTGCTCTCCTCCTGCTACTCCCAAACCATCAAGGTCTCAGCCGTGCGGGGGAGGACTTCTCCGTCTGCCCCTCCTTCTATCTGTCTGTCGCTCTTTCTCATAACATTCAGTATCAAATATGGTTTCTGTTTCCAAATATTGACTAAATGTCTCACTGTCTCCCTGTCTGCACTCATGGATCTTAGAAAAATCAACATGTCTATGAAAGTAATCTCTAAGATCATTACATATTTGATTAACCTCTATGGGCTAGGTGGGACGCAAGCGTCCCACCCGTGATGCACTCCATCAACAGCAGGTGCATTTCAAGAGCGGCAAATTTGAATCCAAATAAATGTCAAAATTCACATTTTTCAAACATACAACTATTTTACACCCTTTGAAAGATAAACATCTCCTTAATCTAACCACGTTTTACGATTTCAAAAAGGTTTTACGGCGAAAGCATAAATTTAGAGTATGTTAGGACAGTACATTTACAAGAGTTGTGTGTAATGTTGTGCCAATTCAAAGACAGGCGTCACCAAAACCATAAAATCAGCTAAAATTATGCACTAACCTTTTACAATCTCCAACAGATGACACTCCTAGGACATTGTGTTAGACAATGCATGCATTTTTAGTTCTATCAAGTTCATATTTATATCCAAAAACAGCGTTTTACTGTGGCGTTGATGTTCAGGAAATCGTTTCCCTCCAATAACCGGCATTCAAGTCAGCACCACAAATTAAATAATTAAAATTAGAAAACATTGGTAAAATATTATATTGTCATTTAAAGAATTATAGATTTACATCTCTTGAACGCAATCAACTTGCCAGATTTAAAAATAACCTTACTGGGAAATCACACTTTGCAATAATCTGAGCACTGCGCCCAGAAAAATACGCGTTGCGATACAGACTAGCCGCCATGTTGGGGAGATCTAAAATCGAAAATACTATGTAAATAATCCATTACCTTTGATTCTCTTCATCAGATGTCACTTCCAGGTATCACAGGTCCATAACGAATGTAATTTTGTTCAAAAAAGCTCATCATTTATGTCCAAAAATCTCCGTCTTGTTAGCACATGATCTAAGCCCGCCGGACTTCACTTCATGAACGAGGGGAAAAAATATATTTACGTTCATTCAAACATGTCAAACGTTGTATAGCATAAATCATTAGGGCCTTTTTTAACCAGAACATGAATAATATTCAAGGTGGACGAATGCATTCTCTTTTATAACGTATTGGAACGAGGGTACCCAACATGAACTCGCGCGCCAGGTGTCTAATGGGCCATCATTGTTCCATGGCTCTTGTTCGGTCAGATCTCCCTCCAGAAGACTCAAAACACTTTGTAAAGGCTGGTGACATCTAGTGGAAGCAATAGGAAGTGCCAAAATATTCCTCAGCCCCTGTGTTTTTCAATGGCAGAGGTTTAAAGGTAATACAACACATCAGGTATCCACTTCCTGTCAGAAAATGTCTCAGGGTTTTGCCTGCCAAATGAGTTCTGTTATACTCACAGACACCATTCAAACAGTTTTAGAAACTTTAGGGTGTTTTCTATCCATATATAATAAGTATATGCATATTCTAGTTACTGGGTAGGATTAGTAACCAGATTAAATCGGGTACATTTTTTTATCCAGCCGTGCAAATACTGCCCCCTAGCCCTAACAGGTTAAATTCTCCATCCAAATGGCTTTCCAATGAGGCTGATCAGACCACAAAGGAAAACCCTGATAAAGGTCAAAAGTCATACCACCCCTTTAAAGAAGTGTTTCTTACTATATTAGACACATTTTTAAAGAAAAACGTCAAACATTTTCTACATGTTGTATCCCAGGTTCCCAGAACATTCCCTTATCAAATTAATTCACTTGTTTAATTAAAACTCAGAAAATAAACTTCTAAAATTCCATGTGTGTGCATGCCCCTTTAAGATATCGCAGCCCTACAGCAAATGGAAATCTCACCAAACCCAAAAGAAATAGTACACACGACAGGGGCGGAAATCCCGGGGGGGACGGGGGGGACACGACCCCCCCATCCTGGGAAAAATATGATTTGTCCCCCCCAATATATCATTGAAACATAACAATGTAATTTAAATAATATTAATAATACGTAATGAAAGCAATTGTGCTGATTATAGACACTTAATAGCGCGTTTTTACGTTTCAAAAGATTGCGACCCCCCCACCCTTTGCCTCACAATGGTTTGATCCACTGCCAGTTCCTTAGTTGGCAAGGTAACAGAGGGGTCCTATCTACCGTCTGAAAGGCACTCAATGAACGTAACTGACGTGAGGTTAATCTAGTCAATCGCGCACACACACTAGCTGAATATGCAGAGATAGCACGCAAATATTAACTATTAAGCTAGCTAGTACCTATTCCATTTATGTGGCGTCGTCAAAGATGGAATCTTTGCTATCGTCAATTTATTCCAAGATCAGCATGCAGATGATGTAAGTTAGTGCTTCAAAGTCCCTGTGATAAGGTTAGCGATAAACTGAAGTCCAAACTGAACAGAACTACACTCTCTTCTACTATTGTCTTAAATATATTTAATGGTCTCGTTGCAAAAGCTAATTTGTCGCAAGGGAACTTTTATTTATTTATTTTATTTCACCTTTATTTAACCCGGGTAGCAAAGATTATAGCAAACACCACTGAAACTGAATTGGTGCTCGCTAGCTTTGCAAATTCAGCTATTGTTGGAAGCCAGCCAATATGAAACAAACTATTAAAATTACAAAAGGTTGCAGCATATGTTGTGTAAATGGTGAACTCATACAGCTGTCAACTCTTGTCATTTTAATCCGTTTCACATTTGCTAGCTACCTTTTAGATCGAAGCCCAAATAGAATGATAGAAGATGATAGAAGCCCATCTCTTACTGTAAATAACCTACACACTGTGTGTGTGTGTAGCCAGCCAGCCAGCCAGCCAGATAGAAAAATGGCAGAAAAATAAAAGACGGAGTATTTTTCAATACACCAAAACGCATAGTAAGAACCCTAGTACCCTAATATCTCAAAGACTAGTTGATAAAATGTTCATAAGAAAGAAATGAAATTCTAATGGAAATGTTTCACAATGATGTCATTAGGCAGAGCAGGCAACAGATGGCACACAGACAGCAGAGTTGGGGACAGATAGGCAGGGACAGACTGGCAGAGACAGGGAGTCTCAGGTAAGTTTGTTGAGTCTTTGTTTGGCAACATTATGAAAGGTTCTCAATTTTTTTTACTTGTAAAATAGGAACATAATTGGAAAATGCCATGGATACCCCCACTCTCAACTTAAACTGGTGACTGAACTAAGATTTGTTAAAGGCAATGGTATTGCTGTTGTGATTAGTTGTGTAGTTTTGGGTACCGGTAGTTAGGAGTACGGCAAACACCTTATTTCTTTGGTTCCTCAATATACATTTACCATATTACAATATAGGCTATGTGTTACGGCACTACTTTTGGTGTCCCCCTCAGGAATTGCTCTTGAGAAAATTTCATGTAATTGTCCCCTCCAAAGTTGATATCAGATTTTCGCCCCTAACATACGAATCCAAACATAGTATTTTAAAAACACCAACAAATAGTTAAACACTATTTGTTGTGTGTGGGTATTTGCTAACCCTAGTTGAAAACAAACAAAACATTTCCAGGCCTTTTCAATTTGGTAGAAATATGCCTCTCTCACTCGCTCCCTCCAAGATTATAGCCCCAGGAAACATTCCAAAGAGAGACAATGAAACACTCCTTTTCCCAGAAAAAACACAAACACTTGGTCAGCATTCATTATACTACATTGATTCAGAACCCCAGACGTTGACTACAAACAAAACCTAATAATAATGATAATTCCATTGTACTTTCTCCAATCATTCATTTTAAGCTTCCTCAATGGTTATATGTACTTTATTGAACATGCGCTTATTATTAGGATTCATTAGATTTAGGTAACTGTCTCTTCTGCGACTCAGTTATTTAAATACGATTCCATTCTCAATATGTAATTTCAGCAGACCATTTAGGCAACAGACAATGTATTACATCGAAATCGCCTCGCTATTCTTTTGGATGAATTAGTCTTTCAATTTAACTTCAACAAGCTATTAATGATACAAATCATTAAAATCCTGACAAAAAATATTTACACAAGAAGCAACCTATTATCACACAGTCAAACTCTCATTTCATTTAGTAAGTTCAGTTTATATCTTAAACAAACACTAACGACCGTATCTTTCCAGGCAAAACATATCAATAGTTGAATTACAAACAGAAACCCAGATTGTAGTCAATTGGTGCATAGGCTAGGGAACGAACCCGAGCCTGTCATAATTGTTGAAGCCGTGTTGAATGGACCAAACTGCAGGCGGAATGTGGATGCTCATCTTATCTCATCTCATCTTTCGAAAATCATCGAAAGCCAAGTTAACCTCTCTAGGGTAGGGGGCAGTATTTTCACATCCGGATAAAAAACGTACCCGATTTTAATCTGGTTATTACTACTGCCCAGAAACTAGAATATGCAACTGATCACGAATATCATAATGATGATATGATGGATAGAGAACAGAAAGTAAACATATACCAACATTCCTCATGTCAACTTCAACAATAATAGTGATAGCAGTAAATGAAACCAGAACACCAGTCATGTAATCATATGGAAGAGTTTCAGGGATCTTACCTGGAGTGACAGATAGTTGGATTCTTTCTATCATGACATATGATCCACCATTGATCTCCACAGCACACCAGTAACGTCCAGAGTCCACTGGCTCCAGATCAGTCATGGTCACAGTGAAGGTTTGCTTGTTGATGTCATCAGAGATTGAGGCCTTATCTGTGCTCTTGAAAGGGTCAGTTTGTTCATTAGGGGAGCATATTTGCAAGTGACCTACTTTACACAAGTATTTCACATTATTTTTGTATTTCAGATCATAGCGACATGGGATGGTGGTGGAGCCTCCTGTCTTCACAGACACACGATAAGCACCTGTAGACACAACAACAGAAAACACATTAGATTGGAATTCAAGCAAATTCTCACAGCAGAAAAGTCACATTCCATCTGGACTACTACACATATAATATATGAAGTGTTATTGATAAGACAAGCTCCCATCCAAATCTTCCAACAGTCCTACCTGTAGGATTAGTTTCAGGTAAATGTTGTGATTTTTCAGCCACTCCTGAACCTGTGACCAGAAACCACCTTCATAGCGGCAATACCAGAATAAGTGATCTTATGATTCTGTGTCTTTGCAGCAAAATCTGCAGATATGAGATGTTTGTATGCCCCATATACATAACATTCATTAGCTGGCAAGATTTTTGTAGAATAGTTTAAAGTTTAAGTTTTGAATCAAGAGTTGTTTTGTGTATCAGTTCAGTTTGGGAATAAGCCTTCTTCCATGGAATAGGATCCCTATCTTCTCCCCCTTCCACTTGCCTCTTCCATTTTTGCAGTAATGCTGTAATCAGTTGGTTGTATATTTTTGTTAGCTGCATGTGTGACATAACTCCACCATTCCTATTCATAATTTCATTAATAAAGATAATTAATTTATTCCATAAACAAAGTATTTTTTTCTCTATTAATTAGTATATTTGAGTTTAACCATAATATTTGTTAAAATATTTGTTCTGTCTTTTCTGGAGGATGAATCTGGAATTGCAACCAGCGTTGTATGGTTTGTTTTAGAAAGGGCAATATTTTTAACTGAATTAACTGAAAGTGAGAGGTTGTAGTCTGGATAAAAGGGAAAAGTCCATTTTCAACAATGGGTGAGCCATTCTTACTAATCTACTTGAGAACCAGTTCGGCTTTAAGTATAACTTTTGTATGACTGATGCTTTAGTGAGAGGTTTAATGCTTTAATAATTTTAGCCCTCCGAACTCATGTTTATTATATAAATAAACACGTTTAATTTAATCTTGCCATTCCAAATAAAGTGAAATATGTTTTTGCTCATATAATTTTAAAAACATATCGTTTGGCGTAGGCAGGGCCATAAGTAAGTAGGTAAACTGGGATATGATAAGGAATTAATCAGGCATTCAATTATTTATTTAGGGATATGAATAACGGTACACTTATCATAGTTTGGTTGTAATCCAGAGGTTAAAAAAATGATCTAGATCCTCTGTGAGGCTGTGCAGGGATCCAAATTATGTATTTAAGAGGAAACTTGACTCATCATTGTAAATTATACCGTTGTTTTTAAGCCTTGGATTTCTAAGCCCTGGATTTCTGAAGACTCTGGGCTGCCGACCGTCGCTGAAGACTCTGGGCTGCAGACCGTCGCTGAAGACTCTGGGCTGCAGACCGTCGCTGAAGACTATGGGCTGCAGACCGTTGCTGGAGGCCCCGGGCTGAGAGGCGTCGCTGGAGGCTCTGGGCTGAGGAGCGTCGCTGTAGGTTCCTTGCCATGGATCATCACTGGAGGCTCCGGGCCATGGGTTATCACTGGAGGCTTTGTGCCATGGATCATCCCTACAGGCTCCGGGCCATGGATCATCACTGGAGGCTTCATGCCATGGATCATCCCTACAGGCTCCGGGCCATGGATCATCACTGGAGGCTTCGTGCCATGGATTAACCCTACAGGCTCCGGGCCATGGATCATCACTGGAGGCTTCATGCCCTGGATTATTGCTGGAGGCTTCGAACCGTTGATCATTGCTGGAGGCTTCCTACGGGGAGCTGGAACCGGTCTCACCAGACTGGGGAGACGCACAGGAGACTGGGTGCGCAGAGCAGGCACAGGGCACACTGGGCCGTGGAGGCGCACCGGAGGTCTGGAGCTCAGGGCTGGCACACTCCGTCCTGGCTGGATGGTCAGTGTAGCCCGGCACGGGCGGAGCGCTGGCACAGAGCGAACTGGTCTGTGCTGGGAAATGAGGGCTGCCGTGCGTAGAGCAGGCGCAGGATAAACTGGGCCGAGGAGACGCACTGGCGGCCAGATGCGCTGAGCAGGCACACTCCTTCCTGGCTGGGTGCCAACTCTAGCACGGCAATGCTGCGGAGTCCGTACAGACCGCACCGGACTGCGTGCGGATGGGCGAGATAGTGGGCACTACACCGTAATGCATTTCTCGCCCCTCTTCACGCTCGCTCCGCAGTGCCCTTTCCGCCAGCACCATTTCCAGGAATCTCGCATTGAACTCGGCGCATGACTCCTTTCTTGGCTCCGGTATGCTCCACGGCTCTCTCCTGTACGCCCGGGAAGTTAGGTCAGGGCTCCCCTCTGACCTAGCCAAACTACCCGTATGCCCCCCAATTTTTTGGGGGGGGGCTGCCTCTCAGCCTCCTCCTGCCGTTCCAGCCGTTCCTCCCAGTAACGCCGTTCCGCCTTCGCTGCCTCTATCTCCTCCGGCGGGCGGCGATACTCTCCCGGCCTTGTCCACGGTCCTGCCCCATCCAGGATTTCCTCCCAGGTCCACGACTCGATGTACCTCCTCCCACGCTGCTTGGTCTTCTTTTGGTGGGTGGTTCTGTCACAGGCGTCGTTTTGAACAGACCAAGGCGCAGCATGTATAGTGCTCATTCTTCCCTTTAATGAAAGAGAACGCTTAGAAAAATAACCAAACTAATACGGAAAACAACCAGCCACAAAACCCAAAGGAAAACAGGCTGCCTAAGTATGGCTTCCAATCAGAGACAACGAAAGACCCCTGCCTCTGATTGGAAACCATACTCGGTCAAACCTGGAAAATGAAACATAGAAAATGCAAACTAGAACACATCCCCCAGAAACAAACAAACACCCCAACACACATAGAACAACCCCCCTGCCACGCCCTGACCACTCCACCGTGGCAAATGACCCTTTTCACTGGTCAGGACGTGACAACAACCTTCTTTTGCTCCTCTTTACAGTTGAGTACTTTCTAAAAAGTAGACATTATTTATAAATTTTACACCTGGAGTTGCATTTCATAACTCTAACCCATTGTATAAGAGATTATCCAAAAATTAAAATAGTCCAGGAATTTATAAATCAATTCGTACTTTATCAAAAGCCTTTTCAAATTATTCTATGAATACCAGACCTGGCATCCTAGGTTTTTCATAGTGTTCTGTTGTTTCAAGTACTTTACTATATTATCTCCATTGTATCTTCCATGTAAAAAAAAACCTGTCTGATCATGTCACATCTACACCTGCTCCCCCTCTCCGGTGCGAGGTCAACGGTTCACTCATTATTACGCAGACCTGTCACCGTCATTACACGCACCAGCGCCTCATCAAACTCACCTGGACTCAACCACCTTCTTAATTCATTCCCCTGTATTTGTCACTTCATCAGTTTTATTCCTGTGTCAGCATTGATGTTGTTTTGTTTCTCCTGTCCAGAAGCTGTTCCTGTTTTTTCATGTCTGTTTATCTATTAAATATTCACTCCCTGTACTTGCTTCTTGACTACCAGTGTCTGGCGTTACAAATCAGGATGAATAACACCTTTTTAATTCTTTGCGCTATGCATTTAGCTAGGATTTTTGCATCACAACACTGAAGTGTAAGAGGTCTCCAGTGTTTTAGGTGGACTGGATCTGTATACCCATCTCCTGGGTCCTGGTCCATACTAATCATGGAACTTTGAGTACATCGAAAAAAGGTTGATATATCTCAACTGGTATGCAAACCAGCCCTGGAGGTTTCATTAGCCTAAAGGCTGCATTGCACCAAGAAGTTCCTCCTCTGCAATTTGGCCATCGCATGAGTCTTTCTGTCCAGTGTTAATTTGACACCAGGGAAAAAAAATCCTTACAGTTAACTTCAGTTAGTGGAAATGGATGAGATTGAAAAGATGACATATTCTTGCAGTATTTTGCTTCCTCTTTCAAAATATAATTTCATTAATCATAGATGGCTCCATTTGTAAAACGTTTCTGTAAAGTATTATTGGTAGCATTTCTATGTTTAAGATTCAAAAATCATTTGGTAACTTTTTTTCCCATTTTCCATCCAGTTTGCTTTATTGTTGTAATATATTAGTTTTGTTACTTGCTGAATAAGTTACTCCATTTATTTTTGTTTTTTCCCTTATTATCCATCTGTCCTGTTATTTCCTCAATTTCCTTTCTTAATATGAACTCTTTTGACCAACATTTTTTTAAATTTAAAGATGAGTATTGAATTGCATGACCTCTGGAGGCACACGTGAAAGTGTAACATACAATAAGGGGGATCTGCTGTACCTATGTTATGCAGGAAAAAGACAGTAATAAATCTATTTGTTGAGCTTAAAAACAGTTTGTCATCCAGTAAACTTTGATTACATTTCCAATTCCTCGCTCAAGTTGAATTTCTGTAAGAGTCATGTGGAAGCCAATTATTTAATGGTCTGACCTCATTCTGCCCCCTATCAGAACCTGTTTTACTTTTGGAGCCAGAGAGAAAGACAGAAGAAAGTAGTCAAGACGAACAGCTTGATTAAGCCTCCTCCGTGTATATCTCACCAGGTCAGGATTTATAATTGACTAGTTCTAATGTGTCCATGATATTCGTAATTTCCCGAAGTGCATGAGGGTAATAGTTTGTAGTGTGATTTCCGATACGGTCCATTGAGGTACTTTGCACTGTATTATAATCTCCCACCATAATAATACAGTCATTTGTGTGGATCATCATTATTTGGACCATATAGATTCATTAGCCAAATCTGTTTATAGTCCAATAGCATAATTAAAAGGATCCAATTTCCTTCAGGATCTGTTTTGACAGCTTGCACATTCGGATCAAAATAATTATTAATTAATATCATCACCCCTTTCAAGTTTATTTTTTCATGACAGAAATATATTTCTCCCTCCCTGTCCTTTTTTCCACACATCCTCATCTGTAGTTGTAGAGTGAGTCTCCTGTAAACATTAGATATTATATTATTTATCTTTTAGCCAGGTACAAATGTCTTGTATTTTTTCTATCATCTGCTAAGCCATTACAATTGTAACTGGCAATACTGCTTCCCCACTTACCATAATGATACCCAAGTTTCAGTTATATTTACCATAATAAATGTTTGTAAACTTACCATTAAAAATTAACCTGATGATTGAGTGTCCATATAGCTGTACCATAATATTTGCACTGTTAAGCATTACTGTAGCTGCAACTGTGTAGTCCTCCAATATTACACCCGCTATAAAATCCCCCCACATCTGGAAGGTCTGTTGTCCTTGAGACCATTAGACCACCATCCTGAACCATGACACGCCTTTGTGTCCGAAGCAAACCGTTGGCCGCCGTTTAGCATAGCCCAGAGGGAAATGTTGCCAGTCCCATGAGAACCTAACTCAATACTGCCACCCTTCAATCACACATTCAAAGCCCAACAGGTCTATTGCATGTCTATGAGGGTGCTTCTTAAATGAGAACGAGGTAAAAAGAGAAAATATAATGAAATAATATATAGCCTAATAATAATAATAATAATATTAGAACATAATAACAGCACAATATTATAGATTCATGTTCATATTAAGATAATCACAGCAAAGGCATACCAGCCCAGTCTGTTCAATTAATTGGATCCAATTGTTCGTAAAATGAAAATAATGTAAAAAGAGAATGGTCCTTCTATATAATATCGCAAGAACAGTTGTTATTGTCCATTACATGCATGTTTAACCTGGGGTTAACCTGCCAGCCGCTCGCTAGCAGAGTTAACAGACCCTGATGACAACACCCAACCCATTTGCCGGTGTGTATCTGAACAATAATATCTGCATGTTTGAGATGGAGATTTATTGTTTACATGGTGTTAAAAAGATAGTGATACCAATTGTTATAGGATCATATAGTCCTACTCCAGTAGAGAACCTAGACAGGTTATTAACCATCCTCCTCTATCAATACTTCATCCTATCCTACTGTAGCACCACAGAGCTGTCAATATTCTTTTATCTTAAATTCTATTCGTTCCGAATCACATCGGCCAAAACGGCAGCGCCTAACAGCATTCAAGTCATAATAAACCCATCTGTCTTCAAAATAAATTAACAAAAAAGTCAGCCTTACCCATTTTCGCCTTCCCATAAATCTAAACCTAATTTTAAAGTCCACATAGTCCAAGGTTCTGTATTGCATTAGTAAAAAATGAAAACCATCATGCATTAAAAAATACATGAATAATAATCTAGGATTGTAATGTGTGGTACGGTGCAATGTGTATCAGGACTACTTCAGCATGAGGTTTCAATCACAGCCAAATTGAAGTCTTTCGAAAGCGTGAACAATTAGTTTTTATTTAATACAACTTATCGACCGCCAGAAGAACATTGTGCTTCTCAGTGCTGAGCATTTTGAAAGTGGGGCATAGGGCACTTCATCTCTCCGCTATTTCATGGGGGAATCGCTCATTAATAGAGAACGGTGTGTTCTTCGTCTTCAGATCCCTACCCTGTTGTAGCAAGGCAATCTTAATTTCGGAGTGAGTTAGCCTACTATCGGACAGTGCCCAGTGGTGTAAAGTTAAGTCGTTTTGGGGAGTATCTGTACTTAACTTTACTAGTTATATTTTTTTACTTTTAATTTTAGTTCACTAAATTCCTAAATAAAATAATGTATTTTTATCTATATACATTTTCCCTGGCACCCAAATGTACTTGTTCTTGCTTAGCAGGACAGAAATCTTTTCCAATTCATGCACGTATCAAGAGAACATCCCTGGTCATCCCCTGCCTCTGATCTGGCAGACTCACTAAACACACAGCTTCGTCTGTAAATGATGTCTGAGTGTTGCTGTGGAGATACAAAGAGCTGTAATGGGTTTGCATAAAAAAATATGTTGCATAAAGCTTAATTCATTATTCTATGTTTGAAATGATTTTTTACTGCATCAGTGATAGCATGCCCCTGGCTATCCATAAATAAAAAAACATGAAAATGGTGCCATCTGATTTGCTTAATATAAGGAATTTGAAACCTAAGTATAATTTAGCAGTTACATTTACTTTTGATACATAAGTATATATTCATTTAAAACAAAATACTTTTAGACTTTTACTTGAATAGTATTTTACTGGATGACTTTCACTTTTACTTGAGTATTTTTTCTATTAAGGTACCTTTACTTTTACTCAAAAATGGCAATATTATTCTTCATAGGCTACTTCTACACTTCAGATCAAGTAATTCTGCTTTCATTGTGTCATTATCATACCATAGCTTCTTAGTAGTGCAGGGTTCCCTAACAGGTGGCCTGTGGATCGAATTTGGACCACAGGTGATTTTATTTGTCTCCTACATTTTTCTTAGGAAAATAATACATATTTTTTTCATTGTTTGACATAAAATACTGTAAAAAGACCAGCAAATTTTTATTTTGGAAATCTTTTGCACTGTACTACCAAGCATAATATAAAGATACAGGGTTTAAAGTGATTATGTTTTAGTCATCTGTTTGGGCTTCTTGCGGTCACATGGTTACATGAGCAGATAGCTACGTTGGTATGTGTTCATATACAAAGCCTTTCTAGGTAAACTCCCCCACTACCTTTATAGCCTGTCCTCCTTCACCACCAGCAGTTACCAGACACGGTCTACTAGGTGCTTGCTACGTAAAGTCCCCAGGGCCGTTACCCAGTTAGGCAAGACTGCCTTTTCCTATTGTGCACCAGAGACATGGAATAGTCTGCAAATTATTCTTCACCTAGAGGTTCTAGTGCCCCTCAGTGAGTTTACAACTCTTATAAACTCTATTAAGGAGGACTAGTGTAAATGTGGGCTGTTTTGCCTTAGTCCTTGATTTGAAGTTATATATTGTTATTGGCCAAGTAAGTGTATTATTTTAGCAAGTTCATTATTTTTCATAATTTTTGTCATCTGTATATGTTTGTGCTGCTATGACAAAATGGAAATACTTTTTCAGCTCTTCACACCTTTTATGTGGAAAGTGACCATCCAAGAATAGAATGCTGCTACTTCTACAACCACAGAGATATGAGGAAGTGGTAAATGTCTCTATAACAGAGTCTGAGGAAGTGTGTTTGGGTGTTTTTGTGCCCTAAACTCTCATGTGAAAAACATTGTTCTTCATCTTCAGACCACTCATAGTCAACGTTAAGACTTTTCTTCTGGTGGCATCAGTGGTCTGCTGTAGGGTCACTGATGTTCCATCTATATTCCCAGAATTCCTCTCCACACAGGAGACACTGCCACCAATCCCGGACCACATACGTCCAATGTCACTATAGTAACAATGTACAATGACACTCCCTCCTTCAACTCCAGTCACCTCCTGTTGGTCCACAGTTCTGGAGTACCTGAACACAGAGGTACAGACACCATAGAAGGTCCTGAGTGATCTAGTGTTTTTTTTTATAACTGACCACAAATATCATAATGATGATATGATGTATAGAGAACAGAAAGTAGACATATACCAACATTCCTCATGTCAACTTCAACAATAATAGTGATACCAGCAGTGTTGTGTTTGAGACCTGGAGCGGGACGAGGGGACCGAGACAAGACTGAGACCAGAAAAATGCAAGTCCAATTCAAGACCATGATTGTAATTTTGTCATATCGTCATCATAATAAGAGTTAAAAATGTCCAGTATTTCTGTGTTCATATTTCAGAAGAACAAATAGAGCTACTGTACAAATTGTGTATTTTTTAAACCAAGGTTTAATCATAGAATTACATATACAATCCCTATTCTATTCATATTTGATCTCTGTGGGCCTAGTAGTCTAGGACTAGTAAAGATTTGTCAAATCACTTTTAACATGCATTACCTTTTAATGTGGCAGAAATACAACCAGTCATGATGTTTCCATCTGAATGTCAAACAATCACTTCAATAAGGTGCTCCTGTAGGCGGCCTGCTAACGTTCCTCCAATCACAAAATCATTCCAGCATCCAAACAGTGCACTGCGCACCTGCAATTTGATGAATGGAAAGAAACATCGGTTACAAAACACCTACGTGGATTGTAATGACAATTTGTGACTGTCATTAGGTCTACACTTGTAGACTGAATTGATGCGTCCACTGCTTCATGTGACTGGGAAACCAGATATCACCACCACCAACATGCCCAGAGGAATCAGTAGGACTGTTAGATCTATGGAACTGATGGTGAAAGACTGTTTATTGTCAAATATTGTCCATAAAACATCTAAGATAATACCATTTTTGTATGATCCTTTTTGTGCTGCTATGACTAAATGGAAAATATTTGTTCAGCTCTTCACACCTTTCATGTGTGAAACTTGCCCATACAAGAATAGAATTCTGCTACTTCTACAAACCATCAGTGTTGGAAAAAGTAGTCAATTGTCATACTTGAGTAAAAGTAAAGATACCTTGATATAAAATGACTCAAGTAAAAGTGAAAGTCACCCAGTAAAATACTACTTGAGTAAAAGTCAAAGTATTTGGTTTTAAATATACGGAAGCATCAAAAGTAAATGGAAAAGCTAAAATGTACTTAAGTATCAAAAGTAAAAGTATAAATAATTTAAAGTTCCTGATATTAAGCAAACCAGACGCACAATAAAAAAAATACAAAAATATTGACGGATAGCCAGGGGCACACTAACACTCAGACATAATTTACAAACAAAGCATTTGTGTTTAGTGAGTCCGCCAGATCAGACGCAGTAGAGATGACCAGGGATGTTCTCTTGATAAGTGTGTGAATAGGACCATTTTCCTGTCAAAATGCAACAAGTACTTTTGGGGGTCAGGGAAAATGTACGAGGTAAAAAGTACATAATTCTCTTTAGGAATGTAGTGAAGCAAAAGTTGCCAGAAATATAAATAGTAAAGTAAAGTACAGGTAGCCCAAAAAACTGACTTTGCCTCCAGTACACACCCGTAACATTTACAAATGCATTAGTTCAAGTAGCTATGTTGACTATGATGTGACAATGATGTAAACTGTGTGTAACAGTTAGCTGAAAAATCTGAATAAAACATCAATATTAATGAAATATATATGTTTTATATTACTATAGTGATATGATGGATAGAGAACAGAAAGTAGACATATACCAACATTCCTCATGTCATCTTCAACAATAATAGTGATAGCAGAACACCAGTCATGTAATCATATGGAAGAGTTGCAGCGATCTTACCTGGTGTGACAGATAGGTCAAACTGTTCTGTCCAGACATTTTGTCCACCATTGATCTTCACAACACACCAGTAATTTCCAGAGTCCTCTGGCTCCAGAGCAGTCATGGTGAGTGCATATGCCCCCCTCAGTGGCAGATAGAAATAATTACATTTTATGGACTAGTTCTAACCCACTATTAATACACCAATACGAATTTCAATCCATTTTGCATTCATCATGAGCTATTCATTTTGTTACACAGCTTGTGCATTTAATTTTCATATTTGATCATGATCAGTTACATTTGACTAGATACATGAGATCAATAAGATGGTGTTGTGGGGAAAAAGTGACAAGGGAAAAGAGCATTGGAGTAGGTTGGAGGTACATACATTAACTAATATAACATATGTGGTGATAATCAAAACAAGCACAGCAGACTGTCTTCAGTAGTTTATGGACACAACAAGGAGACAGGTGGGTTAGGAGGTGTGGGAAGAAGCATGTTGGAGGCAGATAGATAGTCATGACTCATGTTGTGACACAGGAGGGGGAGTGGGATGTCCTTCCAGGATAAGGACTCTTTAGGACCAAGATCTTCACTCAGTCAGTCACTGCTGTGTTGCTTCCCTCTGCTGGACAGAAAGTAGTTTGGTGCACAATACAGGCATGTTATAGAAATAATGATAACAATGTAGTCAGCTTCTCTGTATGATAAGGATAAACAAGTGTGTAACTAAAGAGTGATGTATTGTACACATACAGTAGTATTGTATGGTCTTGTCTGTTTCTTTGTTGAGAGATTAGCATCATCTGTGTAGGTACATGAGAGGAGATAAGTCAACACTGACCTGTGTGGTGTTGGGCTAGTGAGCTGTAGACCACATTATCATCTGGTTCTGCCTAGGAGAGAGGAGGGACAAACACAGAGAGAGGTGAAGAGGGACAATTTGTGATGATATAATGTAGGCTACAGCTTGGAAACACTTCAACCATTTGTTGCAGAATAGCTGAAATGGGGAAGAGATACATTAAGACATTAACACTCAGGAATGTTTACAGCATAACACATTTTCAGTGTCTAAACCCTATAAACCAATGACTGACAAAGCATGGACCACAAAACCCTCCTTTACAAGTAATCTCAACGTCTCCTAAACAAAATAAATAAGCATTGACTTTCCCCTGTGCAACTGAGTCCTGGACACCCAGGTGGTGAAGATAGGAAACAACACCTCCACTACGCTGATCCTCAAAACAGGGGCCCCACCAGGGTGTGTGCTCAGCCCCCTCCTGTACAACCTGTTCACCCATGACCGTGTGGCCATGCACGCCTCCAACTCAATCATCAAGTTTGCAGATGACACAACAGTAGTAGGCCTGATTACCAACAATGACGAGACAGCCTATAGGGAAGAGGTAAGGTCCTGGCGGATAATCGGTAGATAACCTCTCCCTGAACATTTACAAAACGAAGGAGCTGATTGTGGACTTCAGGAGACAGCAGAGGGAACACGCCCCCATCCACATCGACAGGGCTGCAGTGGAGAAGGTGAAAAGCTTCAAGTTCCTCGGCATACACATCGCTGACAATCTGAAATGGTCCACCCACACAGACAGTGTTGTGAATAAGGCACAACAGTGCATCTTCAACCTCAGGAGGCTGAAGAAATTCAGCTTGGCCCATAAGACCCTCACCAACTTTTACAGATGCACAATTGAGAGCATCCTGTCAGGCTGTATCAGCTCCTGGTATGGCAACTGCACTGCCTGCAAGCGCAGGGCTCTCCAGAGGGTATTGCGGTCTGCCCAACGCATCACCAGGGGAACACTGCCAGCCCTCCAGGACACCTACTGCACCCAATGTCACAGGAAGGCCATAAAGATCATCAAGGACATCAACCACCTGAGCCACTGCCTGTTCACCCGATATCATCCAGAAGGCGAGGTCAGTACAGGTGCATCAAAGCTGGGACTGAGAGATTGAAAAACAGCTTCTATCTCAAGGTCATCAGACTGACCTGAACTTAGTCAGTGTCACTAGATGGCTACCTGCCAGTTACACAACCCTGCAACTTAGAGGCTGCTGCCCTATGTACATAGACATGGAATCACTGGTCACTTTAATAATGGTACACAGGTAACTTTAATAATGATTGTCTCATGAAAATATCTACAAAATCAAACGTATTCCTTTTAAATTACAGTCATTATAGAATGAATACTTACTATGCTTTCTCCACATCTTCCATGTGACTAGGACACCAGCCATCACCACCACCAACATGCCCAGAGGAATCAGTAGGACTTTTAGATGTATGGAACTGATGGTGAAAGACAAGTTTATTGTAAAATACAGTCCATAAAACATCACAGAGAAATAGATTATCATTACTTTTCTTTTTACTTTTTTGTTTTTTCTGCTGCTATGACGAAATGGAAACATTTGTTCAGCTCTTCACACCTTTTATGTGTAAAACTTGGCCATACAAGAATAGAAGTCTGCTACTTCTACATCCACAGAGATATGAGGAAGTGGTAAATGTCTCTAACAGTGTCTAGGCCTATACTCGGTGTGAAAACGTTTAAGGAGGGTGTTTTTGGACCCTACATTCTAGTGTGAAAAACAGAAAATGTTACCTTTCTTGATATTTCTATTGTCATCCATTTGGAAGAGTAAGTGTTAAATCCAGCTGATTGAGTGATAATTACCTCATGGTGTCCTTCTCCTTGCCCCCCTCAGTCCTTGGACTGTGTTGTCAGTCTGAACAGGCTCAGCAGTTGGAGAGAAAGAGGATTGTTCAGTGGTTGGAGCTTGGGTTGCTGTGAGGTAAAAACAACAATGGTATTATGACTGGTGTACCAGAGAGACACAGGGTAGACTGAACTGGTACAAGACATTGTGGCTAAGCTATGACCTTGTTGTCCAGCTTATTTAATTTACACCAACATGGGAATTTTGACTTTGTATTGTTGGTAGGACCGCTAAGTATTCCCAAAAGCTTTGAACCATGTTACAATTAAATTTGTTTTATATGATCAGCCAGCAAGACTGGATAAAACCAGGTTAATACTTAATTCTACAGTATCTGATTGCTCTCTACTCACTGGTCATAGTGGAGGTACTTTGTGTGGTAGTTTTTGTCGTCTGACAGTGATGTGAACAGGCATCATAAGGTCTCCCACTTCACACCTGTACCAGACAGTGTTTTCCATCTTCAGTCAACTCATAGTCACCATTAAGACATTTCTTCTGGTGGCATCAGTGGTCAGCTGTAGGGTCACTGATGTTCCCTCAAGAGCCACTGAATTCCTCTCCACACAGAAGACACTGACACCAATCCTGCACCACCTCTTCCTATTTCCAGTGTAACTACAGTAACAATTTACAATGACACTCCCTACTTCAACTCCAGTCACCTGCTGTCGGTCCACATAGAGTTCTGGAGTACCTGAACACAGAGGTACAGACACCAAAGAAGGTCCTGAGAGATCAATTGTTTTTTTGTAACAAATATCATAATGATGATATGATGGATAGAGAACAGAAAGTAGACATATACCAACATTCCTCATGTCAACTTCAACAATAATAGTGATCAGTAAATGAAACCAGAACACCAGTCATGTAATCAAATGGAAGAGTGGCAGGGATCTTACCTGGAGTGACAGATAGGTCGATCCATTCTGTCCGGACATCTGGTCCACCACTGATCTCCACAGCACACCAGTAACGTCCAGAGTCCTCTGGCTCCAGATCAGTCATGGTCAGAGTGATAGTTTGCTGGTTGACGTCATCAGAGATTGAGGCCTTATCTGTGCTTTTAGGAGGTTCAGTGCGTAGAATAGGGGAGCAACTATTAAAAGACTCTCCTTTACACCAGTATTTCAAATGAGTATAAGGACATGGGATGGTGGTGGAGCCTCCTGTCTGTACAGACACACGATAAGCATCTGTAGACACAACAGAAAACACATTAGATTGGAATTCAAGCAAATTCTCACAGCAATAAAATCCCATTCCATCTGGACTATAACACACATAATACTGGAAGTGTTATTGATAAGACAAGCTACTGTTCCTGTCTTCAGAGTTTCAGCATGTGTCCAGTCCCTGTCCCTGACCTCAACTTCAGCACTTCATAGAAACATGTTACCCTTACCTGAGACTCTGGAGAAGATGAGGAGGAGGAGGGAGAGGGAGAGATGAGAAGCCATTTCTGGGAATGTGTATGTTGTGTATGTTATATGGTACCAATGTACAATGTGTGTGTCAAGGACCAAGACACCAAAGAGAATGACTGAACTTCCTAATAGCTATAGCTGTCTTTAACTCTCTTCCTGCTTCTGTTTGAGTGTATATGCCCCCCTCAGTGGCAGATAGAAACTATTACATTAAAATAACTAGTTGTAACATAAGGCTCTAAGGAACTACAATTGATTACTTTATTTAATATCTTATATCAAATAAAATCACGTATAGTGTTACTAAAGATGGAGGACACATTGAGACCAATGTTACTGAGTCTGGCTAGCAACAATTTGTAGCCAATTGAATCAAATTGAATCAAACTGAATCAAACAGTGCAGCACAATGTTGTTTTTCAATAAGTGCATTCATGGTGTCATTCGTCGCTGCCATTTGCCAAACCTCAGAAACAATGTATTCTTTAGGCCTACTGTCAATAAGGCTCACACAAGATAGTATGAATTTCTGTGGAGCAGGTGGTCTTTATTTGCCCTGTATTTTAGTGTCAACGGTTCCAAACAGTGTATTTGTAAAACAAGCAGAACCAATTAATTATCATAAAAGTGCCAAATTATGGGACAAATCCTTTTTCTTCTTGTAGTTTCTCCTAAGGAGCTGGTTCATAGTAGCTCCCATTCATCTCCACAGAGTCATTCGTTGCGTGAAGCAAAGCGACGATCACGGATTCTTCCACCAACGTCGTTTCATCCTGAAGTATGTTTTGTCTGCTGGAAAACAGTTATCTGTCCTCTGCTTGACATTCTGTTGATGCACCTGGAAGAATGATGGACACCCTGAGCAAGACAGTATACTGAGAAAATAGCCATCTTTAGCAAAGTTAGAACAGCAAGAGGGAGGAACTTGCATACTAATTAATAGGCTCCTCCTCTTCTTTGGGCTAAGATTTGACGACATTTCCCATAATGTAACAGTGTTGATGTGCAGACCCCATCTATAGTGAATTATGGCCACATTCAGTGAGATAAGCTGTTTCTGGATACTGTTTAAGGAGGGTCATGTTCACTATGCATCAAATTATATTTTGGGGGGGCTTGTCCAATTAAGAAATATTTTTTGTTTGTTTACAGTTTGTCTACGGTGTGTCCTACTGAACACGACCCAGGATGATTCATTTTGTAGTACTCCAGCACATTAGTACAGTCAAAGAGACCTTTGTCAAGACATTCATTAGTAGCATGGTCCAAAGTAGTGTCTTTGGACCATTCTCTCTCGGCTCTCTCTCTGTGTCTGTCTGTTTCACTGAAGTAGTAACTTACATGACGTGTCTTCACTGTCAAACGATACGGGTGACTCACGAGGCAACATGACATTCTGCTGTATTGGCCTCAAGCAGTTCTGATGCCACATGACATGGACAGAGAGGACAAGACAGAGAACAGTTATCTCTATTACCAACATCTTCAACCAGATACACTGAAATCAACATTACAATCAATGTGCATTTGTGAGAATGTGAGAAATATAAATTCAGAGAATTTTATTTCAACATTTTTCCAGTGTTCTCCCATAACAAGTAGGTTCCTATATTATATTTGCCTAATTATGATCTACAAGATTGAGAAAGCCAAGACGACAGGGTGTTCGCCCATCTCCTCAAATTGTGTGACTAGGTCCTTGAAGGCATCCTCACGTTATAGGTTGTTTGCCCAGTGTCAGACGGCATCCAAGAATGTGTGTAGGTCTTCCACCTACAGTGTGGAATATAGAGGGACTTGTGTGAACACTCAACCATTAGCATACCTCATGTCCTTGTGGAAAGCAGTGAGTCCTTCTTCAGATTTAAAGCCTGCCACAAAACATAAATTGAAAATGTGTCACATTTATAATCTTGCATTCATGATACTGAGTTTCATGTGCTGTTGCTATTAAAATCCTATAGATGGCAGTACAGTTTAGCACAGAGCCTTACAGTATGGACAGCACTGACTTTTCCACATCCTGTGTTGCGGCATTTTCTCTCTGCTGGAACATAGCTCATCTTATTCTTCCATCTGGTTAAGAAGCAGCCCTCAAACCTTCAGCTCTGGATAGACAACACACTTTCACTCAGAAATAAGAGAGTAGAAATAAAACATGTTGCACACCTGAAGTGTCAGGTTGGGAAAAGTGAAAACTAGAATGGGTGCTCCAGCACACAGTGCAGAGAGAACATGAATAAACATGTAACGTTCCGGTCAAAGAGACCTTTCATTAGTAGCCTAAATATTCTGTTTGGCAAACAGGCTTACAGGAGACACACAACCAAACCGCATACTGCTAAAAGACGTTCATAAGTGCTGCACTTGTGGACATATATTATGTCAACTTTAAGGAAAAAAAGATGTCCGCCTCACTTCTCACAACACATGTTCTTAACTTTTGAAATAACTGTCCATGCACACCTGGGCGTAAATTAGTCATTGATGAGAATTATTCCATATTGCACGAAGGAATAGTCTATGGCTACATGTGTAGTCTATAAAGGCACTGTCACGCTTCTCTAAGACAGAACCCAGAAGCAGACCAGGACAAGGTGAGTAAAATGAAGGTGAGTATTTATTGGTAGTCTTGATGTGTAATTTGAGTGATCCAGGAGACGGAGCGGCAGTGGAGGTGAGTTGATGAGAGTAAATGGGTTGATCCAATGAAGTCACTGTATCCACCGACGGCCAGGCAAGGGAGTTGAATGTTCCAGGAGAATGACTGTAGACAGAGTAAACGGGAGTGAGTAACCAGTAACAAGCACAAAACAACAAAACTATCTCAGGAAACATGAGGCTGATACGCTGGCACAACATACTGTTCGTTGCTAACGATCCGGCAGGGAATGGATGTCAGCTCAGGGTTTAAGAAGAGGTGAAGATCAGGACCAGGTGTGCAGAAGGTTGATGAGATGCAGGTGCAGGTAATAAATAGATCTCCCGCCTAACCTCGTTGCCTGGCAACCAGACAGGGTGCGTTCAGGAACCTTAGACAACACTTAAACAAAAACAGTCATCTCAGGCAGAAACAGACTCAGGAAGCGGGATTCCTGACAGGCACAATCAAATGACAACTGTCCGTTGTCCTAGTAACATAATGGATACAGGTGATGATGAAGGTGGAAAGGCTTGAAATGTTTCATCAACACAACATACATTATGTTATATTACTCTCCTCCTTTTAAAACAGCTAAATCACTTGCTCACACAGTTTGAGAGCTGCGCGGTCTTGTCCATGTGCCACTGGCAGTGGCTGCACGCTCTCAGCAGCCAAACAAACTCCACGCTGTGGATTAATAGTCTCGAAAACACAACCTGACTGGTCATTGTCGCCTAGTCAGGTTCTCGATACTAGTGGATTAGCCGCACCAAATCATTAGGTATTTGTTTCAGATTGTTGTACTTAAGTTGAGGTTGGATTCAGTGTGGCACACCTTGATCATTCAATCCCAAAATAACTGCATAAAAACTGGTCTGGTTACATAATAACTTACATTATGAGGAGTTATTAGGATACTGGCTCTTTGACATTTGTTTACTAAGTGTAGTACATGTGTAATAAGGTAAAAGTGTATGTGTGTGTGTGTGTGTGTGTGTGTGAGTGTGTCAAATGATGGGGCTTGACCTCGCTTAGTTGTCAACATTCAAAAGGTCTTTATTATTATTATATATTTCAGTGCAGACAGTGAGTCTTCAGCTGACATATTTTCAATACCAGGATTGTTTTGAGGAGGTTTACATACAGTATGAATATCTAGGATATAGGTCATCACTGTAAAATAGTATTATTTGTTAATACTATATACTACAAGTAATACCCATTTCCAAATTATGTCCATTATCAATATTGATTGGAAAAGAAATGCACTGCAAATTAAGGTTTGTCATTATACAAACAACAAAAGGCTAAATACTTGCTATTGTTTAACAAATGGGGGCACCCATCTGACTGTCATTTGTCATTTTATGAATGGAAACTTTGTAACCGCAGATTGTACACGTTTCCACAATACTGCCGCGTGTAGGTTTAACTTTATTTGATGGACAGAAAATTGTCCAATAGTGGCACTCTCTTGAACAGGAAGTAAAATGACAGTCAACCAATAGGTATCACATACATTTGCGTTCCTTTTCCCTGTTTTGTCACGCCTGCTCGTCCGCTCAAAGGTGAGATATTTCATAAACTCTAATCTTTTACACAAATAACTCAAATACTGCCAGGCTTTTGACGTGCATACATTTTTATACTGCATAAAACAATTTCATATAGAAAAATGAACATAGATACAGAGGTAGGTTTATTTACTACCTCAAGACACAGGTCTACGCTAAAAATAAATATTGCAACCAAACAGGAGAGCGACATCCTACGCAATCGGCGCTACTGTTTTTAAAAATTAGTTGATTTCTGACAGATTTACCGAGTGCTTTAGAGTTTATATGTGGAGAAAATGGAGATGAAATATGGCTGTCTTAATACTCTGGTCACCCTTCACAATGCAAAGATGGGTTATTATAGCAATCGAAATGTTTTTGAAATACAAGAATATCTGAATATCTGTAGCCGTAATATTTTGTGTATATACAGTATATATGATATTATAAATACCTCACATGTGACTAGTAAAAAGACTAAGCAATTAGCCAATTAAAATGTTTATCTGACTCCATAAAGATGATTTAGCAATATGGAAGAACAATATATTTGAGTTACACTAATAGGCAATCAAGAAATGTCTGAGAATGGAATCCTAAATACAAGTGTATTTAATTACTTTGGAAAATGAATGGATTACATACAAGGCATCAAGCTTAAGTTATAAAGCATTAACAAGCATTACAAGACATTCAATGCTGGACCATAGCTCATTTTCTTCCATCTGGTTAAGAAGCAGCCTACCAACCTTCAGCTCTGGATAGACAACACACATTCACTCAGAAATAAGTGAGTAGAAAAATGCAACTCCCAGTAACAGAGAGCATATAAAGTAGTAGTATAAAGTAATGCCAAGCCTACATGTCTGATGCAGTAATTGTCTACTTTGCAGACAGACAATGCATTTGGTCTTGCCAAGGACTCTCCACAGGACAAAGAGTTCTGCTCATCTGCTTAGAAGACTCTTCTCCCAAAAGTACTTACCTACTTTAACGCTTTTTACCAAGGTAATGTGAACTGTTGAGTAATGTAAATTATCAGATAATATTCATATTAGTGGTCCCTCTCAAGGTTTTCCTTGACACGGAATACATTAGTTAGCACTATTGATATACATATTTAACCATTTTCCAGGATCCATGCCCATTGTGTGATGAAGCAAAAGAAGTCCTTGAACCATACAAACACAGGGTGAGGTTATGTTTCTCAGTTTGCTGAACAGTTGAATAAAAGTGTCTGCTAAATGGCACATACAGTGCATTCGGAAGGTATTCAGACCCCTTGACTTTTTCCACATTTTGTTACGTTACAGCCTTATTCAAAAATGGATTAAATAGTTTTTTCCCCCTCATCAATCTACATACAATACCCCATAATGACAAAGTACATTTACATAAGTATTCAGACACTTTGCTATGAGACACGAAATTGAGTTCAGGTGCATCCTGTTTCCATTGATCATCCTTGAGATGTTTC
The DNA here is from genome assembly GCF_965601325.2 of Salmo salar. Classification (NCBI taxonomy): domain Eukaryota; kingdom Metazoa; phylum Chordata; class Actinopteri; order Salmoniformes; family Salmonidae; genus Salmo; species Salmo salar. Next base: position 172,694,783 of record NC_138291.1, read on the forward strand.
TACAACTTGGTTGGAGTCCACCTGTGGTAAATTAAATTGATTGGACATGATTTGGAAAGGCACACACCTGTCTATATAAGGTCCCACAGTTGGCAGTACATGTCAACGCAAAAACCCAGGCCATGAGGTCGAAGGAATTGTCCTTAGAGCTCTGAGACAGGATTGTGTCGAGGCACAGATCTGGGGAAAGGTACCAAAATATTCCTGCAGAATTGAAGGTCCCCAAAAACACAGTGGCCTACATCATTCTTAAATGGAAGAAGTTTGGAACCACCAAGTCTCTTCCTAGAGCTGGCTGCCCTGCCAAACCAATCAATCGGGGGAGAAGGGCCTTGGTCAGGGAGGTGACCAAGAACCCAATAGTCACTTTGACAGAGCTCTAGAGTTCCTCTGTGGAGATGTGAGAACCTTCCAGAAGGACAACCATCTCTGCAGCACTCCACCAATCAGACCTTTATGGTAAGTGGCCTGACGGAAGCCGCTCCTCAGTAAAAGGCACATGACAGCCTGCTTAGAGATAGCCAAAGGTCATCTAAAGGACTCTCAGACCATAAGAAACAAGATTATCTGGTCTGATGAAACCAAGGTTGAACTTTTTGGCCTGAATGCCAAGCGTCATGTCTGGAGGAAACCTGACACCATCCCTACGGTGTGGGGTGTTTTTCAGCGGCAGGGACTGGGACACTAGTCAGGATCGAGGGAAAGATAAACGGATCAAAGTACAGAGAGATCCTTGATGAAAACCTGCTCCAGAGCGCACAGGCCCTTAGACTGGGGTGAAGGTTCACCTTCCAACAGGACAACGACCCTAAGCACACAGCCAAGACAATGCAGCAGTCGCTTTGGGACAAGTCTCTGAATGTCCTTGAGTGGCCCAGCCAGAGCCCAGACTTGAACCCGATTGAACCTCTCTGGAGACACTTGAAAATAGCTGTGTAGTGACGCTCCCCATCCAACCAAACAGAGCTTGAGAGGATCTGCAGAGAAGAATGGGAGAAACTCCCCAAATACAGGTGTGCCAAGCTTGTAGCGTCATACCCAAGAAGACTCGATGCTGTAATTGCTGCCAAAGGTGCTTCAACAAAGTACTGAGTAAAGGGTCTGAATACCTATTTAAATGTGATATTTTCAGGGGGGTTATACATTTGCAAACATTTCAAAATACCTGTTTTTGCTTTGTCATTATGGGGTATTGTGTTTAGATTGAAGAGGAAAGAAAACAATTTAATCCATTTTAGAGTAAGGCTGTACCGTAACAAAATGTGGAAAAAGTAAAGTGGTCTGAATACATTCCGAATGCACTGAGTGTACAAAACATTAAGAACACCTGCTCTTTCCATGACATAGACTGACCAGGTGATTCCAGGTGAAAGCAATGATCCCTTATTGATATGTTAAATCCACTTAAAACAGCGTAGATGAAAGGCAGTAGACAGGTTAAAGAAGGCTTTGTAAGCCTTGAGACAGTTGAGACATGGACTGTGTATTTGTGCCATTCAGAGTGTGAATGGGCAAGACAAAAGATTGGAGTTCCTTTGAACAGGGTATGATAGTAGGTACCTTGTGCACCGGTTTGTGTCAAGAACTGCAACGCTGCTGGGCTTTTTACGCTCAACAGTTTCCTGTGTATATATCGAGAATGGTCCACCACCCAAAGGACATCCAGCCAACTTGACACAACTGTGGGAAGCATTGTAGTTACCATGTGCCAGCATCTCTGGAATGCTGGACACCTTGGAGAGTCCATGCCCTGACGAATTGAGGCTGTTCTGAGGGCAAAGGGGGGGGGGGGACAACTCCATATTAGGAAGGTGTTCCTAATGTTTGGTATACTCAGTGTATTATGAAAAGGTCAATTTACTAATGAATGTCTTCTCTTATTTGTTATTTTACAGTATATTTTTCTGCAGGTAGATATCACACTGCCGGAGAACAAAGTTTGGTGGGACAGATACAAATACGACATCCCAGTCTTCCATCTGAATGGACAGTTTCTAATGATGCACAGAGTTAGCACTTCACTCCTGGAGAAACGGTTGGCTGAAGTGGATGAAGAACAACAATAAAATGACTTTGCAATAGTATAGCCTACTTAAAGATAGAATCCAGGTCACCCCACCTGTGTTTTGGTAAAGAGCTGAGTGATGGGCACTATAACCACGCTCAAATTCATGGACAGAGCTATGGATGCAAGGTCAGACCATGCATGATATCAAAATTATAGTTTTAACCATTTTTTGAAGCTATTCAGTATTTGTTTGCATTTACATTGTTTACAATTATTGGAGTAAAACAAGCTTGTATTTTGGGTTCTCATGGAGTGTGACAGTTGAACAAAGCTCATTAGGCATTTATAAGTTATATTCTTAAAAACGTAATGGATATATATATATATATATATATCATTATTTTATAGGTCCAAAAATTAAAGTAGCAACTAAGCATTCCATCTTTAAATATACAGTTAGGCCTACTGGCTCCCGAGTGGCGCAGCAGTCTAAGGCACTTAATCTCAGTGCAAGAGGTGTCACTACAGTCCCTGGTTCAATTCCAGGCTGTATCACATCCGGCCATGATTGGGAGTACTATAGGGCGGCGCACAATTGACCCGGGGTAGGCCGTTGTTTTAAATAAGAATTTGTTCTTAACTGACTTGCCTAGTTAAATAAAGGTTAAATAAAAAATAATATGTAGGCTATTTTTTATTTGACTGAAATAAATATAGGCCTATCATTTTCTTAAGTGAAATGCATGCTTATGGTGATGATTATCTTTTGTCATGAAATTTTAAATATCAAAAAGACAACCTTACATTGGATGAATAATAACCAAGTACCGGTAATTGATTTGAAAGTGAAAGTTCCTGGATAGACCACCAGGATGTGCCACGGTACCCGAGATCATCATTCCGCCGAGGACCCTCCCATTGGTGGCAAGTTTTGTTTCTGCAATAATCTGATTGGATGGGGGAGACCGTTATTGTATGTCTGACTGGCTAGACGGCTTGACTTACCAGCTGACTGGGGGAAGTTGGCGTGGATCACTGACATTAAACCAAACGATTATTTGATCATCCTGCGTCGCAGTGTGTATAATCATCATTTAAAGACTTGGGATCTCGCAATTAAGGTATGTAAAGTTTAGATATTAGTAAGTACAAATGGTGTAAGGTGTGGCACATGAATTAACAAAATTAACATTTCGTTTTGTGTCTGGCTCAATACACCCACACACCCTGCTGTCAAAACAATGCAATGGGGTTCACAATGCATAAAGCTAATGTTAGTTACAGTGTTACAATCTAACAGTCTTTTGACAACAGAGCGTGTTGGATACGTGTACTGTGTATGTTATTACTTGTCTTTATGAACAATGTCAATAGTCACCGTGAAGCGTGTGATTTTTGTAAATAGTCTGATAAATTGCGAGGCTACTTTCATTTATCTAACATGTACAGTGCATTCCATTTCTCAAAACGGTATCTGCTCTTTGAGTCTTCTTGGCAGCTCTCTCTTTGGGACTTGCCTCTGATAATCCAAAAAATGCTGTCATGAGACCGAGGGCACATTTGCTCCAGAACGTTAGTTAATTAGTCAGTGCATTTCTCGTACAGTTGTCATTGCGTTCAGCTGTTGCATTATTGTTGTCCCCGTGTAGGCTTCTTCAATTGGACAGCCAAGCCAATGATGCCATACAGACTGAAAAACATGACAATATTATATTTTAAATTGAAAATAAATGAAAATATTTTATTTTAAGCTTTAACACACTCTTTTAAAGTGTTCCTATTACAGCAAAATGGTCAAATTACCCTTTTCAATTTCTCGTTGAGTGCACAGACCGCGCACACACTATGGATATTTAGCAACAGGTAACTGCCAAAATAAAGGAAACACCAACTTGGTGTCTTAATAGGGCGTTGGGCCACCACAAGCCTGAACAGCTTTAATGCACCGTGGCATAGATTCTACAAGTGTCTGGAACTCTATTGGAGGGATGTGACACCATTGTTCCACAATAAATTCCATAATTTGGTGTTTTGTTGTTGATGGTGGTGGAAAGTGCTGTTTCAGCCGCCACTCTAGAATCTCCCATAAGTGTTCAATTGGGCTGAGATCTTTTGGCTGAGACATCGGCATATGGTTTTCATGCTCATAAAACCATTCAGTGACCACTCATGCCCTGTGGATGGGGGCATTGTCATCCTATGGGGGCACAGCCATGGTAGCCAAAATAATAGTCTGCCCAGCATTTTTATACATGACCCTAAGCATGATGGTATGTTATTGCTTAATTAACTCAGGAACCACACCTGTGTGGAAGCACCTGCTTTTAATGTACTTTGTATCCCTCATTTACTCAAATGTTTCCATTATTTTGGCAGTTACCTGTATATCATAACTAATACTGAAGTTTCTACTGGAGTTATTGAGAGACACAGACATATGTGCTTATCTGGTTATTTATCTCCCGATAGATAGGGGATCTATTTTTTCGAGAGGGTCAATATGGTCATTGGTCCATGCCATAAGGACACTAGACTGAAAGATTCATTATGTTTCACAGAAAATGGGCTGTTAAATTGAGGCAAGGGGTCACTCACAGACAGTGTTGAGGTCAATTCTAATCAAATTCAGGAAGTCAACAAAAATTATAATTTTCCTTAGTGGAAAAAATGAATTTCAGTTAACTTCCTGAATTGACCGAATAGCAATGGCATTGACACCAACCATGCTCACAGAACACAGCTCCAGGGAGCAACAAAGTAGATTTACAGTGCAGTATGTGGGAGGACGGCATAGTGTTAGTGTCCTACAATGTGTGCACTGTGAAAATATCGATTGATCAGTGCTGTGGCTACCAGGTCTCACAATCCACTGTTGTAGCAGGCATTGTGCCAATTCTCGATGGCTGTCAGCCATCATGAAAAGGGAAAAGTACCCATCTGAAGTGGAGGCTGTGCAGAGGACAATCACTCCCAAGGTTTCTCTGAAGTGTCAGTTTCCTTAGTGTGTTATAGCTATTGTACATCTGTACGTGCCTTGGTAAGATGGAGGGATAAAATAGTGATGTGAATTGGGAGGAGAATTGGATATGGCTCTATTTCCCAGATGCACCAAAATAGTATTCTCAGTGTGTATTCTCAGTGTGTGTTTGTGTGTGTGTGTGTGTGTGTGTGTGTGTGTGTGTGTGTGTGTGTGTGTGTGTGTGTTCAAATAGACAGTCAGTAGTAGTAGTAGTAGTTATTTGAATCAATCTAAATGGGCACCCTTCCAGCACAAGGCCAATGTTGTTTTTTACCCCAGAAAACATCTGTACAGTGGTTTTGGTTAAGTAGTATCTCTAGATTTCTATTGGATTTAACTGATCATTCAAAATCCCTATTTCGCCAAAGAGCTTGTTGCTAAGCAATGGGATAGCTTGTCACTCCTCGTCACTCCTCTGATTGGCCCAGAAGAGTAAACAAATCATGACATGTCGTTGTTGATGTTGTTTATCTCAGACTTGATCTACTACTTGACAGCTGGCACACTGCCAAACTAATCCCCTGCAGTTTCACATTAAACTGACAATGACGCGCTATACAAGTTATTATTACATTAACTAATTCTGTGGTGATACAGTAATATCCTCTGATTGACAGGGGTAATCCCTCCAAGCTAAAGGCACTAGCCCCTACGGGCTGAATCCATGTTGGTTTCCCCTCCCCTTGTCTGTTCAGACCCACGACAGTTCGACGCCTTCTATTAATTGCACAAAGCACAGTGACATCACTGGCAGTTAGAAAACCCCTCACAGACAATCAGGCCTTCATGCCAATGGTATGTATGTCAACTCATAGATTATATGTGTCAGCCAGGGCCTAAACACAGATAATGTGCTAGTAACAGATGACATGCATATTCTGATAATCTCTGAAACTCATTTAGATAATACCTTAGATGATACAGTGGTAGCAATACAAGGTTATAACATTTACAGGAAAGACAGAAATGCCAGTGGTGGAGGTGTTGCTGTTTATATTCAGAACCACATTCTTGTAAAGATTAGAGAGGATCTCATGTTAAATACTGTTGATGTAATATGGCTACAGGTTCATCTGCCGCACCGAAAGCCCATTCTGGTGGGAAGCTGCTATAGACCACCAAGTGATAAGTCAGTATCTGGATAACGTGTGAAATGCTTGATAATGTATTTGATATCAACAGAGAGGTATATTTTCTGGGTGATTTAAATATTGACTTGCTTTCATCAAGCTGCCCAATCAAAAACAAAAAGCTTCAAACTGTAACCAGTGCCTGCAACCTGGTTCAGGTTGTCAGTCAACCTACCAGGGTAGTTACAAACAGCACAGGAATAAAATCATCAACACGTATTGATCACATCTTTACTAAGGCTGCAGAAATGTGCTTGAAAGCAGTATCCAGATCCATCGGATGTTGTGATCACAATATAGTAGCCATATCTAGGAAAACCAAAGGCTGGGCCTAATATAGTGTATAAGAGGTCATACAATATGTTTTTTAGTGATTCCTATGTTGTTGATCTAAATAATATTTGTCGGTCCGTGGTGTGTAATGAGGAGCAAACAGACGCGGCACTTGACACATTTATGCAATTCCTTATTCCAGTTACTGATAAGCATGCACACATTAAGAAAATGACTATAAAACTGTTAAATCCATGTGGATTGGTGAGGAATTAAAAAAATGGTATGGTTGAGAGTGATGAGGCATAAGGTATGGTAAATAAGTCTGTCTGCACAACCGATTTGCAAACATATTGTAAATTGAGAAATCATGTGACTAAACGAAATAAACTACACTATGAAACAAAGATAAATGACAAAGAATGATAGTAAAGCTTTGGAGCACCTTCAATTACATTTTAGGGGGAAAACGCAAACTTTGATTCATATGGTACATTCGTCACAAAATTGACTGATATTGCCAACTACTTTAATGATCATTCATTAGCAAGATTAGCAAACTTAGGCATGACATGCCAGCAACAAACACTGACACTACACATCCAAGTATATCTGACCAAATTATGAAAGACAAGCATTTTAATTTTGAGTTACGTAAAGTGAGTATGGAAGAGGTGAAACAATTATTGTTGTCTATCAACAAAGCCACTGGGGTCTGACAACTTGGATGGAAAATAACTGAGGATAATAGCGGACAATATTGCCACTCCTATTTGACATATTTAAAATTTAAGCCTACTAGAAAGTGTGTGTGCCTCCAGGCCTGGAGAGAAGCAAAAGTCATTCCGCTACCTAAGAATAGTAATGCCCCCTTTACTGGCTCAAATAGTCGACCAAGCAGCCTGTTACCAACCCTTAGTAAACTTTTGGAAAAAATTGTGTTTGACCAGATACAATGCTATTTTACAGTAAACAAATTGACAACAGACTTTCAGCACGCTTATAGGGAAGGACATTCAACAAGCACAGCACTTACACAAATGACTGATGATTGGCTGAGATAAATTGATGATAACAGCCCCCATAATCTTTTTTTGTTAGACTTCAGTGTGGCTTTTGACATTATCGATCATAGTCTGCTGCTGGAAAAACGTATGTGTTATGGCTTTACACCTCCTGCTATATTGTGGATAAAGAGTTACCTGTCTAACAGAACACAGAGGGTGTTCTTTAATGGAAGCCTCTCCAACATAATCCAGGTAGAATCAGGAATTCCCCAGGGCAGCAGTCTAGGCCCCTTACTTTTTTCAATCTTTATGAAAATGACATGCCATTGGCTTTGAGTAAAGCCATTGTGTCTATGTATGCGGATGACTCAACACTATATACGTCAGCTACTACAGCGACTGAAATGACTGCAACACTTAACAAAGAGCTGCAGTTTGTTTCAGAATGGGTGGCAAGGAATAAGTTGGTCCTCAATATTTCTAAAACTAAATGCATTGTATTTGGGACAAATCATTCACTAAACCTCAACTAAATCTTGTAATAAATAATGTGGAAAATGAGCAAGTAACCCTGGATTGTAAACTGTCATGGTCAAATCATATTGGGGAGAAGTCTGTCCATAATAAAGTGTGACACTAACAGCACAAAAAAAAAAGATATTCCACATCAAGTAACTGATGTAAGCAGTAAAATTTGATTTAAAAAAACTGAGCGTAATACACCTTATGGAACAGCGGAGACTGTGAAGCAACACAAACAGGCATCCACACAATACATTTTTTTATTTAACTAGGCAAGTCAGTTAAGAACAAATTCTTATTTACAATGTCTGCCTACCCCGGCCAAACCCAGACGACAATGGGCCAATTGTGCGCTGCTCTATGGGGTTCCAATCACGGCTGGTTGTGATATAGCCTGGAATCGAACCAGGGTCTGTCTTGACCCCTCTATCACTGAGATGCAGTGTCTTAGACAGCTGCGCCACTCGGAAGCCCGCAATATACACACACGTACACATGGATTTTGTATTGTAGAGATGTGATAGTGGAGTAGGGGCCATGAGGGCACAATATCTGTTGTGAATGTATTGTAATGTTTTTAAAATTGTATAAGGCAGTTCATTTTGCTGGACCCCGGGAAGAATAGCTGCTGCCTTGGTAGGAACTAATGGGGATCCATAATAAATACAAATTAAAATACAGATACTACACAGCAGCCATGCCTCTCTAGATACAGTGGTTTTGCTCATGTTGTGGAAAGATATAGGATGCCAATTTTTGTTTTAGGAGGTTAGCTAGGCCACAGTTTAAGCCATACTTTGAGCAGTTCTGTACTAAACGCTAGCCCTGTCTAGCCCTTTCCCACTATAACCGAAGAGATATACTGTAGCCTATTTATACATGTGGGATTTCTGTTGAGAAGTTGGAGTTAAAAGGGCATCTGAAAAACAAAAGGGCAGATTTTTGCTCTAATATAGTGCCCCGGGAGCAGCATGCCATGCACAAGGCAGCATGGAGTCCTTTTCCAGCCATGCCACTATGGTCGGTTGGCAGCACACGCAGAGCTGGGTGGGCACTGTCCCTGGCACACACAGTCAAAGCCCCTTTGTACTCAGTCTCACATTGGCTATTTATATCCATTAACTTCCTTATTGCAGTAGATTAACCATAAACGAGTCGCTATGGGGTTTTATCTCAGAAAAGTATGCAGCTATGTTATGGTCAGACACTATTTGAAGAGGAATGCTGTAGTGTAGTTAAATACCCAAAGGCTGTTTAAGTGTGGGAACAGTCTAGATAATTGTGCCGGCCTAGAGACAGTGGATGCTCACAGGCATTTGAAATTGGATATTCTCAATAAAAAATGAGTTAAACGCTTGAAAACGCAAAAATGTTAACCATGTGTATAGAGATGTTTGGGAATGAATTTGTCTGCTGGCACCCTATACAAGAGTTGGAAGTTCTCGTGTGTGTGGTTTGGCACTGGCCAATGCATGTCCACTGTCTTTGAAACAATTATTATGGTCTAATGTGAAAAGCCTTTGTGGTGCGTTTCACTTGGCTGAGTGAAAATGAATAAACAAATTGAAAGAAATGAGCCTCCTACACATCTCTTGAGGTCTATAAAATTACCACCACCTACGGAAACCACCTTAATACATTGTGTCTGGCATCAGTACACTATATCAGTTATTGTTTTAAACCTTTTACTACCAAAACCAGAAAGGTGTTTAAATGCAGTTTTCACATACAGTATTATAAGCCAATAAGTCTTAAAAATGAGACATTTGAAAAGATTTAAAACACCACAACTATTGGGTGGGGGTGATATATGCGGTCATGCAAGCTTAGGGAGGACCACACTAGCACTATGAGAAGCCAGAAGTGCAGTCTTTTGCAGAGCTAGTTCTCACCAAACTGGCCTACTTCCTAAGTGCCCCTTCCTCTAGCTGTTTGAATAAACCACACTTTGTCCCAAAGGACACTGAGAAGGGAAGGACAAGAAGGGGAAGGGGAAGGAGGGTCTACGACTCTGCGTCCTTAAGGATGGAATTAAGACTGGCTAGAGGTTACCGGCTGTGGTCAGCGGGGTGGTGGAAAGCAGTCTGTCAAACAAGCTATATTTAAGTCTCTCTGGTCCCTTTCCCACAGTGCTAGGGCTCGGAAAATGCGAGAGGGGGAGAGACCTCAAGTTGAAGCCAAACAGCATGGCTAGCTAGCGTGGAATGCTATCGTGCTATCCTATAGTCTACTCAGTTTACTGTTTCAGTTGGGGGCTGATTCACAAGTACTCTAACTGTGTGATTTGGGTCAGGCCTAGCTAGCGTGGAATGCTATCGTGCTACACTATACACTGTTTCAGTTGAGGACTGATTCACAAGTACTGTAACTCACTCACCCCTATCTGAGATATCTACTGCAGCCCTCATCCTCCACATACAACACCCATTCTGCCAGTCACATTCTGTTAAAGGTCTCCAAAACACACACATACCTGGGTCGAATGGAACGAGCTGCAACAAACACTCAAACTGGACAGTTTTATCTCAATCTCTTCATTCAAAGACTCAATCATGGACACTCTTACTGACAGTTGTGGCTGCTTTGAGTGATGTATTGTTGTCTCTACCTTCTTGCCCTTTGTGCTGTTGTCTGTGCCCAATAATGGTTGTACCATGTTTTGTGCTACTACCATGTTGTGTTGCTACCATGCTGTATTGTCATGTGTTGCTGCCATACTATGTTGTTGTCTTAGGTCTCTCTTGTCGTGATGTGTGTTTTGTCCTATATTTATATTTTATAAAAAAAATATATATTTTTAATCCCAGCCCCTGTCCCAGCAGGAGGCCTTTTGGTAGGTCGTCATTGTAAATAAGAATTTGTTCTTAACTGACTTGCCTAGTTAAATAAAGGTTACATTTAAAAAAAATATATAACTGTGATTGGGGTCAGGACTAGCTAGCTTAGAATGCTATCGTGCTACACTATACTCTGTTTCAGTTGAGGGCTGATTCACATGTAGCCCACTGAATGATTTGTTTTGGGGAGGGCTGAGAAAATCTGCATGGAATGAAGCCATTGTTTATCCATTGTGATGCCAAAATTGGGGAATTCCTAGTTACACCACATTTTGCTGGAAGAATTCAAGCTAATCCGATAACTGTGAGTCACAGTTTGATAAAACACACAGTCTTTCCTCTCTGTCCTTTATCTTAAAAGGATCGGCGACTAGAAAGACCAAACACAGTGTAAATTTAGCCGTTGTTGCTGCAGAGAGATTGACCTCTGAAAGATGGGAAACGAGTTAATAGGCCTTTGCACAATGGTTCCTCAATAAAAGACATACCACAATGTTATGACGCACTTTAACTATGTTGTTGGTCAAACCTAAAAACAATATTAACAATAGAGATCTATTATGTTTTATCTATTGATATGGACATAAGACACTGTTTCATTGAATAAGTAACATTTAACTTGAAGGTGTTGGATATTGGTTGTCACCAACTCTATAACAATGTATACACTTAGACTACTGTATCTTACAACTGAGGGACTTGACTGACCAAGGGCCTAGACAAAACAGTATGAATCAATCTACAACCCAACAAAACGTTATACACTTGACCATGAGCCACATTCTTCCATTACATTCTTCCAGCCACATTCTTTCATTGTTCAATACTTCACCCTATCAAGGCTTGATCTAGCCTGGTTGAAGCAGACTGACGTGAGCGTTCAGTCCCGTTTAACCAGGCTAGGCTTGACCACAGCTTGTGAGTAAATCACTGATGAGAGTTAAGTGCCTGGTCCGAAGGCTTCAGCAGCAGAAGTGGCTGCCAACTGTTACACACAGAGCCACAGCTGTGACTTGAATGCAGGACAGGAGTGGCATCCTGTCCACTGAACAGCTCATCATTTGATGGCGCTGGGTCACAATCTGTTGGAATGACGCTCTCGTCCACTGGAGCCAGCCCAAAGCTCATTTAACACACTGTAACACATACTGTAGCACACTGACAAGTCATCTAATGGGAGATAGAGACAGCAACACTATGCCATAGTGGGATTGACTGGGAAAGGCTTACAGTATAACCTCATTTATCACTTTATCTCACCGTTCCAGAGCCTCCAAATATTGTAGTGAATAGGGAGGATAGCCGATATGAACCTCAACACACTAGACTCTGGGCCTCTTCGCAGGGTGACATGCAGGCCTGGAGTGGCTTATTCTGTGGGCTGCAACATGTAAAAAACATAGCAGAAACATAGCTCTTTATTCTAGTTGACAGAGAGGCATGTATGTTCTACACAATACATTTTCTACGACATTCTGTAACATTGAATGCTCCTGAATAAGCCTATGACTGTGTCTCAGTATCCACACTATGTATAAGCCCCCGTGACTGTTCCCAGTATCCACACTATGTATAAGCCCCGTGACTGTTCCCAGTATACACTATGTATAAGCCCCATGACTGTTCCCAGTATCCACAGTATAAGGCCCATGACTGTTCCCAGTATCCACACTATGTATAAGCCCCATGACTGTTCCTAGTATCCACACTAGAACACTACTTAGAATGAACCAATGTATTTGCCATGCAAATGCTAGTCTGTGTGTTAGTGCTAGTCTGTGTGTTAGTGTGGATACTGGCATGAAGCCAGTGACTCCATAGGTTTAAGTAGAGTAGGTGAGTGAGTGAGGGTCTAGGAGGCAGTAAGGGATAAATAAAACTTCAGAGGAATCTCCACCTCGCTTATCAACGACACCCAGGCTTATCTAGGCACAACAGTGCTTTCACTGTGTGACTAGGTCCTATTCACTTACAAGAATTGCATTTCATGCTCATGTTTTTGAAGTCCAGTCAGATTCAAAGCTGTCATCGCACTAAGCGAGTTAGCATGGTCTAATATTAAGAAGTTAGCTTAGCTATGTCAGTGAATTTTAAACTGTGATGTCCACACCCAGTGCTTAACAGCTCTCTGAGTAGTTATTTGCAGTATTTCGAAACTTACAGCCTACAGCATGTCGACATGGGTCATCATTCACAACTTATAGGATATTCTCACATGCAGATGTCCTTAACGTTCACTGTGTATCACTGTCCTTGTCTAACTTTATTCTGGTGTACAGGTTTTAGGCAGGAGAGTCCATTTTTTTTAACCACATTTTCTAATGCACTTTGACGGTCTTTCCCAAAAGCATGACTCAGAATATGTTTACATCCTTTTCTCCACCATGGGTACTTGAGTCAAATAGTTTTACATTGAGTGACTGATTTACAAAGAATGACAAAAATCTATAGAAAGTACCATGAGTAAAGTGTTCATGAAAGTCAACCAACAATGATTAATGTTCCTGTTTTGGAGGTCTGACTAGTCATTATTACTGTGTCCTGCTACGGTCATAGTTAGGCTCTTGCCTCAATTGGTCGAACCTTGTGACATGGTTGGAGATCACAGGTTGTCACGGGTGAAACATTCTGTTGCTGCACCGTGGCTTTGAAATGTAGTTTATGGCAGTAACGAGAGCTGCTGTAGTCCGCCCTGGCATGAGTTGCCTCGACGATGAGGTCAACAACAACATGTGAGGTCACCCAGTGCCAAACCACAACTTTTCAAAGCACATTGGTCCTGACCTGGAAAATGGCTACCCAAAAAGGTGGAGTGAGGGGCACACTGGGGTGAAGAAGTTACCATTCAAGGTGTGTGTGTGTAAAACAAATCAGTCAATGAAGTTTTGTTATCTGCATTTGCAACCTTAGTTGCAGGTTTGCAATTTAGGCATATTTACAGTACATCTCACAACCACTATCTATCTCCACACCCACTCAAAGCATCTATAAGGGTCTACAGTAGGCCTACGTTTCCATGGGTTGTCTGTACACCAGGTTGCATGAATGACGCAACAGGAAGTGGTTTGACATTTTTCACGACAGTTGAACAAATACGCAACACCCACACAGAGTGCCAAGGAGGCTCCGCTTCCTCTGTATCCAAACACGTGAAACAACTGTGTTCTTGCCCTTCCCTATCTTATGTCTGTACCAAATACTATTCTAAATCATTTCAAATACTTTAGCTGTTCTTGATTGAACTTGCCTAGCACAATGGAACCAATGGAAATGTCCAGAAAGTGAAAACCCCAACCACTTGACACTTCAGACAGGCTTAAAGCAAACGCTCAAAGTATTTGAAAGATTTCAAATAGTATTTGAACCCAGGTCTCGTCCCTACCACTTCTCCGTCATTTATATTTTTACACCCGTTCACAAATGGTTGTTGTGTAATCTGATAGGCATTGTGAAGAATTGAAAAAGTCACTATCCTGTTGTTTCGCTGGTCCTAGTCAGGAAGAGTTCATTGGCATGGTTGAACGTACAGTACTGAAAGCTCTATCTGTATCCAATAGCATGTCATTCACATCTCTTTGTACTGTAATAGGGAGTGCCAGAATTATAGTGCTTAGTTCCAGGGCAAAAGATCATTATCTGAAAGGAACGTCCTCTGTGGACGTGTTAACAACGTGGCTAGTAATATTACGTCTTCTCTAAGGCTCTTTAGCGAAAACTCTCGGGGAAAACCAGCTGAAGGGCTCTACTGTCTCAGCTGTATACGGATATAAAGATGCCATTGTTTATCGTTCGCTGCTAGTGTACAGTTAAAACCCTTGTGTTATTTACATGTCTTGTTTAATGTTGATTAATTGCTATGCTGTCATACGGATACATTTCAATAGGGTTCGGTTGCATGCTTGGGTAGCTTCAAATGTTTACAATTCAAATCTTTGTGTTTATAATGTGTCTTGTTTAATGTCATTTAATTGACATGCTTTCATATGGATGTGTTTAGTGTGGTTACGTTGTATGCTTAGATACAAATATGGTGAGTTCTATTTAATCATTGCTCAACCAACCACAACATCTTTAGCCTGCAACACTAAGTATTGTTGTCAGTGTGGCCTTCCTCCAATCTGCAGCGTTGACAGAATGTTTACCTGAACACCAGACATATGACCTCAGCTGCATTGATGCGAATTAGTTTTGTGTTGACAGCATTGTTTAGTTGTGTTGTCGCAGCCACCCTCTTGTCTGTTTTCAATTTCCCTAGTTGTTCGGTGCGGTCTGGAATAGCTGAACTAGGACACGGTTAATGCCGGCGCACTGAATAGACAGACATCTGCGTTTAGTCTGGCAGTTGGAATGTGATCGCTGTCTGTTCGCCTGTTCAATTTTGTGGTAAATATCAACACAAGCTAGAGGGATTTGTACATTTTTAAGCGAGTAAGCATTATGAGAAAACATTGACAGATCCCAAACATCTATCTGTCAATACATTCAATCAAAAACATAGAATATATTAAGACACTGCCTTTTGATTATTTTGAGTGTGGTATATTATGTTGGTGTTACTCTGTTTGGAGTAGTAAAGAAACTTAGGTTGTACAGACTACTATTCATTTTTCTTCTGTATAGTTTTTAATCTATCCTCTGTCACAGGGAAGCAAGGAGATCTATACAGGTTCGTAAAGCCTCCATCATTTGAGAGTGGTTTTATACTAATAACCTATATAGATCTCCAGAACCTCAAGAGAGATGGCCTTTAGTATAATGCTAAAAGAAACATGGTAGGGAGGCCCTGCATATTACAGTAGGTCAAACATTGACTGGCATGTCTAACAATATTGATATAACACAGGCAATGGAAAGGATTCTACTTGACTATGGACTATAGTTGACTGAATGTTCTCAGGTGAACTTTACTAACTTCGTGTCTTTGTAATTACTACACCACAAAATACAGCTTTTAACAAAGGCAGATAGGCCTAGTCAGCAAATCAAATTTTTTATTGGTCACACACATATTTAGCATATGTTATTGCGGGTGTAGCGAAATGCTGGTGTAGTGGCAGATTCAAAGCATTGAGTCTGACCTTCAGGATTTCACACCAAAAGAAGATACTGTATTCAATCCCATTGTGCCACCTGTATGTATGAAGCATCAACACACACACTTTATGATGCTTGAAACCCTTGTCAATATCACTGTATCTCTCCCCTCCTCTACTCCAGACAGATGATGCTCAGTAACCAAGCCAGACGCCAATGAAAGATAACCGTCTGCTGCCATGACGACCAGTCGCTGCACTCTGTTACCGGAGGTGCTGCCAGAGCGTTCTGACTCTGCCCACACAGGGAGCTGCTTGAGCGACAGGGACTTTGATCCAATGGGTAGCTTGGACTACCCGACAGAGCCTGACCTCCCAGGAAAAGCAATGGAAGAGCAGAGTAGTCTGGCCAATGGAGAGCCGCAGTACTACATGCAAGTGTCTGCCAAGGATGGGCAGCTGCTGTCACCTATCGTGGGAGCGTACGCCAAACAGAGGTATGGACCTGCCAAACATGGATGGAATAGAGTTTTGTACGAGTGTGGAGGGGAGGGGTTGGTGGGGGTCAGAGGTAAAGTGAAGCTAGTTTTAAATATATACCCAAATATAACCAAACATGATTTCTGAATGGTAACAAATCAAGTGCCTCTCAAAAGGATTCCCCCCCCCCCCCCCCTCTATCTGTCTGGAATGTCCTTCTTGTTCTCAGTGCAGTGAAAGAGGACTATATAGATCCTATAGATGAGTAACTATGGCTTCAGACAGCTACATAACTTACATACCAATCACACTAACTGGCCCTGTGGGGTAAATGTCTGTACATTTGAAACACAAAAAATGTGCTGTTCTGGCCGGATGGTGCAGAGTCTAATTTTAGCACCTTGATTAGCATGTACGCCTGACAGGACTCTGTCACTCACACACACTACGGGAGACAAAGGGGGGCTTTAGCAGCAACAGCTGCAGTCATGCAGACTGGGTCACAACTGTTAGCCCCCCCCCCCCAAAAGCCCTCTGAATAATCAGCCTGTGGCATAGAGCTAGCTAGCATATGGTGGCTTAGAGATAGATAGCATAGTAGCAAAGCGGTAGCTAGCATAGATTGGTATACAGTAGAGCTGGTAGCATACATTATATAATTTGGATCAACTTCATTTGCTACCTATTACAGAATAAATTGCCATGGTAGCTACAACGTACAATGTATTATTTAATAAATACTGATTGAAGGGTATGTGCTATCCTAGTCCCAGGTCTACTTGTGCCGTCTTTCCAACTCTATGACTGGTCTTTGGCAAGACAACACAAACAGATCTGGGACCAGGTTATAAATATGCCTTTTTGTCATATATGTCTAATATAAACTAAATCAACAAACATTACGCCATAGTTGTTTATTAGTTGTTTTCGTATCCAGTGATGTTGTCGTCATGTTTCTTCTGTTGATGATCAACATGAAAAACTATTTCCAGATTAGATTTAAAGGCTTTTATTACTTCAAACTGACGACGACTCCAAAGTTGTTTTGCTCTAGCAAAATCTTATTATTCATTATTTTGTCTGACAAGATGATGTTCATTCTGCTGTGTTAGTTATTGGCAGCGACGAGTGTTTATGTTCAAGGGGAGGTTTGTTGAGTGAGGGGCTCATTCATTCCGTCAAAGACATCGCCTTAGTTTCCTGATGAAATCAAGGCGATCAACAACCCAACATAATCATCATCCAGATTAGAGGATTAGATGCCATATAGGAGATTGGTGAATCATGGAATCATAGATTACAGTCCATATAGTAAATTAAAGTAATAATCCTCCTTGCATATGTTGTTTTAATCCAGAAAGTGTTTGATTTGAGTCTGTAATCTAAGAGATGTACTGTATGTATGCATAGTACAGAGACAGAATAGACAGGGTATTCTAACAATGTGTGACAGCATCAAATTACACCAACACCTTCCCAGGGTTTTGTTATTTAACCAGCTAGTTTTCTATCCACTGAAATATTGACCTGATATTTTTGAAAACCTCTAGTCAATGAATTGTGATGTCCAATTTTAGTTGTTATTGTTCTCAGAAAGGGAGGGAAGAGGGATACTTAGTTGTTATTGTTCTCAGAAAGGGGGAAGGGAAAGGGGGATACCTAGTCAGTTGTACAACTGAATGCCTTCAACTGAAATGTGTCTTCCGCATTTAACCCTCTCTGAATCAGAGAGGTGCGGGGGCTGCCTTAATCGACATCCATGTCTTCAGCACCCGGGGAACAGTGGGTTAACTGCCTTGCTCAGTGGCAGAACGACAGATTTTTACTTTGTCAGCTCGGGGATTCGATCCAGCAACCTTCCGGTTACTGGCACAACGCTGTAACCACTAGGCTACCTGCCCGGATACTTAGTCAGATGCTATTGTTCTCAGAAAGGGGGAAGTAGGATCCCTAGTCAGTTGTTATTGTTCTCAGAAAGGGGGAAGTAGGATCCCTAGTCATCTGTTATTGTTCGCAGAAAGGGAGAAGGGGAATACCTAGTCAGTTGCACAACTGAATGCATTCAGCTGTGTCTTCTGCATTTAACCCAACCCCTCTAAATCGGAGAGGTGCGGGGTGCTGCCTTAATGGACGTCCACGTCATCAGCGCACAGGGAGCAGTTGTTGTTGGGAGTTAACTTCCTTGCTCAAGGGTGGAATGGCACATTTTTCCACCTGCGGTCCCAAGCTTCAAGGGGAACAGAAAACACCAGCCTGTGAAAACATCAGCGTGTCTAAAGACAATTTCTTTCTGTTCCTCTTTTCCTCACCTCGTTCTATATCGCCGAAGCCCTCTGCCTGAGCGGCCCATGTGTCGGATCTGTCATGACGGAGGGGGTCAGGAGGAGCTGCTCTCCCCCTGTGAGTGTGCAGGGACCCTGGGTACCATCCACCGGAGCTGTCTGGAGCACTGGCTCTCTGCTTCTGGCACCAGCGCTTGTGAGCTCTGCCACTACCAGTTCACTGTACAGAGGAAGAACCGGCCACTGATGGAGGTACAGTATACAGAAGCATAAGTACACACATGCACACACAAAATGCAGCATGTAAATAAACCATTGTCATAATGACATGCTACCCATACACATATACTGTGCATGGCCCTTCTCGCTGTGCATGGCCCTTCTGTCCCCATCTGTCCACATAATCCCAACAAACACATATATGTTTGTCCGCGCTGGGCTTAAAACCAGGCCTTAGGCCTGTCCTGTTTTTCCATGTTATTTTCATGTTACATCAAAACAACATGCCGAAGGATTTTGTTGGCTCTTGCTATCTTTTAGGAAGAACACAGTCTAGTAAATCTGTCATTTATAGTTAGTTATAAGCTGTGGTGTGTGTGTGTGTGTGTGTGGTGTGAAGTTTGGTCTATATGCACAGATGGAATATGAAGTGAAGGGGGTTGAAGACACTTTGGGCTTCTGGTAAACATTCCATGACACTTCACACACCCCACTTCCTCTACATTCTCAGCAGTTACACTAGTTGTCAGCCAATCCTCCATGTTACTGTGGATTATATCATCACACTGGTGTTACTGTGTCTCTTATTAGCAATGTAACAGTTAAAAGTGCATGTTTTTCAGGGGTGAGTTTCCCGAAAGCTCTTAAATCGCAAAATAATTGTCAACACACAGCAAAAACACCTAGTCATCTGTCCTCTGTAAATGAATACTGCAAGTGAATGAATAAATGAACTCCAAATGAGTTTTGGTTCTCGTGGTAATAAGTAAGCTCACTGCCAATATTGGTTGTATTTCTGAATTTCTTTATCCCTCTTTTCCCCATCTATTTGAAGAAGATTTCACCCCATATTTTTGTGGAATGAATTCGACCACAATAATAATGTGTGTTCCTATGTATGTGTGTGTCCTCGTCTCCACAATAACCTCTAGCTAACATGTTATTACCCCCTAGCATCTCCTCCATTCTTTGTGCATCAGGACACTGCCTCCATATTTAATATATCATTGGATAGCGGTGGTGCAAAGTGGTTGTTTGGTGGCAATTACACCCGTACCATGCATACCATGGTAGAATTTCTCATCAGACCTGGGTTCAACTACTATTCCAAAACATTCAAATACTTTGATCGTTTGCTTAAGCCTGTCTGGTGTGCCGAATTGGTGGGATTTGCGATTTTGGGACAGTTCTATTGGTTCCACTGTGCTAGGTGAGCTCAATCAAGCACAGCTGAAGAAACTGAAAATATTTAAAATCATATTTGAACCCAGGTCTGATTCCTCATGAATATAATATCTCATCTATATATCGTGCCTCATCGTCTGGATCATAAAGAGAGCTCTGTTCCATGGGGTTTTGAGGATGCACCAGGATTTTATTTTATATTCTTGGAGTCATAGACTTTTAATATTGACAAACCACAGACATTGTGGGTTGGTTTGCGGTTGAATTTCTCGTTATGTTCAGGAGAAGTCTACTTTCCAAATATTTGAAGAATGGGCTTTAGTTAAAGATGTACTCTTGAACATTTGTATAATTTCATCCATTAGTTTTGAAAATGATGCTCACGAGCCAAGTGTTCCCTGTTTTTTGTGTACTATGTCATCAAATTGTGCAATATGTTGTCCATTTCGTATGATATGTTACGTCCTTAAAATCATACAAATGTTGAACTATAGGTTACTAATTTGTTGCGTTTAAGATCCTGGAGTGCATCTTTAATATACTGAAACCAAAGATATTGTTGGGTAGTTGGCAATCCACGCTAGCTGTCTATCAAAGCGCATGTTGCTTTGGAATAGAAGCTGTATGCAGACCATGAGGGTCGTAGCTAAACCAGCAAGGCATCATTTGGTTGGCTCTAACCCAACCAAGCCCAGCCCCCGAAGACCTGACCGGCATCCTGTTTTAGAGTAAATCCAGTTACTCTCCTCTCTCTTAACATATTGCTATCAAACTCAGTTAGCAGTTTTCTGCTAGCAATACACTGCACCTCCAGTTCCTGTTAGCTGGAAGACCATAAAACAATATAACGTTAATGGTGTTAGCTGAGCAAATCTAGAATTTACTGTAACAAGACCTCGAAAACCCAAGGGTGGTTACCAGAGTCCTATACTACAGTACATACCTGGTTTGAGGAATTAGCGAGGTAACTTTGGTCAATTGAGTTCAACTCGGGATAACCAATACCAAGGAAGTGGCTCATATTTTATCCAGGTACATTTCTATATTAATGAATCCTCCTGGGTAGGCTAACTCCATTTATCCCGAATTAAGTGTGAGTCGCGAGCTGAGGAACAATGAAATCAGATTCCCTCCCTCTCGCAAAGATTGCGTCATCATCCCCTTCATTTGAGAAAGACGACAGACAAAATATTTTCTTAATCAATCAAATGCTATTTTTTAAACACACCAAAAAAGCTATGTTAAAATACCTATCACATTGCACATTTAGTGTCGATGCACTCGCATCATTTTCATGACGTTGTCAGCCAACCCGTCTATAAAGACTTCAACAAGCCTATTTCACACCGTAGCCTGTTGAACTTTATTTCATTTTGATTTCAGCACAAAGGAAAATGTGCCACTGACTTGCCCATTGATTGATGTTTCTGTTGTCAGCAAACGTGAAATTCTCTCCTCTCTCCGTCTCTAGTGGGTGCGTAACCCGGGCCTGCGCCAGGAAAAACGGACGCTGTTCGGCGACATGGTGTGCTTCCTGCTCATCACGCCTCTGGCCACAATCTCGGGTTGGCTGTGTCTGCGGGGGGCCGTGGACCACCTGCACTTTTCCAGCCGCCTGGAGGCCGTGGGCCTCATCACCCTCACCGTGGCCCTCTTCACCATCTACCTCTTCTGGACCCTGGTGAGTATAGGGGGGATGGAGGGTGGCAGCCAGTACATCTCAGCAGAGGTCAGACTGATTTTGGGCGTTTCTTGTGCATTTTGCGCAAATTCGTTCTCACTTCGATGTGTCTGTGACGCAAAACCCTTGCACAAATAAATCGCATTATTCACAAATATCTCATAGGGAGGACACATA
This sequence comes from Salmo salar, assembly GCF_965601325.2. NCBI lineage: Eukaryota > Metazoa > Chordata > Actinopteri > Salmoniformes > Salmonidae > Salmo > Salmo salar. The sequence goes on from NC_138291.1 coordinate 172,716,636, forward strand.
AAAGCCATTTGACTGGTAAAAAACAATCTAACAAGTATAAACATTAGTTGACTCTCTGGATCCTCCATTCCTATTGTGTACACTGTAGGATCCTCTTTTCAGGGTACTATGCAGGAAATAGGAATGGAACCCTGGGAATTTAGCACTTTTAGTCAGATATAGACATTGCTCAACACAAAACCAACGTCAGACCAGTGTCTAGGGCAGAGATGGGAAACTTTGATGGGGGTGAGGATCACAAAAAATCTGAACTCATCATGAGGGGCTGCAGTTGCTTGGGTCTTTGTACCCCCCCAGATAGCTGGCTGCTAGACTAATTTACCAATCTGAAAGAAGTTAGCTGACATTGGCTAATTGAGTGACTGACAGAGATACTGCTGACGCAAAACCAAATTTCACCTTGTGTATTGTACTATTCTAGCTTGACACTGCGTTTCAAAAACATTGATCAGAGGGCCTTCAAAAGGGGCGGTCGCATGCTGCCTGCCAGCCGCCCATCTCTGGTCTAGGGGCAATTTTGTTCTACATTTAACCTTTATTTAACTAGGCAAGTCAGTTAAGAACAAATTCTTATTTACAATGACGGCCTACCGGGGAACAGTAGGTTAACTGCCTTGTTCAGGGGCAGAATGACAGATTTTTACCTTGTCAGCTCGGGGATTTGATTCAACAACCTTTCGGTTTCTGGCTCAACGCCCTAAGCACTAGGCTACCTGCCGCCCCAACATCTTCCTCTTCCACTTGTTTGGGCTTGCATAATGCATTACAGTAATGGGCACAGTATATACAGTATTTAAACATGATTTGGCCTCTCTCTACCACAGGTGTCGCTCAGGTATCACTGTCGGCTGTACAACGAATGGCGGCAGACCAATCAGAGGGTGGTGCTTCTCCTCCCCAGGTCACATGGTGAACCGTCTGCTCCACCCTCTTCACGAGGCCCATCTCGTGAAAAATGGCCTTCCAAAGAGACTATTGTCTGAGCAGCCCTCTTCAAAAGCCATGAAGGAGAAACACTGAGGAAGAATGGGGATAGTTCCATAGGCGCCGGAACAGTATTTGCTTCTGGTGCCCTCCAGTGCTGAACTTTGAAGTGCCCACACGAGTGTGGAATTGCCACCAAATGTCATTAATGGGCACCTAGGAATGGTTTAAACACACATTTACTAAGGCGGTAGAGTTACTGTACAACAGAGACCTCTTCGGTGAAGCATCCATTTTGGACTCAAAATGCAGCATTACATCCCACCACAATGTCACAGGGATGGACAGGTACATTTGGTGATATAGATGGGGTGGAGTGTGTAGTTGGTCATAAAGCATTTGGACTGAAGGACAGCCAGGAAAAGTTTGCCACTGTGACCGTATGCTGTGATTGGTGATTCCTGTGAAGTGCAGAAAACATTATGTCCAGTTCATATAACATACCAACATAAACCTGTGTATAGTATTACTATATTAGTCACATTCTACCAATCAACAAGTCAAAGCCCAGAGTGTAAATAAGTACTTCAACTACTTCAGTATTTTACATAGTATTAAACTCTTACCTTTACCTACATGTATGGGTCTCTGTGCCTCAAACCAGGGCCATGTTCATTATGCACCAAACAGAAAACTTACTGAAACAGTGAGGGACTACCTGGACTTATCCAGTAAGACACTCATTTTTCATTCTGTTTTCAAAAGTATTTAAAACGTTTCACTACGATGTGCCCTGCTGAACACGATCCAACTTAAAAGACAGGCTTTGTGGAGTGTTAAACAGGGCGTAGGTTGATGTAGGCCTATACTAGCGGCTGTCTTTCTTTGCAAGTCCCCCCCTTAGATAAGTACATTGAGGTCGACCTTAACATATCAAAGGGACATTTTGAATTAAGTTATATTTTGGCTACAAAGTAGTTTTTTTGTGTGAAAAATACAATATGGTTTCAGTTGAGAACTGATTGACTGTAGTATATGTTAATATTTTTTGTGTTAGTCATTCACTTCACTTACAAATAGCTGTGTTTATTAAACATCCCATCTTTGACTCATGAGTGGCCATTAGTCATTTCAAATATGTCATTGTGTTAATGGTGTTATTCTTTTGTTCAAGGATTTTGTTGTCGCTGCCTTGTAAAGTATTCTTCTGTAATAGTTATCTTCCTAGAAATGGTTGTCTAGCCTAGTCAGGCTGATTAGACGGGCCAAAAACACTGACATTCTGTCTAGAGAACTTCTTGTTATACCAGATGCATTAACCTAAAGTATTTTTTATCATATTGAGTACATGGTGCACTTAACTCTTCAGCATCTTCATTTGATCAAATGTCAGGCTTCACTAGGCTACACATTGAGCTTTTTGAAGTGGAATAAACTTCCGTTATATGTGTGTGTGTGTGTAGGGGTGGCAGTTTGATAAAATGTCTTCTCTCTACAGTTATTTTAAAATTCGGCTGTTTCCAATAAAAATGAACTTAAGGACTCCGGAGCTGTTCTAAATGTTATTACATTTCCATTAAAGTATAAGTGTATTCATCGGTGCACAACCTAGAAAAACGTTTTGCAACTGACAATGTTTTGGAACAGAAACTAGTTTCTGATTGGATAAGTTCTGTTTTATCCCTCCCCATGTCTACCGTTTGCGTCCTAGTTAATGCACCCCAGTTGCTTGGTCTTGGCTAGATGGGATCCAGCTTGTCAAATTAAAGTTGTTTTTTTGCATTTGACCTAACCCTTTTCCTAATTCTCCTAACCCGCTACATTAATCATCCTAACTTGCTGCGTAAGTTCTAACCTGCTACAAAAAGTCAAATTGACTTTAATTTGACAAAAGCAGAATCCTTCTAGGCATGACCCAATTGCTTCAGAATAACCAAACAGATCAGGGCCCCTTTATTGACAAAGCATCTCAAAAGGAGTGCCGATGTAGGATCAAGATGACTGACTAAACATGTAAAACTGATCCTAGATTAGTAATCCTATGCGATACGCTTTGAATATGGGCAAAGATTAAAAAGTTAATATTCCTGTCTAATGGAAATACAACAAAATCAATTTATTTTTTCATTAAAATGTGAAGGTTACAGAAAGTCAAACGATGCATGCATATGACAACAAATCTGATGGAGCAAAAAAAATGTTTTTAAAATCTTAAATGTATGCATATGACCGACGCCCAATGGCTTAAGAAATATTGGCAAGGAAATTTCAGTTTCTGAAAAGGTATGTCTAGTACAGCATAAAACAAAGCATTTTTGCATTCAGATTCATAAGTTAACATGAGTATACAGTCATGCTAAATTCAAAATTGATAAATCTTCAATTGATACTTCTTAAGAGTACAATCATGATTACAGACCCATTGGTTTGAGGAATAATGCCAAAACAGCCATCTTTAACTATTACTTGGCTGCTGGCTGAGTTTAATACAGATAATACTAACCCTTATGATACATTAAGCTAATGCCAAGCTATTATATGGACATTAAACCTGTACCAGACATGAATCCAGCAATTAGTGGTTTATTATTAAAAAAGGGCTCCTGGAAGAAAGTCTGACCAAGACAGCAGGTTCAAGTTAACCATTTCTGCATCAAAGCTGATGTGATACAATTAAATAAAATGAAAACAATTTTCCCACAGAGTCAACTGGTAGTATACAGCATTGTCTTGTAAAACAGTATTGGCTGTAGAATATCAAGTCAAATATATGAAGAGCATAGCAGAGACAGGACATTCTTCTCAGTAACCAGGTTTCCATCAAACCATTCCATGCAGATGAATGACCGGATGCATAAAAAGTTATGACAGGCCTTAAGGAAACAGCAAATGTGTCAGTAAAACGCCCCAATGTCGACAATAAAATATGCTAGGCAAGGCGAGATATTTTGTCAGTGAAATTGTGATAATTGCGGTTGAAATGCTTTTATGCGCAAATATTTGTATAAAAACCATCACGTCGCAGTAAACTTGGGAGTCACGCGATGTAGCCTACTTCCAATGATATAAAACCATCTTAAGAGTTGAATGCTATGGAAACGCATGTTTTCTTTTGTTCGATACAAACACATCGTCACGCACAGCCTTTTATCCACAGCAAGTCAGTTTGATGGAAACAGGTCTGGTGGGAAAATTGCCACATTTTTTCTATGCTGACTTTAGAATATTTGCGTGAAAATCTGTCACCTATTGGATGGAAACCTAGCTAATGGAACACTGACACCTTGTGATGTAGTGTGTAACGTTCAGACAAACTGCCAATACCTGCAATACCAAAAGTGGTCATCCATAAGTAGATGAATGCAGGACCATTTAGAAAAGCTGCGTGCTTCTTTCAAATTGGAAAGCTTTATTCTTTAGAGTTTCACAAACATTAACTACATTCCGAAGTATGCAACAACCTGGCTGTCTAACTAGTATCTGAGCGAGAGGGAAAAAAAACACGAATAAAATTACCTTCTATAAAAGAGGCCGTTAAAATGTTATATTTATCGAAAATCAGATGTAAAAACAAAACAAAGTCACAGCACCTCGAGGTACAGATTCATTCTGCAAGCTGCCTCTCCTGCACAGAGCTGTCCAAAGTAATACTCTACAAAAGAAACTACCGGGACTAGAAAACATTATTTGGTTCCGAAAAAATGCAAGTAGTGATGGTTCATTTTAAGATTACACATAAAAAATAATGTATAGAGAAAAAAAAAGTTCTACAATCTTGAGAAATGAGGAATTTCAAACTAAAAAGAGCAGAATAGAAATTCACACGGTTCTTATAATACACTAAAAAGATACAAAATAGTTCTGTGGTAGTTCGGTTGGCAGCTGAGACTGGTTGAGAGGGGGGGGGGTTGTGAAGGGGTGGGGGTGTACTGGTAAGATCACATTATGGAGCAACCCCTCTTGGCGGCACGTGGGTCTCCCTGGAAAGCCAGAAAACAATCACATTTCAGTCTATCTACACAATAAACAAAAAATATTTTGTTGAAAAAACTTGGATGCCAATACCACAGTATATTCTCGGTCAGTCTAAAACTACTATCAAACATGGCGATTTTTACAACAGTTTTGCGTGGGCTTTTTCTCAGTTATTTTCTTTCAGTCCATAATTACTCACAGTTCTAATCCAAATAAATATTTAATTGCTGAAAATAGCTATGTTATCAATAAAGTCCATTTACCTGCTGGTGGAAGAGATCTTCCTCAATGACCTCCACTCCCTCGTCATCCTCATCCTCATCTTCCTCCATGGCCGTCTTGTACGAGGTGCTCCTCCTGGCCACCTCCTAGAAACAGGAAGAAACCAAGGTTGTGTTCATTAGGCACCCAACGGAAGAAAATTGACTGAAACGAACAGGAACATGTCCAGCAAGAAATACTTTATTCGATTCCGTAAAAAAAAAAGTAAAACAATTCTACAGTGCGCCCTATGGAACGTAGGTGCGTTATGCCCCATAACATCTGATCCAGGGGACTAAGGAAAGCTGATTAGAATACTGCTCTGACAACAGCAGTAAAAGGTGGAACAGGGCACCACCTGCTGGTAAAAAAATAACTATTACAGCAGACTAGGGGTTGTTTATAGACGGGGCCAAAGACAGAAATATCATATGGGGCCCACTTTAAAGAGACAACTTAACAACTCAGGCCTCCATACGTCCTTTATAAGACTTGTATAAATGCTACATAAGGTGGATTAAAGGCTCTGTACCTCTCCCTGAGGGTTCAGCAGCAGCACCTGGACATCCTCCCCTGTGCCCCAGGACACCTGGCTCTTCCACACCAAGTCTGTGGGAGGGTTGGAGGCCACACCCGCATTGGACGCCCACACCTGGGAGAGAGAGAAAACACAAGTTACAAGGTTACGGGAATGTGATGTAAAGTAACTAAACAGGCTACAATTCTAAAATGAGATATTCTCCATAGAAAGTGCTCTTTAGTCCATGTCCAAGAAATCTGACCATACAGCCACTATCAAATATCTGCTTGTTGTTCCTCCTCAACATAGATTTTTCTAACTCTGCTTTACAGTGTTATACCACAGTGAAGCAACATAATATCTGCTTTCCTGTGTATTAACTAGCAGAAAATGCAGTCTTACCGTGACTTTCTGGCCTGCCTTCAGGACATATTTGGGGGTAAACTTGTAGGTGGCAGAGACTTCTCCGATGGTCCTGGTCAGCTCATAGCCCACCATGGCTTGGTTCTGGGGAAGAGGACACAAGTAAACAGAGTTCACTATAATAACTATATGTACCCTTTATTTACGGTACCACTGACATTAATCTCTTTTTGAAGGGAGCCATGAGGTTGATAAACTATACACTCAGCGTTAAAGTGATAATACCACAGGCTGTGGTTTAAGCTGTAGTATTTGCAGTCAGGGTTGGGGAATTGCAGTGGAACAACAATAATACAGATTGTATGAGACAAAATTAAATGTTATTGAAAAAGATGATTCTAAATAAAATTGAAAATGTATACTGGTTCTCTTAATTTTAAGGTTGTGACATTAGATTTGGGGAGGGAGGAGGGGTCACCAGAAATGCTGGAGAAAGAAATGGGGTCCCCGCAGCGAGTGGGAGTTGTTAGGCTTAGATGCAGTTGAGCACCTTGTCATGTCTGCACCACACATACTCAACACTATGGATGTGTTCCAGACAATCTGCAAAGTCATGCACCCTCTCACACCTGGATAAGCGTTTCAAATGTCAGTGACAGCATCGATAGGATATTGCAATCGGACGCACAAATGGTTTATAGACGATCTGGAACACAGCCTTCATTATTAAATAACAATTTGTTCTTAACTGACTCGCCTAGTTAAAGGTTACATTACCGGTGAAGTTCTGCTGTCAAACAAAAGCAACATTTGTCTGAGCGCACACTAATGTTTGAGAACAAATGCAAACATTCAAATGTATGCGAGAACATTCGATAGCACAGTGCGAGTGTGTGCATCCCACTCATCTGCCACCCTCACCTCATTGGCGGTGTTGTGCAGGCGGATGAACTTCCCGTCAGTGTCGAGCTCATCAATGCACACCGGGCCGGTGGTCGAGGCAGAGTGGGCGATGGAGACGGAGCTGCTGGCCTCCTGCTCTTCCACATCCACACGTTTTCTCTTTCCCCGGGCGGTACGCACGCTGCGAGAGCTGGACTGGGCACGGGAGACGGTGACACGGGACGACGGGCTGGGGGACAGCTTCAGTCTAGTGAAGGGAGAGAGAGATTGGGTATGAGAGATTCATCAAATTAACACCATTATATTCTCGGTAACAGCTAGACGACAAGCTAGGAAGTTAACATTTCTCCTGCATGAAGAATCTACATAGACGTGTACGCATGTGTACATGTCTGGCCAGTTGGAACACTACCTACACAACTTTTAAACTCAACAAATCAGCCTGGGACCTGACCCAGAACAGGAGAGGAGCCAAACGTTGAAGCGCTCCACTCCAAAGAGAAGATGACACTGATTGTATCTGAATTATGTGTTGTCTCCCCTCCCCCCCTCTCTGTATTTGTGCTCACCCTAAAGTCAATTTTTACATCCACATTCATGCAGAACTTTATGTGTGTATACAAGTGTGACTGTTGCATGAGTCAGCATAAGTACATGTATGAGTCACTCTCCTCCCTCCAGTAGTTTCCTGTAGGCATTGATCTCTGTATGTGTCTCTCTTCACCCTCACCTCTCCTCCTCTCCCTCCAGTAGCTTCCTGTAGGCATTGATCTCCATGTCCAAGGCCAATTTGACATCCAGCAGCTGCTCGTACTCATCCAGCTGCAGCTGCATCTTGGACCGGATCTCCGCGATCTCCCGCTCCTTCTCCCCCAGCATCCTGCGGCTGGTGTCCCTCTCCTGGGCCAGGGCTGACTCCAGCTCGTGGATCCGGTCCTGCCATCCACGGGTCTAGAGGAGAGATATTTTACAGGTTAGGGTTGTGTTCAGTGGGACACACAAGTTAAACACATTATGTGTTCAGGTAGTACCTCCTTTCACCTGAACATTGTTATTCCTGTTTTATTCCTGTGTAACATTACTCCTGTATCCTCCATATCATCTCACCCCTTTTTGCATTCTGGCTAGTTTAAGTATCAGACTCTAGTCCAAATCATCAACCTCTAAAAAGTAATTGGATAGCATCATAACCATTGTCAGTAGATAGTAATAATGGTACAACCGTCACCTCAAATCATGTAAAAACACCTTTCCAATACATTTGATTGATGAGGTCTCACCTCTTTCTGCATGCTGGCCAGCTGGGCGGCTAGGCTCTCCACACGCAGGCACGACTCCCGGAGCTCCTCACGGGCCATGCTGGCCGACGAGCTGTTCATCTCCGACGACAGGCGCACGTTCTCCAGCTGCCCCCGGGTACACAGGAGGACAGAGCAGAGTTAAAATGGGTTATGTGGGTACAAACAATGTTCATTTCACACATACGGAAGGATGGATAGTGCAACGCCTCACAAAGAGGAAGTGAACGTCACAGAGAGGGCTTCCTGACCAGCCAGAGAGGAAGTGCAACACCAGAAATGGGTCTTTTTAGATTTGCTGTGTAACACTGCGCTTGATGACGTGACTTTATTGGTATCCAACAACTAGTAAGTTTGATACAGATTTACATGCAATGTTCCCAATAGGTCACCCCAGCATGGCGAGACCCACTGGAATGAGGTTTACTTTATGGTCAATTCCACAGCAAGTCAGGAACAGAATCTCCTAAAAGCCTTGGTATATGACCAAACAATAAATGGGACCTCCAGTCTGCATCAAGGATGTTGTGTTTCTGCCTTGCACCTTGGCGACAAGTTAACAGGTAGGTGTGTGTGTGTTTTCTGTCTCACCTTGGCCACGTAAGTGTTCTCCATCTCGTCCTTGTACAGTTTGACCTGCTCGTCGTGCTGCCCCCTCATCTCAGTCAGGGCCTGGGCCAGTTTGAACTCGTACTCCACAGCCCGGCCAGAGTCCACCTCCACCAGACGCGTCTCGTGTCTCCTCCGTGTCTCCTTGATCTCCTACAACACAGACGGGGGGGGGGGGGGGTTTAGGGGTCATTGTAGCGATGCGTCTGCCCTGCTGTGGGTTCCTCCATTCCTCAGAAGACCCTTTTTAAAGGAAATAGTACCTATTCAGTATGGGAATTGTGACAGAAGAGCCCATACACTAAAAACAGTCTCAGACGAAGACATGTGACTTTAAAAAGAGCTAATGTAGCCTGAACGTTACCTAACAAACTCACCTTCATGAAAAGGAGAAGACAACACTTTTTAGATCTCAGCCTCTGCATCTCAGAGGAAGCAATAAGAAACAACCCAAAGGGAACCTGAGTGGCGCAGCGCTCTTAGGCACTGCATCACAGTGCTAGAGGCGTCACTACAGACCCGGGTTCGATCCCGGGCTGTATCACAACCGGCTGTGATCGGAAGTCCCATAGGGCGTCGTTCGGGTTAGGGGAGGGTTTGGCCGTCATTGTAAGTAAGAGTTTGTTCTTAACTGACTTGCCTAGTTAAATAAAGAGCAGCCCAACAAATGAGCCAACAAACACAGCCATGTTCATGATCTCCAGGTCTTCACTTTACAAACATAATGATCGTGAAAAGTAAAGTTTTTTGATTAGTGTTAATCAATTCATACCTTCAGAGTAATAATTATTACCATTATTCTAATTTTAGTCTTCAAGTTATTGTAAATAACTCAAGTCAAGCCTTCTTTGAAGACCAACTTTGTCCAAGAAAGGACTGTTGCCCTGTTAATACTGTCATAGTATAAACTGGGTGGTTCAAACTCAATGCTGAAAGCAGTGGTATATCAGACCATATACCACGTACGACAATACATGTATTTTTACTGCTCTAATTACGTTGGTAACCAGTTTATAAATCAAACCTTTGGGGTTTGTGGTATACTTATTGCTTAAGTAAACCCTACAACTTGGTGCCTCAAAAGTTCAGTCAGTATTGGACAAAGACAAAAACAAAAGATGGTCCACGGCAGAGCCATGAATTTAGAGAGTAGGGACATTGAGGTTTCTGCATTATGATGCAGTTAAATGACACTACAACATTCTATGGCAGCCATGTTAGCTCCCCATTAACATTACATGGGGAACATAAAAATACAAAAAGATATGTAACAATGTCTATAATTAGAACCATATTCTAAAAGTTAGCCCAACTCTAAATACATGGCTCTGGTTCAAGGTAGTGCACGCACTTTCAGGGAAAGGTGTGTGACCATATGGCACTCTGAAGGATGTGCTTAGCAATATAACGCTACAGGCATGTTGAGACTGACCACATGTGAGGGGTGGCTTGTTTTACCATAACATTGTGCCGTACTCAACATCGCATACTCAATTGTTGCGTCCAGAGGACACAGAGTCAAGTCTGATCAGAGTGATTGTTTGACATTGGACAAGTAAAACAAACCACATTCGGACAACTCAAATATATATTCTTGTTGTCCGTCTATATATACTGCTCAAAAAAATAAAGGGAACACTTTAACAACACAATGTAACTCCAAGTCAATCACACTTCTGTGAAATCAAACTGTCCACTTAGGAAGCAACACTGATTGACAATAAATTTCACATGCTGTTGTGCAAATGGAATAGACAACAGGTGGAAATTATAGGCAATTAGCAAGACACCCCCAATAAAGGAGTGGTTCTGCAGGTGGTAACCACAGACCACTTCTCAGTTCCTATGCTTCCTGGCTGATGTTTTGGTCACTTTTGAATGCTGGCGGTGCTTTCACTCTAGTGGTAGCATGAGACGGAGTCTACAACCCACACAAGTGGCTCAGGTAGTGCAGCTCATCCAGGATGGCACATCAATGCGAACTGTGGCAAGAAGGTTTGCTGTGTCTGTCAGCGTAGTGTCCAGAGCATGGAGGCGCTACCAGGAGACAGGCCAGTACATCAGAAGACATGGAGGAGGCCGTAGGAGGGCAACAACCCAGCAGCAGGACCGCTACCTCCGCCTTTGTGCAAGGAGGAGCACTGCCAGAGCCCTGCAAAATGACCTCCAGCAGGCCACAAATGTGCATGCGTCTCCTCAAACGGTCAGAAACAGACTCCATGAGGCTGGTATGAGGGCCCGACGTCCACAGGTGGGGGTTGTGCTTACAGCCCAACACCGTGCAGGACGTTTGGCATTTGCCAGAGAACACCAAGATTGGCAAATTCGCCACTGGCGCCCTGTGCCCTTCACAGATGAAAGCAGGTTCACACTGAGCACGTGACAGACGTGACAGTCTGGAGACACCGTGGAGAACGTTCTACTGCCTGCAACATCCTCCAGCATGACCGGTTTGGCGGTGTGTCAGTCATGGTGTGGGGTGGCATTTCTTTGGGGGGCCGCACAGCCCTCCATGTGCTCGCCAGAGGTAGCCTGACTGCCATTAGGTACCGAGATGAGATCCTCAGACCCCTTGTGAGACCATATGCTGGTGCGGTTGGCCCTGGGTTCCTCCTAATGCAAGACAATGCTAGACCCCATGTGGCTGGAGTGTGTCAGCAGTTCCTGCAAGAGGAAGGCATTGATGCTATGGACTGGCCCGCCCGTTCCCCAGACCTGAATCCAATTGAGCACATCTGGGACATCATGTCTCGCTCCATCCACCAACGCCACATTGCACCACAGACTGTCCAGGAGTTGGCGGATGCTTTAGTCCAGGTCTGGGAGGAGATCCCTCAGGAGACCATTCGCCACCTCATCAGGAGCATGTCCAGGCATTGTAGGGAGGTCATACAGGCACGTGGAGGACACACACACACTACTGAGCCTCATTTTCACTTGCTTTAAGGACATTACATCAAAGTTGGATCAGCCTTTAGTGTGGTTTTCCACTTTAATTTTGAGTGTGACTCCAAATCCAGACCTCCATGGGTTGATAAATTGGATTTCCATTGATTATTTTTGTGTGATTTTGTTGTCAGCACATTCAACTATGTAAAGAAAAAAGTATTTAATAAGATTATTTCATTCATTCAGATCTAGGATGTGTTATTTTAGTGTTCCCTTTATTTTTTTGAGCAATATATATATATATATACACACATATATATATATACACACATATATATATATATATATACACACACACACACACACACACACACACACACACACACACACATACATATATATATATATATATATGTTTTTTTTTTTAAATCACTTGTCTAGGACAAGCGTTAAGCCCTGTATACGATATTTCTATACCTGGTTCACATAAGATACACTACCGTTCAAAAGTTTGGGGGTCACTCGTTTTCCATGAAAACAGATGAAATTAGTTGCAAAATGAATAGGAAATATAGTCAAGAAGTTGACAAGGTTATAAATAATGATTTTTAATTGAAATAATTGTCCTTCAAACTTCGCTTTCGTCAAAGAAACCTCCATTTGCAGCAATTACAGCCTTGCAGACCTTTGGCATTCCAGTTGTCAATTTGTTGAGGTAATCTGAAGAGATTTCACCCCATGCTTCCTGAAGCACCTCCCACAAATTGGATTTGCTTGATGGGCAAATTTTACGTAGCATACGGTCAAGCTGCTCCCACAAAAGCTCAATAGGGTTGAGATCCGGTGACTGTGCTGGCCAGTCCATTATAGACAGAATACCAGCTGACTGCTTCTTCCCTAAATAGTTCTTGCAAATTTTGGAGCTGTGCTTTGGGTCATTGTCCTGTTGTAGGAGGAAATTGGCTCCAAAATGCCATACCACAGGGTATGGCAGGGTATGGCCTCCACCATGTTTGACAGACGGTGTCAAGCACTCCTCCAGCATATTTTCATTTTTTCTGCGTCTCACGAATGTTGTTCTTTGTGATCCGAACACCTAAAACTTAGATTCATCTCTCCATAACACTTCTTTCCAATCGTGCTCTATCCAGCGTCAGTTCTTTTGCCCATCTTAATCTTGTATTTTGATTGGCTAGTCAGATATGGCTTTTTCTTTGCAACTCTGCCTAGAAGGCCAGCACCCCGGAGTCGCCTTCTTCACTGTTGACGTTGAGACTGGTGTTTTACGGGTACTATTTAATGAAGCTGCCAGTTGAGGACTTGTGAGGCGTCCATTTCTCAAACTAGACCTCCCACTTTCTATTCTGGTTAGTGCCAGTTTGCGCTGTTCAGTGAAGGGAATAGTACACAGCGTTGTACCAGACCTTCAGTTTCTTGGCAATTTCTCTCATGGAATAGCCTTCATTTCTCAGAACAAAAATTGACTGACAAGTTTCAGAAGAAAGTTCTTTGTTTCTGGCCATTTTGAGCCTGTAATCAAACCCACAATTGCTGATGCTCCAGATACTCAACTAGTCTAAAGGCGGCCAGTTTTATTGCTTCTTTAATCAGAACAGTAGTTTTCAGCTGGGCTAACATAATTGCAAAAGTGTTTCCTAATGATCAAGTAGCCTTTTACAATTATAAACTTGGATTAGCTAACACAACGTACCATTGGAACACAGGAGTGATGGTTGCTGATAATGAGCCTCTGTACGCCTATGTAGATATTCCATTAAAAATCAGCCGTTTCCAGCTATAATAGTCATTTACAACACTACCGTTCAAAAGTTTGGTGTCACTTAGATTTTTTTTTAAATTAAAGCAAATCTTATGTCCATTTAAAATAACCTCAAACTGATCAGAAAAACAGCATATACATTGTCACCTTTCCCCTTAGTTACCCTTGTTAAGCAGTCTTTATACTGAAAACTGTCCACGTCAACCTGCAGTGGTGTATACTGTGAGATTTGCATTTGCTGCACCAAACATTCCCACTAAAAGACAGCTGTGCTATAACTAAATGGTGAACATAAAAACAGGCATACGAATGTGAACATGTATATAGCTAATGGAGGTGTTGGACAGTTCTCTGACCTCCTCGAACATGTTCTTGCGGAACTCCAGCTCCTCAGACAGGCTCTGGTAACGGTTCTCCAGGTCGATGCGAAGCAGAGTCTCCTCTCCCAGCTGCTTCTTGGCGGAGATCAGGCCAGCATCCAACTGTAGGAGAAGAACAAGAGGGTTAATACGTGAATGAGTTCTAATCTACTGGATGTTTTGAAGTTGTGGACTATGAAAAGACGATGGAGTCAAATTGTCAAAATAAAAGACTGTCAGTAACGTGCGATGTTCAAAATGTTGCAGATAGTAAATGGCAAAGAGGATCTCTAATTCTGCAAAGTTGAAATCCGATATACTGAATAAGGCTTAGGAAAGAACAAGACTGGGTACGTGTGTGTGCAGGAGCTATAGGAGAATGGGCTCATGGCTGGAATGAAATGATTAAAACTTTTTTTTATATGTTCGATGTGTTAGACTCCGTTCCATAATGCCATTCCAGCCATTACACTGAGCCCATCCTCCTATAGCTTCTTTTAACAATGTAATTAAGATGGAGGAGAGTTGGATTGCCCCCTTCTGGTTAATGATGCAAAATCTCCTCAGATAAGGTCTCCATCCAAATGTCTATCAAAATGTGCTCAGCTGCTGTGAGATCTGTTTCAACTCATCTTCCAGGTGCATTTCTTACAAGTGCTGCATGCATGCATACATACATACATACATACATACATACATACATACATACATACATACATACATACATACATACATACATACGATAGTTGGCTTCGTCAACAGTAAGTTTCACTCAAGCAGCAATTGAACTATTCAATGTAATCATTTTGAAAACAAATTGTATAAAGATGATTGAATTTAAACATGGCAATTTCAGTGCAGCTAGTTATCAATAGGCTGACCAACAGCTGCCATGACAAATCACAATCTTGACGATAGGAAAAAGTTAAAGACAACGTAAACAGTAACTTATCTTTGCCTGATCCATACTGCCATCACTTTGAGGAAAGCCTGTTACAAATTAAAAGTATCGTTATCATCATCAGATGATGGTTTACCTCCTGGACGGTTCCCTGCAGATCAGCCAGGCTGGCTTCCAGGGCCCTCTTCTCTGACAGTGTGGTGGCCAACAACGCTTCCTTTGAGTTCAGCTGGGTCTCCATGTCCCTGAGCCGGGCCTGGGCGCCAGCCGCATCAGACTCCTTCTTGGCAAAGCTGCAGGAATAAGTGGAGGCACAGCAGCATTGAGTACGGCCCAGCCATGGTGGTAGTGTGTGAGGGAGCCTGGCACCCCAATGGTGGAACAAGCTCCCTCACGACGCCAGGACAGCGGAGTCAATCACCACCTTCCGGAGACACCTGAAACCCCACCTCTTCAAGGAATACCTGGGATAGGATAAAGTAATCCTTCTAAACCCCCCTTAAAAGATTTAGATGCACTATTGTAAAGTGGTTGTTCCACTGGATATTATAAGGTGAATGCACCAATTTGTAAGTCGCTCTGGATAAGAGCGTCTGCTAAATGACTTAAATGTAAATGTAAATGTGTGTGTGTATTAAAAACGCCAAGAGGGGATTTCAATGACTGAAGTCCATTGTTTTGTATAAATAATCGTCATAAGGTGCCTTTTGAGTAAACACACGTGAAACATATCGGCAACGTCAGGCAACGTTGCATACCATACCCTTGTAGAGTTGGTTAGTTAGGATGGCGAGAGTCGTGATGTCATCAGATCAGACACGAGGCCTGTTGTCTTCAATTGAAATAGCATAAACAGTAGGGTTGCAAAAGTCCATTGGATCTAAGGATTTCTTACTGGTAAACCATAAAGTCACAGTAAATTGGACATTTAGGTGAACTAACCATTTAAAACTAGCCTGGTTAAAGCCGACAATGTTAATAATGAGCGTAGATTTTAGTCGTGTTTACCCAGGCTACATATAAACAAACTGTCAAACGTAAACAGCATCTCAATGTATTGCATAAACTATCCTGTGATTTCACTGAAAGGAAATCTGCCATTTCTCATGCCATAATTCAAGCGCAGTGGACGGCCATATTTGGTTTGAGATTGAATGTGGAGTTTGATATTAATCTGGAGTTCCTGTGCACACAACTGACTGCTCTGAGTAGCAGAAGGGGAAACAGGGTGAGGTTATTCTACTGGCTATTTGTTGAGGCTCATATCTAGACCGCTCTGTATGAAGGCTCCAGATGAGACGAACATAGCAGTCCTTCTCTGGGGCGTGCCCTCCATATACAATACTGCAGAGTTCACGCTGTGTACTGACGGGTTGAACGCCCAAAACCACTCCCTTTTCCTGGGATAAATAACAGAGAAACCGGTAAATTATAATAAATTATTTATATGAACAGCATGGCGTGAAATGGAACTGTTAAATGATACGTGATGTCTAAAACTGGCTTCTCCACAGCCTCTGCATGATGAATCATCAACGCTCAGGGTTTGACTGACTTGTTGGAAAGGTGACATCCTATGACAGTGACACGTTAAAAGTCACTGAGCACTTCAGTACGGGCCATTCTACTGCCACTGTCTACGGAGACTGCATGCTCGATTTTATTACACCTGACAGCATCGAGTGTGGCTGAAATAGCCAAATCCATACATTTGAAGGTTTGTCCACATACTTTATGTTGTGTACTTTAATAATACTTTTGAAAGACAGTTCCGGTTTTTGGCGGGAAATACTGGGTTACACGAGTGGCCCAGCAGTCTAAGGCACTGCATCGCAGTGCTAGAGCCGTCACTACAGACAACCTGGATTCGAACCAGGGTGTATCACAACTGGCCGTGATTGGGAGTCCCATAGGGCGGCGCACAGTTGGCCCAGCATCGTCCGGGTTTGTAAATAAGAACTAGTTCTTAACTGACTTGCCTAGTTAAATAAAGGCCAAATATTTTTTTTTAATAAAACCCGGGAGAAAAGTGATTTACTCTAAGGACGGAAGATTTGTAAAATAACAAGAAAATATTTAACCCTAGTACTGACTAGGATCATAGGAGTAAATACGTGTCTGAAGGTCAATGTAATGGTGCTTCTGGAACAGTAGAGAGTTCAAGGGAAAACGGGTGTGGAGTTTTCACCAGTAGCCACTGAGGATTTTACAAACATCACATGACGTAGGTGTAAAGCTTTGCGGATGCCAGGTGTGTTTGAAATTAAGATTTTAAAAAAAGGGAGGCAAGGTGTATATCCGTCAGTGGGAGGGAAGCATTCCAGCCAAGCGCAGGTGTTTTGTGTCTGGATTCAACCAGTGTGGCCTCTTGCCTGACTGGCAAACCATGACATCCATGTTACACATGGACATTTCTGGTTAAATTAAGTGTCTGTTTCATCTTGTTCATCCATTCATGCCCGTCTGCATGGTATGTTCTGAGAACGGTGGAACCTTAATGATTAACCTCTCGGGTAGGGGGCAGTATTTTCACATCCGGATAAAAAACGTACCCGATTTAATCTGGTTATTACTACTGCCCAGAAACTAGAATATGCATATATTGTTTGATTTGGATAGAAAACACCCTAAAGTTTCTAAAACTGTTTGAATGGTGTCTGAGTATAACAGAACTCATATGGCAGGCCAAAACCTGAGAAGATTCTGTACAGGAAGTGCCCTCTGACCATTTCTTGGCCTTCTATACCCTCTTTATTGAAAACAGAGGATCTCTGCTGTAACGTGACACTTTCTAAGGCTCCCATAGGCTCTCAGAAGGCGCCAGAATGTTGAATGATGACTTTGCAGTCCCAGGCTGAAAAACAGTAGCGCATTTGGATAGTGGTCGATCTGAGAACAATGAGACGGGGCGCGCGTGCACGTGAAGAGTCCATTTTACATTTTCAGTTTTTGAACGAAAAAGACGTCTCCCGGTCGGAATAGTATCGCTATTTTACGAGAAAAATTGATTTTAAACAGCGTTTCACATGCTTCGAAGTACGGTAATTGAATATTTTGAAATGTTTTGTCGCAACATGCGTCCGCGCATCACCGTTCGGATAGTGTCTTGAACGCAAGAACAAAACAGAGGATATTTGAACATAACTATGGATTATTTTGAACCAAAACAACATTTGTGGATGAAGTAGAAGTCCTGGGAGTGCATTCTGACGAAGAACAGCAAAGGTAATAACATTTTTCTTATAGTAAATCTGACTTTGGTGAGGGCTAAACTTGGTGGGTGTCAAAATAGCTAGCCCGTGACGGCGAGCTATCTACTCAGAATATTGCAAAATGTGCTTTTGCCGAAAAGCTATTTTAAAATCTGACACCGCGATTGCATAAAGGAGTTCTGTATCTATAATTCTTTAAATAATTGTTATGTTTTTTGTGAACGTTTATCGTGAGTAATTTAGTAAATTCACCGGAAGTTTGCGGGGGGTATGCTAGTTCTGAACGTCACCTGCTAATGTAAAAAGCTGGTTTTTGATATAAATATGAACTTGATTGAACAAAACATGCATGTATTGTATAACATAATGTCCTAGGAGTGTCATCTGATGAAGATCAAAGGTTAGTGCTGCATTTAGCTGTGGTTTTTGTGACATTATATGCTAGCTTGAAAAATGGGTGTGTGATTATTTCTGGCTGGGTACTCTGACATAATCTAATGTTTTGCTTTCGTTGTAAAGCCTTTTTGAAATCGGACAATGTGGTTAGATAAAGGAGCGTCTCGTCTTTAAAATGGTGTAAAATAGTCATATGTTTGTGAAATTGAAGTAATAGCATTTAAGGTATTTGAATATCGCGCCACTCGATTCCACTGGCTGTTAAGTAGGTGGGACGATTTCGTCCCACATACCCTAGAGAGGTTAAGTTAGAAATGCATGTGTCGGTGGTAAACATACCTTTTTTCCCTGTAGCACAACTACAAATAGGGAGTGCTTTCATAAAATCTAAAATCTAAAATATTCTTCGACCTCACTGACTTCGCATTGTTGGGGTTTTTCACTGACTTCGCATTTTTAGGGTTTTTCAAAAAGTATCAAGCAAAAGATTGGCTGTTGGGTGACCCGGTTTTGGGGGTAGACTAGTGTCAATAATATTCTCCCTCTCGACTTGGGGCATGAGGTATGCGTAGGTAGAAAACACTGGAATACGGGGGGGGGGGGTGTCAGGTATTTCACACACAGCTGAATGCAGGGGGGAAATGTCTTAAAGACACAGGCCTGTGAGAAAAACAGTCGGGGGGGGGGGGGGGGGGGGTGTCACAGTCTGTTGGTCACAGATACCTTAAAAGTTGGTGCGTGGATCAGAAAACCAGTCAGTATCTGGTGCGACCATTTGCCTCATGCAGCGCGACATCTTTGCATAGAGTTGATCAGGCTGTTGATTGTGGCCTGTGGAATGCTGTCCTACTCCTACTCAATGGTTGTGCGAATTTGCTGTATATTGGCGGGACCTGGAACACGCTGTCGTACACATTGATACAGAGCATCCCAAACATGCTCAAGGGGTGGCATGTCTGGCGAATATGCAGGCCATGGAAGAACTGGGTCATTTTCAGTTTCCAAGAATTGTGTACAGATCCTTGCAACATGGGGCCCGAGCACTATGCTGAAACATGGAGGATGGCGGCGAATGAATAGCACGACAATGGGCCTCAGGATCTTGTCACGGTATCCCTGTGCATTCAAATTGCCATCGATAAAATGCAATTGTGTTTGTGGTCCACAGTTTCTGCCTGTCCATACCATAACCCCACTGCCACCATGGGGCCCCCTTTTCACAACGTTGACATTAGCAAACCGCTCGACCACACAATGCCATCTGCCGGTACAGTTGAAACCGCGATTCATCCATGACGAGCACGATTCTCCAGCGTGCCAGTGGCCATCAAAGGTTACCATGCTGAAGACGACGAGCTTCCCTGAGACTAATTTCTGCACAAACTGTCAGAAACCTTTGGTTGTGCAAACCCAGTTTTGTCAGCTGTCCGGGTGGCTGGTCTCAGACGATCCCCCAGGTGAAGAAGCCGGATGTGGAGGTCCTGGGCAGGTATGGTTACACGCGGTCTGTGGTTTTGAAGCAGGTTGTACGCTCTGACGTCATCATTAGCATAACTTCTACCTTGTTTGCCATGGCATTAGCTAGCGAGCTAACCAAGCAAACCAGATGACAGGTTTGATATATAGCTAGCTTTCAATATGACCTGGCCATTAAAATTCCTGCTAGCTCACGTTAGCTAGCTAGCATGTTTAAACTTATTGCTAGCTAACATAACTAGCATTTGAGGGCTGACTTCTTATAAGTTTGTGTGGTGCAAAAATTAAGGAAGGATCCAGCTATGGTGGTAATTTCTGTCATGTCTGACTACTGCAGTACGGCTTGTCCATGTGGTAGCTAACAGCAACAAGTCCAGACGAGCTATATAAACGTTGTGTCAGCATCCAGCAGTGATCAGCTTGGTGGTTGCATAGTAATGGCGTCACTAGACCGAATTCTAAATCGAGTTGGCACCAGTCGTGAAACTGGGCTGCACTGGCCTAGGTTTCCCTTGACCCAGCTCGAATTTGGCCCTAATTTTAAGTGCCAGTGGAAACAGGGCTTTATTGTCCTCAGCACAAGGTGCACCTGTGTAATGACCATGCTATTTAATCAGTGTTAATATGCCACACCTGTCAGGTGGATGGATTATCTTGGCAAAAGGATAAATGCTCACTAACAGGGATTTAAACAAATTTGTACACACAATTTGAGAGAAATAAGCTTTTTTTGTGCATATGAATTTTTTGGGGGGGGACTTTTATTTCAGCTCATGAAACCAACAATTTACATGTGTTGATATTTTTGTTCAGTATAGAGTATTCCACTGACATAACCCAACAAATGCAACACGTTGAAAAGTACACGAGAGGTGGCCAAGCACTACTGTTTTAAATGCAAGCAAAGCAGCTGCTTGCTTGCTTGGTTGGCAGAGCTGGACAAAAGGCCACTTTCTGTAGGAAATGGACTGAACAACTGGTTCAAAGAAGGGGACTGAACACGGACATCTTGCAGCTGCCATGTCACTCTTTGCCGAGGGTTGAAAAGCCATTATATATCCAAGACGTCCTGCCACCACAGCACACAACCTCCAACCCACCCATGCCATCCACTGAAAGTACCCAGAGTACTGGAGAGAAGAATTCATTAGAGTAGCAAAACTTCAGACAGACCCTGTTTCAGAACTGGTCAAATATGACTCGTGTCAGAGGACTTTCATGCATGCATTGACTGGGCAGAACAAAAATGTCTTCATTAACATGCCATACTATGACATGAGTGCACAGTACACAAAAAATATTGCCGTTTTGAAACTGCAGTAAAAGCACAGTAACTGCAGTCGACTGTGGTATTTTGGATGCAGTAATTACAGAATAACTGCAGTTACACTGCAGTTGAACTGCAGTTACAGTGCAAAATTAATGCAGTAAAAAATATATATATTTTAGACGCAGTACTTGCTGCAATCTTTTTAAGGGTAGTCCAATAGTTTAGCAAAACACTATATTTTGAGCAAATGTAACTTTCAACTAGTCTAGTTTGATTTTCCCAAGATGTGGGGTATTTGTTAGAAGTTTGTCAACATTACACTATAATGAGAGTGGTAGGTCAAGTCCACACACAGTTTTTTGGGGGGAATTCGTTTTAAAAATATATCAAACCCAAAACTATGCTTCATGAGATCTAGAGGGTACTGGGTTGGCAAGAGACCGTTGGAGACTGGAGTCAACGGCGCACATGCTGCATCAGGATTACTGGCAAATAATGGGCATCTGTTGTTCAATGTAATCTTCCAACAGGTGTAGAGTCTGTGCTTTATGCTTCAGTCAATCAAAATGGCTTCCAACAACACTTCCTAGTTCAATTAAAGATTTCACATGTGTTGCCATACTTTGCCAAGAGGGAGAAAGAAAATGATTAGCCTAGGCTGTAGAAAATGTGGTACATTTCCAAGTTGTGTGTGAAAGGAGAAGTTCTGGAATGTTCCCTTTGCGAATCACAAGTAGAACTGCATTTCTTAAATTGCTACGTCCCAAAGTCTTGAGGGCAAATATGCATAGCTGTGCAAAGCCACTAGGCAGATGTTCTGAGGAACCAGTAAACCATGTGTTTGCACACACTTCAGTGCAACTGCCAGCTACGTCATCTTCAGCGATAACTCATTAAAATCTTCATAGTGGAACGAGTAACGTTCTAACGTTAGTCTAGACTACAAAATGACAACATATGGCCACCATCGTTTTTATGGAGCACAGGTGTTCAAGCACTAAAGAAATCAAAAGCTTATTTTTGCCCTTTTATGCTAACTGACCGTCTTCACCTCTTTAGTCTTAGTCTATTTAGTCCTAAACGATCATCCCTTTCAAACCAAAGCTAGGTCTCTTCCATCCCCAACATGCAGGTTTTCAAAAACATGTGGCATGTTGATAAGTGTGTTTTTTGCAATGTGCTAAAGCTTAATCAATTACAGTGACACACTGTTAGCCAACCTCTGATTCAAATGGCATGGAACAATAAACCTATTCCAAACAGAAGCAGGCAGGAGGGCTGGGAGACATTAAGGTGTCTTAACTCAACCTTCCACCATTTTGGATTCTGAGCCATTTTTTGCACCCCTCCATCAGCAGACTCATCCCTTAATTGATGGCTTTATACACAGTTTGACCCTTTATATATGAATAGGGGTGGTTGACCAGATCCATAAGAGAAACTGTTTTTATGCCATTACTCCAGGTCATGTGGTGGAATGCTATGCAAAAAATTCCAGGTGCAGGTACATCGAAGGCTGGTTCTGCCTTGAATTAGCAGGTCTGCTCAACACTTGTCCTACCATCAAAAATAAACTCAGCAAAAAACAATCCTCTCACTGTCAACTGCATTCATTTTCAAACTTAACATGTGTAAATATTTGTATGAACATAAGATTCAACAACAGACAAACTGAACAAGTTCCACAGACATGTGACTAACAAATGGAATAATGGGTCCCGAACAAAGGGAGGTTCAAAATCAAAAAAGTAACAGTCAGTATCTGGTGTGGCCACCAGCTGCATTAAGTACTGCAGTGCATCTCCTCATGGACTGCACCAGATTTGCCCATTCTTGCTGTGAGATGTTACCCCACTCTTCCACCAACGCACCTGCAGATCCCAGACATTTCTGTGGGGAGGATGGCCCTAGCCCTCACCCTCCGATCGAACATGTCCCAGACGTGCTCAATGGGATCGAGATCCGGGCTCTTCACTGGCCACAGCAAAACACTGACATTCCTGTCTTGCAGGAAATCACGCACAGTACGAGCAGTATGGCTGGTGGCATTGTCATGCTGGAGGATCATATCAGAATGAGCCTGCACGAAGTGTACCACATGAGGGAGGAGGATGTCTTCCCTGTAACGCACAGTGTTGAGATTGACTGCAATGACAAGCTCAGTCCAATGATGCTGTGACACACCGCCGCAGACCATGACAGACCCTCCACCTCCAAAATCGACCCTGCTCCTGAGTACAGGCCTCGGTGTAACGCTCATTCTTTTGACGATAAACACGAATCCGACCATCACCCCAAGTGAGACAAAACCACGACTCGTCAGTGAAGAGCACTTTTTGCCAGTCTTGTCTGGTCCAGCGATGGAGGGTTTGTGCCCATAGGCGACGTTGTTGCCGGTGATGTCTGGTGAGGACCTGCCTTAGAACAGGCCTACAAGCTCTCAGTCCAGCCTCTTTCAGCCTATTGTGGACAGTCTGAGCACTGATGGAGGGATTGTGCGTTCCTGGTGTAACTTGGGCAGTTGTTGTTGCCATCCTGTACCTGTCCCGCAGGTGTGATGTTCGGATGTACCGATCCTGTACAGGTGTTACGTGGTCTGCCACTGCGAGGACGATCAGCTGTCCGTCCTGTCTCCCTGTAGTGTCGTCTTAGGAGTCTCACAGAACGGACATTGCATTTTATTGCCTTGGCCACATCTGCAGTCCTCATGCCTCCTTGCAGCATGCCTAAGGCACATTCACGCAGATGAGCAGGGACCCTGGGCATCTTTCTTTTGGTGTTTTTAAGAGTCAGTAGAAAGGCCTCTTAAATGTCCTAAATCTTCATAACTGTGACCTTAATTGCCTACCGTCTATAAGCTGTTAGTGTCTTAATGACCGTTTCACAGGTGCATTTTCATTAATTGTTTATGGTTCATTGAACAAGCATGGGAAACAGTGTTTAAACCCTTTACAATGAAGATCTTTCAAGTAATTTGGATTTTTACGAATTATCTTTGAAAGACAGGGTCCTAAATAAGGGACGTTTGTTTTTTTGCTGAGTTTAAATGCATGTGTGGTGCAGGTACAATATTAGTATTAAGTTCTAAACTGCAACCTGGTCCATAAAATGAAACTAGAGACCCTTGAATATTGTTCATATTTTTCAAATGGAACACGTGCAATATGCATCCTTAGAGATAACTACATTACCATGTGTACTGTAAATGCATTTTGTCAACAGTAGCCTGCTGTTCAGGAAGTACCATGTGTTAACACTCCCCAATAGATATCTATATGGAATAGTAGTATTTGTGTGAACTTATTCCCTTTATTGTTGTTCAAATTACCTCTTATAGGCTAAGAAAACCTGCCACGTGACTGTATAATCACATGATCAGGAGTAGTACACAGAGCTTAATTACTTCTGAATATTCAAATAGCCCATCTGGTCAGTCTTCCAAACTGACCCCAGCCTAGTGCTGCCCAGAAAAACCAAGCCTTTTTTATCTGGCAACAGAGTATGCAAATGAGCAAATAATTGGATAAAGCATCAAATTTGTATAGTAGAAGAAATAAGAGGCAAGGTGGTTTGCGGACTATAGACCCCTATCCAGTTCACAACACACTGACGTCACGCAGATATGCGCGCAAACTCTCAGTGGCAGTAAGACAACCACCGCCATCTGTGCCCATTCAACATAGCCGGGATTTACATTTTTATTACTTCTAAAAAGAATTTTGGGATTCTCATACGCTTACGATGTTTTGATTCTTGCTTCAGTCGCTAAGATTATATTTGGTTGTGATCTTTGCAAAATAACTATTTTGGATCCAGCAGTTGTTAGCTAGAATGCTAACGCTCATTTATATTGTCTGTAGCAAAAGTCAGACAAAGAGCCATTTTACTGGTTGAAGTGTTTTTTAAGTATAATAATTTGCGATGACAAACATTAAGCAGTACAGCATTAAAATCCAAAAGTAGTGTGAAATGCACTCATAAGCAACATGTAAACATGTAAAAAGAAACTCAAAAAAGTTCTGGGACACTAAAGTCCAAGGAGAATAAGAGCACCTCCTCCCAGCTCCCCACATTGGCAGACTCGACAGCCTTGGTTTCTCAAATTATTGCCTCGCCTGGTTTACCAACTACTTCTCTGATAGAGTTCAGTGTGTCAAATCAGAGGGCCTGTTGTCCAGACCTCTGGCAGTCTCTATGGGTGTGCCACATGGTTCAATTCTCGGGCCGACTCTCTTCTCTGTATAGATCAATGATGTTGCACTTGCTGCTGGTGATTCTCTGATCCACCTCTACGCAGACGACACCATTCTGTATACTTCTGGCCCCTCTTTGGACACTGTTAACTAACCTCCAGATGAGCTTCAATGCCATACAACTCTCCTTCCGTGGCCTCTAACTGCTCTTAAACGCAGGTAAAACTAAATGTATGCTATTCAATCTATCACTGCCCGCACCTGCTCACCCGTCCAGCATCACTACTCTGGACGGCTCTGACTTAGAATACGTGGACAACTACAAATACCTGGGTGTCTGGTTAGACTGTAAATTCTCCTTCCAGACTCACATTAAGCATCTCCAATCCAAAATTAAATCTAAAATCGGCTTCCTATATCGCAACAAAGCATCCTTCACTCATGCTGCCAAACACACCCTCGTAAAACTGACCATCCTACCGATCCTCGACTTCGGTGATGTCATCTATAAAATAGCCTCCAACACTCTACTCAACAAACTGGATGCAGTCTATCACAGTGCCATCCGTTTCGTCACCAAAGCCCCATACACTACCCACCATTGCGACCTGTACGCTCTCGTTGGTTGGCCCTCGCTTCATACTCGTCGCCAAACCCACTGGCTACAGGTTATCTACAAGTCTCTGCTAGGTAAAGCCCCGCCTTATCTCAGCTCACTGGTCACCATAGCAGCACCCACTCGTAGCACGCGCTCCAGCAGGTATATCTCACTGGTCACCCCCAAAGCCAATTCCTCCTTTGGTCGTCTTTCCTTCCAGTTCTCTGCTGCCAATGACTGGAACGAACTGCAAAAATCTCTGAAGCTGGAGACTCATATCTCCCTCACTAGCTTTAAGCACCAGCTGTCAGAGCAGCTCACAGATCACCGCACCTGTACATAGCCCATCTGTAAACAGCCCATCTACCTACCTCATCCCCATACTGTATTTATTTATCTTGCTCCTTTGCACCCCAGTATATCTACTTGCACATCTACCATTCCAGTGTTTAATTGCTATATTGTAATTACTTCGCCACCATGGCCTATTTATTGCCTTAACTTACCTCATTTGCACTCACTGTATATAGACTTTGTTTTCTTTTGTTTTACTGTATTATTGACTGTATGTTTTGTTTATTCCATGTGTAACTCTGTTGTTGTATGTGTCTAATTGCTACGCTTTATCTTGGCCAGGTCGCAGTTGCAAATGAGAACTTGTTCTCAACTAGCCTACCTGGTTAAATAATGTTGAAATAAAATAAATCAATCAATAAAAAGAGAGGCTATTTTTGCTGGTTTTCTAAGAACTCCTCCTTGATCTGCCGCCTTCATGCGACAATGTTTGCAAACACAGAAAGGGTTTTACTGTAAACTCTGAGATGGGAGAAATCATACTTTTAATTGATATGAATGTAGTGGTTGTTTCTATTCTTAGACAAACTCAAGGATTGTAAGTGTTTGGATACTATCCAAATGAGTCTCAACCTCTAATATTCTAACTGTAACCAGCTGGTAGAAATTTGTCGTACTGATTTTAAAGTCACATGTACCTGATACTTTGTTCGCCCTTAACACCAAAACAAGTTCATGGGAAGCAAGCATAAACAGTCATTCAGACTTGTCAAGTGACTTCTACCCACCTCTCGTACCATTGACTTACAGCATATACATGCAGCCAGAGTGTGGATAAGGATAGTGGACAGTTCATGTGGTACTGTAGTAAATTCCTACAACATTCATCATAATCATTGGCTCATTTCATTCCCGTCTTCCTTCGATGACTATGAATAATTGTTGTGGGAATGACTACTTCTGAATCCTCTCCCAGACTCAAATAGCTCTGGGCCATCTACACACACCCATCTACACCTTACCACAAAATTCCCTGCATTTTTTACAGCTTACAACTTTATAGGCAGGAAGTTAGTAGAGAGAAAAGTAGAAAGTGAAGTGACCAAGCCCAAAAGCATTTACAGCACCAAGGGCTCATATGTCAAATGAGATGGGGCTTGTAAATTAAGCATTGCATTGTAAGGTCTACACCTGTTGTAGTCGGCACATGTGACAAAATTTGATTTGAAAAGTCATGATTTTGGAGTCCACTTTAGTAGGCTACTATATAAATGATGTTGTATAAGAGTTTATATTGTATCATGTTACTTTTTGATAGAAATCAAATGACAAACAATGAGTTTGTATACACTTGAGTTGTATTTTGACTGGGCAGTGGTCGCTTGGAACGGCTCAGATTTCAAGATTGAGACAATGACGTTATGAAATCCATTCAACCGTTAGGATGGGGGAGGGGCGCCTACCTTAATTCCTATCAAAAAGGTGTGGCACTTGGAAAAGTCAGAGTAACACCCATGCTTGCACTTAAACGGACTCAATAGAAAAACAAAAACGAATAAAAGTTGTACTGTTTGTATACATTAGTGTTCTACTAAAACCAGTTATAAAAGGGAACAAACCAACGGTGTGTTTTCAATGTAGGCTACTTGTTCACATTCTCTTGGGTAGACCATTCGTGAACAGTAAAGAAATTGGATACATTTGAAACAACTTTACCGAGGTTATCTGTCTGATGTTGCAACCACTTGGCTCCAATGTTGCAATTCACTGTGTTTTAAGTGTACAACACTTCGGCGACAAATCGGCATATTTTCACATAGGCCGAATTTCAACAAATGTTCTCGTAAATAAAATGTTACTTACTTCTGCAATAACTGCTCATGGTCGGATTTGATCTTTCCCAATTCAATCTGCAACCTCGCGCGTTCTTTGGCGGTGTCATCGAGAGATCTTCTAGCGTCAGCGAGCTCGGTTTCATACAGTGATTTTAAACCAGTAAGCTCCCGGGTTCTTACGTCTTCCTTCTCAGAAATCTGCAGGTGAAGAACGCTGTTTTCGGACTCTAGACTCCGGACTTTGTCGATATAAATGGCTAGACGGTCGTTCAAATTGCAGAGGTCTTCTTTCTCCTGCAACCTGGATATCCTCGTGGGGCTCAATGGAGTGCTACCGGCGGCAGAGCGGGTGCTTATTCTTTGGCCGGCCGGAGTTGAAGTTGCGGTTGCCATTATGAAGCAAAAATGCTGAATCAAATAGAGAAATATACATTCAATTAAATACGGTTTAAAAACGACAAAATATATATATATTAAACGGTGGGAAAATTATGACCACGGCAAAGCTGTAGGACATGAAATACAGGTCGCCTATCCGCTAACCTAAGCAAAAAAAATAAAAGGCTACAAAATATATCAATTCACAACAGAAGGAAGTAAACCAAAAGTAGCTCACATAAAGCAATATAAAGCAGGCAGGCGGTGGAATGGGGTTAGAAATATAAGAAAGCCGCAAAGCTCATGCAAGTATCTTACTTTGTCTCAACCGAAAGAAAGCAGGCTTGACGAATATGGCCGCTCATGAATATGTAAAACTAACGTGACTTCAACCAACCAATGGTAACATGCAACGCAATATGTCCTTTCAACTTTAGCATTCGAGACAAAATTCAAAATAGATGGAATGCGTTTTCATGCTGCGCATCGTGTACTCCCTAGGCGGACGGTTGCCTCCCACAACGTATCCAATGTTGCGCCAAAATAACCACTAAAACAACCACACGTGGTCAGTATGAGAAACCTCTGTATTTTATGCAACATATACTTATATATATATTTATGCGTGTCGTATAAAATACAGAGGTTTCTCATATATATATATATGGCCTAATATTTCATTTTTATGGATTTACTCTGCGTTTAATTAGATACCCATTTTATTAAATATTTAATTAGTAGTCCAATGTGACACTTTTAGTGTAGGCTAAATAACACACACAAAATGAATGTTTTGATTATGACCATTTAAGCTATAACCTCTTGCCTCATATGAAAGATTTTAAATATTTAATTAACAGAGTTGGTAAGCTCAGTGTAGTGTTGTAAATTGTGAAGCCATGTAGGCCTATGTAAAAAGTATATAAGCCCCCCATCACACCTGTCACTAGGCTACCACAAGAGCTCCTGCCAGATGGTCAACTTCACAGCACTGACAGACTACAACAAGCAGTGGAGGCTGCTGAGGGAGGACGGCTCATAATAATGGCTGTAAAGGAGCGTATGGAATGACATCAAACACATGGAACCCATGTGTTTGATACAATTAGACTAATTCCGCACCAGCCATTACCACAAGCCTGCCCTCCCCAATTAAGGTGCCACCAACTCCTGTGACAACAAGGCTTAACAGGGCATGTGATAAATAACCTACTAGTCAAGAGATCTTTTCTCTGGGTTTCCAAGATATTACACAGAAGGTTATAGGCTTGTCATTGCTCTCACGTAGCCTAATCAAAGTAGTAACTCTGTCATTGTTGTTATTTTAAATATGCCAGTGAGTGAATAGATCATTCATACAATCCACAAAACATCACAATATTGAAAAAATCTATAAATCTATTGATCTGTGTCTAAAATGGGGTAGTACAGAACATGTACTGTAGGTGTAGTACTGTACAGTTGTGGGACACATTGACACTTTATTTTGTCAACAGTCAACCCTGTTCACTGCCTCAGGCTTGTATTTACTGGCACCTCTGCTGTCTGTCTACTGCACTCTGACAATATGATAATGAATCAATGCATGCATCTCACAGTATATGACCTTTGTACAGAAGCTGCCTGTATTTTTTTGGGGGTTTGTTAAAGTTGCATGGTGTTTATTTCTTATTATCATCATTTTTCTTTCTTTTCAGTTTATTCTTTCTGCTTGTATTTATATTTTGATGTATTTTCTGTAATTTATGTAATTCAGGGCTCATCTTTGAAAGACACATTGGTCTCAGTATGACTCTGATAAAATAAAGATTCAATAAAAAAAATAAGATTACAATTATGACATAACATTCAATAACAAACAAAAGCTTGATTACAAAATAAAATTAAAAGATAACTGTATGAACATATATACTTGATGATGATAGTATTTTATAAAGCAAATGCTGACAGACCTCTAAAAGGTTTTGGTCAGAGGGGCCAAGTTGGACTTTGCAAGCACCCTCTTTTTACTGAAACCAGTTGGAGGTGTGAGCACATTATTTGACACGATGTAATGCAACATACTTTCCTTTTACAGTCTGACCTTCACCTCTCCTTGTGATGCCTATCTCTCCAAAACAGATTCAAGGCATCAATCAATCAAATGCTATTTTGTCACATGCTTCGTAAACAACAGGTTTAGACTAACAGTGAAATGCTTACTGATGGGTCCTTTTCCAACAATGCAGAGTAAAAGATAAAAAAATAATATATATAGAAATAGTGAAACAAGGAATAAATACACAGTGAACGAGTAAAAAATAACATGGCTATATACGGGGTTTTCCAGTACCGAGTCAATGTGCAGGGGTAAAAGGTAATTGAGGTAGCTATAGACATATAGGTAGGGGTAAAGTGACTAGGCAACAAAATAGATAATAGCAGTAGCAGCAGTGCATGTGGCGAGTGTAAAAGTTTTTGTGAGTGTGTGTGTGTGGGATCAGTATGCATGTGTGCGCATGTTATATGTGTGTGGACGTATGTCTTTTGTGTGTGTGTGTGTTGGGGTGTCAGTGTAAGTATGTGTGAGTTTGTGGGTAGAGTCTAGTGTGTGTGCATAGAGTCAGTGCAAGAGTTAGTACAAAAAAGGGTCAATGCAGGTAAGCAATTTGAATAGCTATTTAGCAGTCTTGTTTAGCAGTCTTATGGCTTGGGGGTAGAAGCTGTTCAGGGTCCTGTTGGTTCCAGACTTGGTATACTCTAACGCTTCCCGTGTGGTAGCAGAGAGAACAGTCTATGACTTAGGTGTCTGGAGTCTTAGAATTATTTTAAGGCCTTCCTTTGACACCGCCTGGTATAGAGTTCCTGGATGTCAGCGAGCTCGGCTCAAGTGATGTACTGGGCAGTACTCACCACCCTCTGTAGCGCATTGAGGTCGGGTGCCTTGCAGTTTCCATACCAAGCGGTGATGCAGCCAGGCAAGATGCTCTCAATGGTGCAGCTGTATACCTTTTTGAGGATTTGAGGGCCCATGACACATTTTATCAGCCTCCTCAGGGGAAGAGGCGCTGTCGTGCCCTCTTCACAACTGTGTGGGTGTGTGTGGACCATGTTAATTCCTTAGTGATGTGGACACTGAGGAACTTGAAGCTTTCGACCTGCTTCACTACAGCCCAATCGATGTGGATGGGGGAGTGCTCGCCCCTCCGTTTTCTGTAGGCTGCCTCATCATCATTGGCGATCAGTCCTACCACCATTGTGTTGTCAGCAAACTTGGTCATGGTGTTGGAGTCATGTGCGGCCACGCAGTCTAGGATGAACAGGGATTACATTAGAGGATTAAGCACACACCCCTGAGGGTCCTGAGCTTGGTGATGAGCTTGGGGGGGTGTTGAATTCTGAGCTGTAGTCAATGAACAGCATTCTTACATAGGTATTCCTTTTGTCCAGGTGTGTGAGGGCAGTGTGGAGTGCAATAGAGATTGCGTCATCTGTGGATCTGTTGGGGCAGTATGCAAATTGGAGTGGGTCCAGAGTGTCTGGGATGATGGTGTTGATGTGAGCCATGACCAGCCTTTCAAAGCATTTCATGGCTATGGATGTGAGTGCTATGGGGCGATAGTCATTTAGGGCAGGTTACCTCAGCATTCTTGGGCAGGGGAGACTATGGTGGTCTGCTTGAAACAAGTTGATATTTTAGACCGGGTCAGGGATAGGTTGAAAATGTCAGTAAAGACACTTGCCAGCTGGTCAGCGCATGCTCTGAGTATGAGTCTTGGTATTCCATCTTGCCCTGCGGCCTTGCGGATGTTAACCTGTTTAAAGATCTTATTCGCATCAGCTCCGGAGAGCGATATCACACAGTCGCCCGGAACAGCTCGTGCTCTTATGTATGGTTCAGTGTTGTTTGCCTCTAAGCGAGCATAGAAGGCATTTATCTCATCTGGCAGGCTTGCATCGATGGGCAGCTGGTGGCTGGGTGTCCCTTTGTAATCCGTGATAGTTTGCAAGCTTTGCCACAGGTGTCAGAGCCGGTGTAGTAGGATTCCATATTTGTCCTGTATTGGCATTCTGCCTGTTCAATGCCTGTTTATGTTTAGGCATGAACAAATCCACATATTTTCAGAAATGTATCATATCTGTAGTTACCTTATCATTTATGTATCCTTTTTTTTTAAATGTATAATTTCAATAAATATCCTAACATGATATGTAATATTCATCCTCATATGTATGATAGAAAATAGGCTAAATCTGACTCATGAAATGTCCAACACCCAAATTATTTTACCTTTTCAGGCACCGCATACATTTGCACCACATTCAGTAGTAGGCTATACAAGGCACTGAAAGGAAAACATCGTCATATTTAATCCAAGTTGCTATTTCCAAAGCACATCTCTGCTATCTCTGTTTAAAAATGCAGCATCGGAAATCCAGAACTCCAATCACAACACATCTTTTCTGTAAAGATGCAAACGTAGGTCAATCTTTGCTAAAAAAACGTATTGTATTCACACCCTAAATCCTTCTGCTTGCCCTGTTTGTTATGGACGATGGATGCGATGGGTGCAGATTGGGTCATCAGCGGCGGTCCCTCACAGTCCAGACCCAATGTGGTGGTAGTGTTGGTCTGTGATCCACTCCAAACTGAAAATGCATAAATAATTAATAAAAATTGTGTCAATATTGCACAAAAATATTGTCATTTCACATATTACCACATATTACCACATATTACCTGCTTCATTCATAATGAGAAAACTAACTGGAACAAGCTAACGTTAGCTAGCTAAGTTGCTAATTACCTAGCTAGCTAAGTTAGTTAACTGGCTATCTAATATTAACTAGTAATACAAAATACGCCTAAACGCATTAAAACGTTAGCTGTCACCTTGAGGCTTGATAGGGGGTTAAACAAAATTCCTGATGGGAAGGCAATTTTGTTATTAGTTAGCTAGCTAGGCTACCAGTTAGCTTTTACCCCACTATCAATCCTAGCTAGCTAGCTTTCCCTACTGGCTGCTGGCCAAATTAGCTAAAGTTTTTGATTCTAGTTACTAAGATAAAAAAAAAAACATCTCAAATTAGCTATACACTTCAGCGTGAACTTCTTTGTGGTATTTTCTGAACAGCTTCTCACTTCTTTGTTACTCTAGTCGTCAGTTCGAGCACACACCGTTTACACACTCATTTGTGGCGCCAAAATGTAAAAATTACAGTTTGGACTCCACAGCAGATGTGATTCTTGTTGCTAGGCTACCAGTTACTGTGGTTTTAGCTTATGGTTTGAGCGTGTTTATCCAGAAGGAATACAAAAAGTATAGCTATTGTCTGAAAGAATGATATTGATTAAATATTTGTCAAATTATTGAACATGTCCTCAAAATTCAAATAAGCATTAAAAAACATGTGCTTAATAGGCATATCAAAATGCATATAATAATCCTGATATGGTCCTCAGTCAAGAGCATGTGCATTGTATATGCTGAGGAAATATACTATGTAGGCCTACTGTCAGTATTTGTCCACATGAAAATAGCATGTCACATACTTCAAGATATTGAATGAGCCCATTTCCGGCCATAGGAAATGTCCATGTGTGTTATTCGGAGTAATCCCTATATCAAATGTTGAAAAGACACATACAGATTCAGAATTTGTCAGGATATGGTACATATCCACAAAACATTCATAGGAAATGGTCTATATTCTGTAGAATATGAAACATGTGTCATATAAAGACATCCCCTGATATGGAAATTTTTTAACCAGTGAATGTTATCGGATGATGCAGTCTGTGCTAGCGAAACAGTCCTGTAGCTTATCATCCACTTCATTGGACCACTTCAGAATTTAGCGTGTCACTGGTACTTCCTGTTTGAGTTTTTGCTTGTAAGCAGGAAGCAGAAGGATAGAGTTATGGTTTGATTTGCCAAAGGGAGGATGAGGGAGGGCCTTGTATGCATTTCTGTGTGTGGAGTAAAGGCAGGGTTGGTTAGTTACTTTCTAAATGTAATCCGTTACAGTTACAAGTTACCTGTCCAAAATTGTAATCAGTAATGTAACTTTTGGATTACCCAAACTCAGTAACGTAATCTGATTACATTCCGTTACTTTTAGATTACTTTCCCCTTAAGAGGCATTAGAAGAAGACAAAAATGTATGTTACCAATTGAACGACATCTATTGCAGGAAAATCAACGTTAAGGTTTACATATCTGGCCATATATGGATGTTCCATTTTACTTTATGGTTTGGTTATGTAGGCTTCTTCTAACCCATCAGCTTCCTACTACATATAATAATAAGATTAAATTATATCTTTACATTAAAAACCAAAGTCTCAGATTTCCAGTCATTCCAATACATTTTATACCCCTTGATCTTCAAGAATAGGACTTGGAAATATGGAAGTATAGATTAGCCAAATTGTTTTACCTGTGTCACGCCCTAATCTGTTTCACCTGTTCCTGTGGTTGTCTCCACCCCCTCCAGGTGTCGCTTATTTTCCCCAGTGTATTTATCCCTGTGTTTCCTGTCTCTCTGAGCCAGTTTGTCTTGTATGTTAGTCAAGTCAACCAGTGTGGTTTTCCCCGTTCTCATTTTGATAGTCTTCCTGGTTTTGACCCCTGCCTGACTCTGGACTACTTTCCCACCTGCCTGATCATCCTGCCTGCCCTGACCTTGATTCTGCCTGCCCTTCGGTACCTTTTGGACTCTGAACTGGTTTTGACCCTTTTGCCTGTCCACGACCATTCTCTTGCCTTACCCTATTGGATTAATAAATACTGTAAGACTCCAAACATCTGCCTCCTGGGTCTCGCCTTGTGTCATGATAACCTGAGCATAACCCCAAAACTGAGGACTTACTGAAATGTGCTATTTACATGTGAAAAATGAATACCATATGCTGCATTTGCTATAGGCCTATTGTTTACCTTTTTGTTGGTGACACTTTGATATCTTGATAATATGCAGCTGTTTAAATTGAAAATCCAGATGAAACTATAATAAAACGGTCGCCCTGCCTCTGTTTTGGTAAAAAGTTGAGGGATGTTCATGTAAAAATGTAACCACTCTCAGATTAATAGTGTCATAACGTTGGCCTGTGGGTAAGGTTTATGACCCCCCCATAAATACCTTTCTCCCTTCCCTCTCTCTCTGACTCTACTGAAGGACTCTTGAATAGCCTTTGTTAAACATAGAGAGTCTGGGAACATCAAACAAGTGGGGGGAAAGGAACCATATTTCGGTAATAGAACCAGTTGAAAATATGCGTTGGTACTTAATGAATATGATGTCAGTTCGGTTGTCATCTGAGACATTATGACTGATGACAGAACAACATAAACTGTATCTGGGAAAGTTTACACATTCTAGTTATCAGATTCACATGGAATTGTTGTGCAATTTAAATGTTTGAATATGAAACTATTTGTGAAAAGATGAAATGTAATTTTAGCTTCCAAATGAGAGAATTGGGTTTTCATAAGGTTAGAGCTCTGCTCAATCAGTGGCCCGCCCCTGTGAAGAGACATTGATTATAAACTATGAAACACACCCTTCTCTCCCTCCACTATATAAGCCCTTGATGAAAATATAACGTTCTGTTCCGAGTACGCGAGGCCTGCAGCCTCTGCATTAAAAGGGCAAATAACTTTCTGTTCCGGGTACATTAGGGCGACGGTCCGATGTCAGAAGGATTCAGATAATATCTACAGAACTAAGCCAACTTCAGCGTGAGCTTTGGTTGCGAATGGTATGAACTTTGAACTCTTATTCACTACAGAAGTGATACCTCCTAGCCGTTGAGTTAGCAGCGGCCGCTGTAAACATGGGCTAGGAAAGGACGGACGACGGATCCAGTCTAACACACAACGACGATACTACAACGTATACCATTTACCACCAGAGACATTCTTCCGAGGACAGCAAGATCTCTGTTGGGCAACACGGCCAGCATCTACGACCAACCTACCAAAGCGCAGCTCAGAGTAAATATTTATTGCATTTCCTTTTTCCAAATGGGTGGTAATTTTAGAATGCATAAGATACTGTATTTACGATAGCAGAGCTTCTCCCTTTGTTCCTCAGTCTTCCCGCTCTTTCACTCAAACCCAACCCCCTTTCCTTTGTGTAACCAGTCGTCATGTCGGCTTCGTCCACCAGGGTCGTTTTCTGTATGACATCATTTGCATTCTGTGTATATGTAATTCTGTGTGATTAGTTAGGTATTTAGTAAATAAATAATTAAACCCAATTTTGTACTGCTGATTCAACTTGTTAGTCAGGGTTCGTGAAGATTACCAAGAATTTACAACTTTCAGATGAGACTGAAATAAGGTGACGATTAATATTGACTGCTATTGATGTAAAATATTACTAGGTCTTTGAGAGTTTATTCGGAAGATAACAGCTCTATAAACACTCTTTCGTGGTGCCCCGACTTTCTAGTTAATTACATTTACATGATTAGCTCAATCAGGTAATATTAATTACAAAGAAAGAATTTTATAGAATAGCATGTCATATCACTTAATCCGGCATAGCCAAAGACAATACATAATTGGTGCCCCGTGTGAGGAATCTACAATAGGATGACGCTTTCATTTTGATTCAGCCTATATAAAATTTAAAAGCAGATTACATAATATACCAAGTTTATTATACACATCATGGGAGTTAGAGACAGTAATTATTGGTGCGTGTGTGCTCTGGAGAAATGCCTCCGTGTTGTGCTCTGACGTAGTCAGTGGGTAGTGTAAGCTATACATTCCTGTATGAAGGCTGATAAAGCTATCTGAGAAATAGAGCGTTTGGCCAAACGCAGGGCTATTTCTGCCTCGCGCGTTTCAGACGTGTGTAGGCTCGGTCATTGTTAATTTCTCGAGCGAGGACAAAGAACCAGCTGATTGAAATTCAGGAGATATTAGTTTGACCAGCGATAATTGTCTCTCTGTCTCTCGCGCGTTTCCACGCGAGTAGACCACGGTGCATTTCGTTGTTTGCCGCGAGTTCCGGTTAAAACATCGTCAAATAATGCTGAAAAGGGTTTGAACATAATATGTTATGAGTAAAACCTTTCCCACAACAAAATGTTGTGCATTTTTCAGGCATAAAGTAGGATTAGCTTGCATGAGATGCTAAGCTAACAAAGGGAAAACAGCCATTTTGTTTTCCTGGGCCACGTTGAAATTCCTCCGCCTTGCGGAACGGAAGTCCCGCCCCAGGTACTTCCTCTTGATTTCAGCGTGTGCCAGCAGGGACCTCTGAAGAAGTCACCAGTACTTTCCTTCAAGAAGAATTAGTCAGGTGACACTCAAGTTGTTACTTATGATATCCAGACGGATATCAATGTCTTATTCAATTGAACTAATAAGTGAAATTGCCAGATTTACATTCTCAAGTGGATCTTTTAAATAATATCCAAATTGGTGAGTTTTCTAAATGAGACATTGTAAACTTTTTCCAAACTAACCTAGATGAAGCAACTTCTCAGGTTAATTAAAGTTTAATTCCCAAATAGCCTATACAGGTTTGATTTATCATTAAATTGATTAATCAGTAAAATTTGCTTTTTGCCAAACCCATTCAGTAATCCAGTACTGACAGAAGTCCCGCCCCAGTGGGAATCCCATGTGGCTTCGGCCCTAGGGAGAAGTGTACCATAGTGGTGAATGTTCCCAACATTTGATCTACTGTTTACACTTATGATATCCAATCAATGGAGATTGTATGGATTATCGTCTCATTCAATTTAATAAGTTAAATTGTTGAACATAACTTAATGTTCTTCCAATCAAATGAGACACTTTTAAACTTCTCATATTAACCTGGATGAAGCAACCTCTCAGGTTAATTAAAGTTTAATACCCAGATAGCATACCCAGGTAGGATTAATCATTGGCATTGATTCATTAATTCAATTCGCTTTTGCAAATTCATTCACGTCCAACTTCCACATTACTGGTACGGTACTGATTGTTTGTCAACATCTATAAATAGATTAAACTTGTCTTTGCATCTTCCAACGAATTCCAAACCCAAACTTTGAAAAGAATAGGAACATTTTTCCTAAAAAATGTTCTAATAATGTGCAACCTATCAAAGGAGGTGGTCACCACTCCTCTGCTAATTAGTGAACCTCCACCCATAAAAGGATTGATCTCTGACCTCAGCAGCGATACCAACCCTAATTATGCCATTAACGGAAAAACTGCCGAAATTGCGAACGCTCTCCAAAATCAACCATCAAACACAGGCTTGGTGATTTTCTCTCCACTTTAGCACTTATGTATCGCCATCAAAGGTTGGCATCGGTCCAATACCACAGTGCACAGCTGAAGCACGTGCAAGACATGGCTAACATGAGGGCGCAGGTGGAGAGAACTGAGCAACTATTGACAAAAGCAGGAAATGAAAACATTCTGCTAGTCGGGGAACTGCGTTTGAAATCTGAACAATTAAAAGTAATTGCAAATACTCATGACGATAAACGAGCACAAACTCTTCAACAAAATCGTTGTCTCCAGGAACAACTCTATTTAGCCAAAACTAAATACGATGTAGTCCACTCCAAACTAGATAAATCTGTCGAGTTATCTACAAACAGGAGAGAGCAATTTGATAACATGCAGGCAGTTTTGTTGAACGTTACTCAAGGTAACAATGTTCTACTCCAAATTCTGCAGACCAAAGACGATCACTTGATGAACACAATGACTAAGTTGGATGACAAATCAGCAGATCTCATTGAAGTCGCTGACCTATTTGAATGTTGAGAGAACTCGGGTGATGAAGATGGAAATTTTGATTTCTAAGCAAGCGGAAGAAATCTCATCACTGAATCTCTCGCTCCGTACTCAAGACCTCTATCTGCAAACCATGACAGATAAGTTTGAGAATGAAAGGAGCAAGTGCGACACTCACGTGTCCAAAATCAGGACTCTAAGTGCTCAAGTAGACTCTGCAATGCAGCAGAATACCACCCTTAGGTACCATCTGGAGGAAGTCCAGAATGGTCACGCTCTACAGCGTGACTATCCATCCAAGCAACCGAAGCCCGCTACTCACAGGTGTGAAGACGATAGGTTTCAGACTTTGCCTCCATCATGTGTCCCTCAGTCTTCCCCTCTTGGCCATTCGGCACTGAGTAATATGGCGCCTCTTGGCCAACAAAGCCAAAGCTCGGCTTCTCCTCTTGGCCTTTCGGCCACAATTTCCCCACAGGATGAAGCCAACCCTCTCCGCCCGCTTGACACGGAATACCTTGACAAACTCGTCAAGAATTTCCCCACCTTTGACCCCGTTCCTGGTCAGCCAAATGATACTGAGACATTCCTAGCTGACATAGAGGACGCGTTGGGTGGCTACTCGAACACTACGGGTTCTGACAGGGTTTACCTGTTGAAGCGAACGTCGAATAGACACGTGACGAGGTTCATTCGCCTACAACAGCAACACGTGCTAAATGACTACACTAAACTTTCCACAGCTTTGAAATTAGAATTCAGTGGTTCTGCGACTCGCAAACATGATAGGTCACTGGCTAACTGTTTTCTGTTTTCTGCCTGAGCTGCCTGTTTTTTGTTTTGGAGTCTCTTTCCTGAGGTTCCTGAACACACCCTGTCTGGTTGCCAGGCGACGAAGCTAGGTGGGAGAACTCTTGATTACCCGCACCTGCATCTCATCAGCCATCTGCACACCTGGTCCTGATCATCACCTCTTCTCTTCATAAGCCCTGACCTGACATCCATTCCCTGCCGGATCGTTAGCAATGAACAGTATGTTGTGTCAGCCTCATGTTACCAGAGTTAGTTTTGTTGTTCTGTACTTTTTGCCGGTTACCCCCGTTTACTCTGTCTACAGTCATCCTCCCGGAACATTCAACTCCCTTGCCTGGCCGTCGGTGGTTTCAGTGACATCATTGGATCTGCCTATTCACTCTCATCAACTCACCTCCGCTGCCGCACTGTCTCCTGGATTATTCTATTTTCACCTCGAGACTGTAAATAAATACTCACCTTCATTTTACTCACCTTGTCCTGGTCTGCTTCTGGGTTCAGCTTTAGAGAATCGTGACACAAATGTTCTTGT
Organism: Salmo salar; assembly: GCF_965601325.2. Lineage (NCBI taxonomy): Eukaryota > Metazoa > Chordata > Actinopteri > Salmoniformes > Salmonidae > Salmo > Salmo salar. The sequence continues at coordinate 172,757,148 of NC_138291.1, forward strand.
CGAACATGTATCCCACCTTCATTACCTACTTGGGCCCTGCAGCCCACAATGGCTTGCCTATCTTACAACTCAGAGAGCTTGCAAGCACAGCTTTTGAGGCATCAAAAGCTCGCAACGCTAAGAGCCCTGACCACTCGGTTTTGAAGTTTGACCAGGAGCACTCACTCCAGTTAGAGGGTGCATTATCAGGTATTGGACCGTTGAGAGATGAGGCACAACAACGGTTTCTACCACGAAACCACGAATCCAATAACCACTGCTGTCGAAATAACTGTAAAGTACGTCGCCATCAAAACGACTACCTCTACAATCGACCTGTTCGCTACGCTCCTGCACCCAACCCACACAAAGTGTCAGAGCACAAGGGTAACAAAGGGTTGAAGCATGATCAAAACGATGACCAATGTTCTCCAGAAGTTCCACTACGTGAAGAACTAAAGCGAGAAACATTTGAGAAAAGGGTAAAAGATAAGTCACAAGGACTGGACGGGGAATTACCGGACACCAGATCCGCAGGAATTAACACCCATAGCAAGGACGTTAAAATTCAAATCTCTCCCGCTCTCACTCGAGACCCTATCCAGGGGCCCGCTTGATTAAGAAACAAGCCCATGGGCTATGTCTATAGACTCTGATACAATGGTTGCGAAGAAAAAGGTCAAACACTTTGTTAAAGCCAAGCCCACTCAAAATCTGAAAAGTCGATCTGCTTCCACCTTGAACAGAAATGACACATCACGTCGTTGCGAACGACCACTCCACTTTGTGGGGAATATGTCCACTAAACACAAATCGAAACGACCATACCTGGAAACAGTCCTGGAAGACTGCTTAACTTGTCATGCACTAATTGATTCGGGTGCGACAATATCACACATCTCTCAAACATTGTTCGATGATCTCAAAAGAGCTTTGAAGCCAACTAAACGTTGGTTAAAAGTGGAACGATGCGACACTACACTTAGAGGGGTCACTCAGACTACCTCGCCTTTCACATTGAGAGTCATGCTGAAACTACACTTCCAGGACGTCTCGCTCGTTCACCCTGTGTATGTTACCAGCCTCGAAACTGTACCCCTGCTACTGGGAGCAGACTTGATGGATCGGTTACTCCCATTGATGGATTGGAAAACCAACCAGGTATGGTCATAGGCTACAGTGCCTTCTCCACCGACCACACTGTCTTCCCCTAACGCTAGCTGCAAAGCAGTCATTCATGACGAGTATCTGTCAAAAGCACCGCTTGGGAAAAAGACGTTTAGAAGCCTCTTGGTGCAGAATCCAATCCAAGGAGATATTACGATATCTCGACATATTCTATCAGCCAATCTGATTGACCATTCTTTTCATGATTTCGAGCCAGCTGTCTCTGTGAATGAGCAAGTTCCCTCCTCCTTGCAGTCGTGCAATACGGTAGTTGAATTGAACTTCTCGTGCCCTTCGGACACTTCTGCAAGCACTGCGGCCGTCTCAGCAAGAAAAACATCGATGCGCAGAGTATACTCTGCTTCTGATGATACACCTTCTTGTAGGGGACTGTCAACACTTACAATGACACTAATGGCATCAGTCCAGCAACTGACCCGATGACTCCCACTGGTGAAACACTTTGCGATATCACAGACCGATATCCTTGTCTCAGTTTGCAGGTACTGAAGAGGGCAAAGACACGGCAATAGACAGAGCTATGGATGCAAGGACTGACCATCCATGATATCAAAATGTATGCTTTAACCGTGTTTTGAGGCTATACAGTGTTTGTTTACATTTACAAACATTGGAGAAAGACACTTTCATATTTTGGGTTCTCAAGGAGTGTGAAGATTAAAAATAATTATCCCCAGGAATTTGATTGAGCAATTAAAGCCCCACTTTTAATCCATAGGCTGGGATCCGCACTATGCAGCAGTTGCAAGAGTGCATTTTTCACTGGCTGTCCGCTAGTTTAAAAAACAATGATTGACAGGCAGTTTAAACTTCTTGAATACAACCATTATTGTGTTCAAATACATATTTAGATTTGTGAACAGCCATCCACACCAACCAAAATCCGTAAGGCGCAAATAGCTAAATGAGAGAGCAGCAGTGTGATTCACATCAATGCGCTATGTAGATATCAATAATAAGTGATATCCACATCGCCATAGACTACACCACTGCTGTCATCCTTACCTCCAAACGTTTATTCAAGTTGGATAATCTTTGGATGCCAAAAGCAGCCGCACCATTGGAAGACATAGCTTGGACTGTAGCCTACAAAAGCCTATTCCGGCTCTTTCCCCACGATCTATCAAACACGTGGTGTGTCATCATAGTGGTGTCTGACTTGTGGTCAGACTCGATCAGGTGGAACAAACTTAAACGTGCGCCTTTTTTCAATGCTGATTTGAATGTCGTTGAGAAAACAGAGAAGTGTCAAAGATTTTTTTTTTGCGCAAACATCCTGCAATGCCTGCTCCCACTCCTTCTCCCCAGCATTACGCACTCCTGCCACCATCAGTACGCACACCTGCCTTTCCCCGTCATGCGCATCAGCGTATTATTGAACTCACCTGGACACAATCTCCTGTTTATTACCTCCCCTATATTTGTCTGTTCCCCGCAGCTGCATTGATTGTCTTATGTCGTTGTGTTGCCTGTGTGCCGACGCTGTGCGTGTCTTGTTTCATGTCTGTTCCTTATTAAATGTTGACTCCCCGTACCTGCTTCCCATCTCCGGCGTCGGTCCTTACAGAATGCAGCCACTACCAAATGAAGCATCGGGGGAGTGCTGGCTGTCAAGCCCTAGCTGGCTCGAGAGGTTTCTTGCCCCGGTTGGCTCGGAGGCGCCCATCCCATGTCAGGCATCAGCCGGATCATCAGGTTTTTACGCCCGGCCGGCTCATCAGGCTGCTACGCCTCCTCCGGATCATCGGACTCCCATGCCTCAGCGGGATTGACAGGCCTTCATGCCTCAGCCGGATCGTCAGGCACCTATGCCTCAGCCGGCTCGCCAGACTCTCACGCCTCTGCCGGTTCGTTGGGATTTCATGCCCAGCCGGCTTGTCCAGAACCTGTACCTCGGCCGGGCCGTCAGGCTCACCCAGGTGGGATGACGGGTGGTGCCCCTAGAGGGAGGGTACTGTCACTCCTGCTCCGGCTCCCCCTCCCTGGCGCTCGAAGGCACCAGGCTCCCAGCATTACACATTCTTGCCACCATCAGTACGCACACCTGCCTTTCCCCATCATGCCCATCAGCGTATTATTGGACTCAATCACCTGTTTATTACCTCCCCTATATTTGTCAGTTCCCCATCTCTGTTCCCCGCGGCTGAATTGATTGTCAAATGTTGTCGTGTTGCCCGTGTGCTGACGCTGTGCCTGTCTTGTTTCATACCTGTTCCTTATTAAATGTTGACTCCCCGTACCTGCTCTCGTCTCGGGCGTCGGTCCTTACACATCCTTTCTGAATTTAAAAGTAATCCTCAAAGTAATCATCTAGTTTTTCAAAAGTATCTGCAATCAGATTGCAATATTTTTGCTGGTAACGCATTGTTTACTGTTTTTTTTTGTAATCCCTTTAATGTAACTGATTACATGTAATCCGTTACTCCCCAACCCTTAGTAAAGATGATCTAGAGTTTTGTTGCCTCTAGTTTCACAGGTGACATGCTGGTAAAAATGGGGTGAAATGGTTTTCTGTTTCCCATTAAAATCACCAGCCACAAAAAAAGATGCCTCATAGACTGATCTCTCTGCTACCGCATGGCAGGTGGTACTGGAGCACCAAGTCTACATTGATGATGGCTCCGACAGAGATGGTCACCTCGCTTCGAGTTCTTAGGAAACTATGCAGTATTTCGTTTTTTAATGTATTATTTCTTACATTGTTACACCGGGAAATCTAAAGTCTTATTACATACTGCCGGGAAGAACTATTGGATGTAAGAACAACGTCAACTTACCAACATTACGACCAAGAATACGACTTTCCCGAAGACGATCCTCTGTTCAGACCACCACCCAGGACAATGGATCTAATTCCAGTAGTCGACCCAAAACAACGGCGCCGCAGAAGGGGCAGACGAAGCGGCCACCTGGTCAGGCTCCGTAGACGTGCACACCGCCCACCACTCCCGAGTACACTACTAGCCAATGTCCAGTCTCTTGACAACAAAGGTAAATGAAATTCGAGCAACGGTCTGTTTCACGGAAACATGGCTCTCTCGGGATATGTTGTCGGAATCGGTTAGGCCACCGGGCTTCTCCATGCATCGCGGGTGTATGCTTCATGATTAACGACTCATGGTGTAATCATAATAACATACAGGAACTCAAGTCCTTCTGCTCACCTGATCTAGAATTCCTTACAATCAAATGCCAGCCATTTTACCTACAGTACCAAGACAATTCTCATGAGTTATAGTCACAGCTGTGTACATTCCCCCTCAAGCAGACACCAAGACAGCCATCAAAGTACTTCACTGGACTATATGCAAACTGGAAACCATATATCCTGAGGCTGCATTTATTGTAGCTGGGAATTTTAACAAAGCAAATCTGAGAACAAGGCTACCTAAATTCTACCAGCATATTGATTGCGCTACGCACATGGGCAATACCCTCGACCACTGCTACTCTAACTTCCACAATGCATACAAAGCCCTCCCCTTGGCAAATCTGACCACGACACCAGCTTGCTCCTACCGTCTTATCGGCAGAAACTCAAACAGGATGTACCAGTGACGAGAACCATTCAACGCTGGTCCGACCAATTGGAAGCCACGCTTCAAGATTGTTTTGATCACACGGACTGGAATATGTTCCGGTCAGCCTCAGAGAACAACATCTACCTATACGCTGACTTGGTGAGTACATTTATAAAGAAGTGCATTGGAGATGTACTCACTGTGACTATTAAAACCTACCCTAACCAGAAGCCGTGGATGGATGGCGGCATTTGCGCAAAACTGAAAGCGCGACCCACCGCATTTAACCATAGAAAGAGGTCTGAGAATATGACTAATATAAACAGTGGTTATTCCCTCCGTAAGGTAATTGTCACGACTTCCGCTGAAGTCGGCTCCTCTCCTTGTTTGGGCGGCGTTCGGCGATCGACGTCACCGGCTTTCTAGCCATCGCCGCTCCATTTTCCATATATCCATTTGTCTTGTGTTGTTTCCATACACACCTGGTTTTCATTTCCCCAATTAAGCTACTTGTATTTAACCCTCTGTTTCCCATAATGTTTTGTGTGTAATTGTTTCATGTTATGTGGTGTTAGTTTATGCGCTTTACTTTTATGTTCAGTTTTTTGAGCACGTTTGATTTATTTAGTGCTCTCGTTTTGGAACTATAATAAAGTGCGCCTGTTCATTTTACTCTGCTCTACTGCACCTGACTTCGCTTCCAATACACCTTTTGACAGCAATCAAACAAGCGAAATGCCAGTACAGGGACAAGGTGGAGTCGCAATTCAACGGCTCAGATACGAGACATATGTGGCAGGGTCGACAGGAAATCACGAACAACAAAAAGAAAACCAGCCACGTCACGGACCTCGACGTCACGCTTCCAGACAAACGAAACACCTTCTTTGCCCGCTTTGGGGATAATACAGTGCCACCGTCATGGCCCGCTAACAAGGACTGCGCCCTCCCCTTCTCCGTGGCTGACGTAAGTAAAACATTTAAACGTGTTAACCCTCGCAAGGCTGCTGGCCCAGATGGCATCCCTAGCCGCGTCCTCAGCATGTGCAGACCAGCTGGCTGGTGTGTTTACAGACATATTCAATCGCTCCCTATCCCAGTCTGTTGTCCCCACATGCTTCAAGATGGCTACCATTGTTCCTGTACCCAAGAAGGCAAAGATAACTGGACTAAATGACTACCACCCTGTAGCACTCACTTCGGTCATCATGAAGTGCTTTGAGAGGCTAGTCAAGGATCATATCACCTCCACCTTACTGGCCACCCTAGACCCACTTCAGTTTGCATACCGCCCCAACAGGTCCACAGACGACGCAATTGCCATCACACTGCACACTGCCCTAACCCATCTGGACAAAAAGGATTACCTGTGTAAGAATGCTGTTCATTGACTACAGCTCAGCATTCAACACCATAGTACCCTCCAAGCTCATCATCAAGCTGGAGGCCCTGGGTTTCAACCCCGCCCTGTGCAGTTGGGTCCTGGACTTTCTGACGGACCGCCCCCAAGTGGTGAAGGTAGAAAACAACATCTCCACTTCACTGACCCTCAACACTGGGGCCCCACAAGGGTGCGTGCTCAGCCCCCTCCTGTACTTCCTGTTCACCCACAACTGCATGGCCATGCACGCCTCCAACTCAATCATCAAGTTTGCAGACGTCACAACAGTAGTGGGCTTGATTACCAACAACGACGAGACAGCCTACAGGGAGGAGGTGAGGGCACTTAGACTGTGGTGTCTGGAAAACAACCTCTCACTCAACATCAACAAAACAAAGGAGATGATGATCGTGGACTTCAGGAAACAGCAGAGGGAGCACCCCCCTATCCACATTGAAGGGACAGCAGTGGAGAAGGTGGAGAGTTTTAAGTTCCTTGGCGTACACATCACAGACAAACTGAAATGGTCTATCCACACAGACAGTGTGGGGAAGAAGGCGCAACAGAGCCTCTTCAACCTTAGGAGGCTGAAGAAATTTGGCTTGTCACTTAAAACCCTGACAAACTTTTACAGATGCACAATTGAGAGCATCTTGTTGGGCTGTATCACAGCCTGGTACGGCAACTGCACCACCCTCAACCGCAAGGCTCTCCAGAGGGTGGTGCAGTCTGCACAACGCATCACCGGGGGCAAAGTACCTGCCCTCCATGACACCTATAGCACCCAATGTCAGAGGATGGCCAAAAAGATCATCATGGACATCAACCACCCGAGCCACTGCCTGTTCACAACGCTACCATCCAGAAGGCGAGGTCAGTACAGACGCATCAAAGCTGGGACGAGAGACTGAAAAACAGCTTCTATCTCAAGGCCATCAGACTGTTAAACAGCAATCACTAACTCAGAGAGGCTGCTGCCTACATTGAGACCCAATCACTAGTCACTTTAAACAATGCCACTTTAAATAATACCACTTTAATAATGTTTACATATCTTACATTACTCCTATCACATGTATATATTGTATTTTATACCATCTATTGCACCTTGCCATCGCTCATCCATATACTTACATGTACATATTCTCATTCACCCCTTTAGATTTGTGTGTATTAGGTAGTTGTTGGGGAATTGTTAGATTACTTGTTAGTTACAGTGAGGGAAAAAAGTATTTGATCCCTTGCTGATTTTGTCCGTTTGCCCACTGACAAAGAAATTATCAGTCTATAATTTTAATGGTAGGTTTATTTGAACAGTGAGAGACAGAATAACAACTAACAAATCCAGAAAAACGCATGTCAAAAATGTTATAAATTGATTTGCATTTTAATGAGGAAATAAGTATTTGACCCCTCTGCAAAATATGACTTAGTACATGGTGGCAAAACCCTTGTTGGCAATCACAGAGGTCAGACGTTTCTTGTAGTTGGCCACCAGGTTTGCACACATCTCAGGAGGGATTTTGTCCCCCTCCTCTTTGCAGATCTTCTCCAAGTCATTAAGGTTTCGAAGCTGACGTTTGGCAACTCGAACCTTCAGCTCCCTCCACAGATTTTCTATGGGATTAAGGTCTGGAGACTGGCTAGGTCACTCCAGGACCTTAATGTGCTTCTTCTTGAGCCACTCCTTTGTTGTCTTGGCCGTGTGTTTTGGGTCATTGTCATGCTGGTGCATACTACCTCAATTACCTCGACTGACCTGTACACCCGCACATTAACTTGGTACTGATACCCCCTGTTTATAGCCTAGTTATTGTTATTTTATTGTCTTACTTTTTATACTTAAGTTTATTTAGTAAATATTTTCTTTACTCTTATTTTTCTTAAAACTGCATTATTGGTTTAAGGGCTTGTAAGTAAGCATTTCTACACCTGTTGTATTCTGCACATCTGACAATTACAATTTGATTTGAATGTGAATTTTCATGTTTGCTTACGGCCCTATGCAGCACGTTGAGTGCGGTCTTATTGCCATCATCGGTTTGTGGTGGTAAATAGAAATCTACAAAAACTAAAGATCGCACACCAGCTGTTGTTAACAAAGAGACACACCCCTCCTCCCTTTATCTTACCCGATTACGCTGTCCGGTCTTGACAATGCATAGAAAAACCAGCGAGTTATATATCCATGTCCTCGTTCAGCCCCGAATCTGATAAATATAGGATATTCCAGTTTTTCAGGTCCTTTTGATAGGATAGTCTGAGCTTATCCAGTTTGTTCTCCAGTGACTGAACGTTGGCCAATAGAACAGAGGGCATCCAGTTTGTTTTCCAGTGACTGAACGTTGGCCAATAGAACTGAGGGTATTGACGGTCTATTTGCTCACGGACGTAGTCTTGTCAGGTTGCTGCCTCACCTGTCTCTCTTTCACCCCCACTTCCTCTTTCAAGTCCCTGGATTCGGGACTAGTCCGGAGTAAGCAGAACATCCAGAGCTGACTACTCGTTGAAGTAGACATTTTCTTCTAAATCGAGGTTAGTGATCGCTGTTCTGATGTCCAGAAGCCATTTTAGATCGATGGCAGAGACATCCAAGATGGCGTAGCAGTCAGACATCTTTATCTTTGTCCTGTCGTGTCTTTTTACATCTTTTTCTTTGCATATCTTTTAAAAATATTTTCCTAAACCTCAACTTCTAAATACTCTCCTGCAACCCGCCTCACCCAATGTGGCGTGGATCTGTTTTTTTCTAAAGTATTTCTATTTACTTCGGATCTGGAATCCCTCAACTGAAGCTAGCCAGCTAACTACCTACCAGCTATCAAACCATTGCTAGCGGTCATCAGCTAACCTTTAGCTCGGAAAGCTCTCGCCAGTTCGAACAACGTGACTCAGACCAGAGCATAACGGACCTATTATAATTTTTAATATTTTTTTTCGCCCCATATCCCTGGATTCCTACAGCAAACTCTGAACATTTTCATCTGGTTCTTCGCAACTAGCTAACCACAATCCCGGGTGACTACTCCTGGCTAGCGTTTCCATCCAGGAGCAAGCACCAATTAGCCTGAAGCTAGCCCTTCCAGGGCTCCTGTGCTACCACCGAAGCCCACTCCTGGGCTACAATATCCGGACCCCTTCTACTGCCGGTATGGGGCACGGAACCCCGCCGATCCTCTACGACTGGAATACCGACATAATCTGCCCGAGGATTCCAACAGCCCCCTCATGCGCAATGTCCGCTGAAGGCCCATTCTGCTAACCGTGGCCTGCTAGCTACCTAGAGCTACTTGGAACCCTACTAATTCCACGACTGGTCTATCGACGTCACCGCACGAAGAGGCAAAAACAGACTTACCCACATCGCGACGTCCCCCAAAGGCTAACGCTGCCCTGGCGTACGCGCGCTGCCCCGGTCTGCTAACTGCTAGCTTGCCTGCCCCGGTCTGCTAACTGCTAGCTTGCCAGCCCCGGTCTGCCAACAGCTTGCTTGCTAACCCGATCTGCTAACTGCTAGCTTGCCAGCCCCGGTCTGCTAACTGCTAGCTTGTTTAGCCCCGGCCTACTAACTGTTAGCTTGTTAGCATCGGCCTGCTAACTGTCTGAATTTCCGTGTCCCCAGTCAGCCCAACCAATCACTGGACCCATATGTTCACTTGGCTACGCATGCCTCTCTCTAATATCAATATGCCTCATCCTGTACGGTCCTGGTTAGTGATTACTGTCTTATTTCACTGTAGAGCCTCTAGCCCTGCTCAATATGCCTTAACTAACCCTGTTGTTCCACCTCCTACATATGCAATGACATCACCTGGTTTAAACGTCTCTAGAGACTATATCTCTCTCATCATTACTCAATGCCTAGGTTTACCTCCAATGCACTCACATCCTACCTTACCTTTGTCTGTACACTATGCCTTGAATCTATGCTATCGTGCCCAGAAACCTGCTCCTTTTAATCTCTGTTCCGAACGTGCTAGACGGCCAGTTCGTATAGCCTTTAGCCATACCCTTATCCTACTTCTCCTCTGTTCCTCTGGTGATGTGGAGGTTAATCCAGGTCCTGCAGTGCCTAGCTCCACTCCCACTCCCCATGTGCTCTCATTTGTTGACTTCTGTAACCGTAAAAGCCTTGGTTTCATGCATGTTAACATTAGAAGCCTGCTCCCTAAGTTTGTTTTACTCATTGCTTTAGCACACTCTGCCAACCCGGATGTCTTAGCCGTGTCTGAAACCTGGCTTAGGAAAACCACCAAAACCCTGAAATCTCCATCGCTAACTATAACATTTTCCGCCAAGATAGAACTGCCAAAGGGGGTGGTGTTGCAATCTACTGCAAAGATAGCCTGCAGAGTTCTGTATTACTATCCAAGTCTGTACCCAAACAATTCGAGCTTCTACTTCTAAAAATTCACCTTTCCAGAAACAAGTCCACTGTTGCCGCTTGCTATCGACCTCCCTCTGCCCCCAGCTGTGCCCTCGATACCATATGTGAATTGATTGCCCCCCATCTATCTTCTGAGCTCGTGCTACTAGGTGACCTAAACTGGGACATGCTTAACACCACGGCCATCCTACAATCTAAGCTTGATGCCCTCAATCTCACACAAATTATCAATGAACCTACCAGGCACAACCCCAAATCCGTAAACACGGGCACCCTCATAGATATCATCCTAACTAACTCACCCTCCAAATACACCTCTGCTGTTTTCAATCAAGATCTCAGTGATCACTGCCTCATTGCCTGCATCCGTAATGGGTCTGTGACCAAACGACCACCCCTCATCACTGTCAAACGCTCCCTAAAACACTTCTGCGAGCAGGCCTTTCTAATCGACCTGGCCGGGGTATCCTGGAATGACATTGACCTCATCGCGTCAGTAGATGATGCCTGGCTATTCTTTAAAAGTGCCTTCCTCACCATCTTAAATAAGCATGCCCCACTCAAGAAATGTAGAACTAGGAATAGATATAGTCCTTGGTTCACTCCAGACCTGTCTGCCCTTGACCAGCACTAAAACATCCTGTGGCGTTCTGCATTAGCATTGAATAGCCCCCGTGATATGCAACTTTTCAGGGAAGTTAGGAACAAATATACAGGCAGTTAGAAAAGCTAAGGCTAGCTTTTTCAAACAGAAATTTGCATCCTGTAGTACTAACTCAAAAAAGTTCTGGGACACTGTAAAGTCCATGGAGAATAAGAGCACCTCCTCCCAGCTGCCCACTGCTCTGAGGCTAGGAAACACTGTTACCACCAATAAATCCACTATAATTGAGAATTTCAATAAGCATTTCTCTACGGCTGGCCATGCTTTACACCTGGCTACCCCTACCCCGGTCAATTGCCCGGCACCCTCCACAGCAACCCGCCAAAGCCCCCACCATTTCTCCTTCACACAAATCCAGATAGCTGATGTTCTGAAAGAGCTGCAAAATCTGGACCCATACAAATCAGCCGGGCTAGACAATCTGGACCCTCTCTTTCTAAAATTATCTGCCGAAATTGTTGCAAGCCCTATTACTAGCCTGTTCAAACTCTCTTTCGTATCGTCTGAGATTCCCAAAGATTGGGAAGCTGTCGCGGTCATCCCCCTCTTCAAAGGGGGTGACACTCTAGACCCAAACTGCTACAGACATATATCTATCCTACCCTGTCTTTCTAAAGTCTTCAAAAGCCAAGTTAACAAACAGATTACCGACCATTTCGAATCCCACCGTACCTTCTCCGATATGCATTCTGGTTTCAGAGCTGGTCATGGGTGCACCTCAGCCACGCTCAAGGTCCTAAACGACACAATAATCGCCATCGATAAAAGACATTACTGTGCAGCCGTATTCATCGTCCTGGCCAAGGCTTTCGACTCTGTCAATCACCACATTCTTATTGACAGACTCGACAGCCTTGGTTTCTCAAATGATTGCCTCGCCTGGTTTACCAACTACTTCTCTGCTAGAGTTCAGTGTGTCAAATCGGAGGGCCTGTTGTCTGGACCTCTGGCAGTCTCTATGATTCTCTGACCCACCTCTATGCAGACGACACCATTCTGTATACTTCTGGCCCCTCTTTGCACACTGTTAACTAACCTCCAGATGAGCTTCAATGCCATACAACTCTCCTTCCGTGGCCTCCAACTGCTCTTAAACGCAAGTAAAACTAAATGCATGCTATTCAATCGATCACTGCCCGCACCTGCTCGCCCGTCCAGCAACACTACTCTGGATGGCTCTGACTTAGAATACGTGGACAACTACAAATACCTGGGTGTCTGGTTAGACTGTAAACTCTCCTTCCAGACTCACATTAAGCATCTCCAATCCAAAATTAAATCTAGAATCGACTTCCTAGATCGCAACAAAGCATCCTTCACTCATGCTGCCAAACATACCCTCGTAAAACTGACCATCCTACCGATCCTCGACTTCGGTGATGTCATCTATAAAATAGCCTCCAACACTCTACTCAACAAACTGGATGCAGTCTATCACAGTGCCATCCGTTTTGTCACCAAAGCCCCATACACTATCCACCATTGCGACCTGTACGCTCTCGTTGGTTGGCCCTCGCTTCATACTCGTCGCCAAACCCACTGGCCACAGGTTATCTACAAGTCTCTGCTAGGTAAAGCCCCGCCTTATCTCAGCTTACTGGTCACCATAGCAGCACACACTCATAGCACGCGCTCCAGCAGGTATATCTCACTGGTCACCCCCAAAGCCAATTCCTCCTTTGGTCATCTTTCCTTCCAGTTCTCTGCTGCCAATGACTGGAACGAACTGCAAAAATCTCTGAAGCTGGAGACTCATATCTCACTCACTAGCTTTAAGCACCAGCTGTCAGAGCAGCTCACAGATCACTGCACCTGTACATAGCCCATCTGTAAACAGCCCATCTATCTACCTATCTCATCCCCATACTGTATTTATTTATTTATCTTGCTCCTTTGCACCCCAGTATCTCTACTTGCACATTCATCTTCTGCACATCTACCATTCCAGCGTTGAATTGCTATATTCTAATTACTTCGCCACCATGGCCTATTTATTGCCTTAACTTACCTCATTTGCACTCACTGTATATAGACTTTTTGTTTTCTTTTGTTTTACTGTATTATTGACTGTATGTTTTGTTTATTCCATGTGCAACTCTGTGTTGTTGGATGTGTCGAACTGCTTTGCTTTAGCTTGGCCAGGTTGCAGTTGCAAATGAGAACTTGTTCTCAACTAGCCTACCTGGTTAAATAAAGGTTAAAAAAAAGATAACTGTAAAAAAACACAAAATAGCAGAATTGGTCAGGAGCCCATAAAACACCTTCTATCCACTGTAGCCTCCGTCTTACATTTTACTGACAATTAGGCCTACCCCTATAATGACAATTCGGCCTATCTCTATTTTTTTGCAGATCCAAGAGGACCAAACAGTAGATTAGTAATGATTATACTTTTGATTAATAACATCAACTTAAGTATGATCCTGATTAATACATTATGTAATTGCACAGTGGGCCTTCTTGGATGAGACAAAATAAATTATTGTGGAATGATTGAAGCCTATAGCTCCAACAGAGGACATAACTGTAACGATGTGCGCTGAGAGTCAGGAAGTAAGTTCAGGGAGTGAGTGTTTAAATAAATACACCATAAGAACCACGAACAACACACAGACATGACACAGGAACAGAAACAATAACACCTGGGGAAGGAACCAAAGGGAGTGGCATATATAGGGAAGGTAATTAGGGAAGTGATGGAGTCCAGGTGAGTCTGATGATGCGTAACAATGGTAACAGGTGTGCGCCATAACGAGCAGGCTGGTGACCTAGAGTCCAGAGAGGGAGCACACGTGACAATAACATAGAATGTGCAGTGTTTGCTTTTAGGCATTACTTGCATCCTACATATCAAAAGCTTTGCGATGATGAAATTACAGAATAAGATATTGGAATTCCTGATAAATGTCCTCTGCCTCATCACCAACTTTGTGAACAGAGTGGGATAAAACAGAGGCTAGTCCGTGAGACCAGTTCCCTTCAAAGAAGGGAATATCTCATTGAGCATCCCCTGAAAGCTCCCTGATAATGCCAAATGTCTAATCTCAAGCTGAGGTATCATGTCGTTTGTTCTCCTATTCCAAGACAAGTCCCCCTTGGCCCTGGCCAAGGAGAAGGGAGTGTGTTGGCTACATACCAGTCAATCCTCACAAATGAATCACATTTTATTTGTCACATGAGCAGAATACAACAGGTGTAGACCTTACAGTGAAATGCTTACGAATTGGGAATTCTATAGTGTTTTGCACATTGCAATTGTTTTGCCTAAATTGTTTGACCATCTCCCATGAACTGCCAGCTCCCTGAACTACTTTATAGGTGAAAGAAGCCAACATTAACCATTTCAGACAACAAAATGAGCTGCTAATGCAGGAGAGGTTAGAAGGCGTGACATGTTGTAGGTTTACATTGACCTTCGGCTAAAGTTGTCCTGAACACTTCACCCCTCAATTCCTCAAGTATCACCTTTAAAGTTATACATTAACTCCCTCAATTATCTTGTCAGCAGATCAACAGTTTTGGAATTTCTAGTGTGTTTAGCTGTTCGAACCGAAACATACCTTATTATGAGGTGCTATGCCAAAATTACATAGTGTAAACCGAATCTCATCCAATGAACATAACAGGTTAAATTGTGTTATTTTACAAGTTTCTCAAAGCTATAGTTTGCAACTATACTGAACAAAATTATAAATGCAACATGTAAAGTGTTGGTCCCATGTTTCATGAGCTGAAATAAAAGATCCCAGAAATGTTCCATATGCACAAAAACCTTATTTCTCTACAATTTTACACAGAAGTTAGTTTACATACCTTTTAGTGAGAATTTCTCCTTTACCAAGATAAACCATCCAGCTGACAGGTGTGGCATATCAAGAAGCCGATTAAACAGCATGATCATTACACAGGTGCACCTTGTGCTGGGGACAATAAAAGGCTACTCTAAAATGTGCAGTTTTGTCACACAACACAATGCTACAGATGTCTCAAGTTTTGAGGGAGTGTGCTATTGGCATACTGACTGCAGGAATGTCCACCAGAGCTGTTGCCAGAGACTTGAATGTTCATTTCTCTAAACTGCCTACAATGTCGTTTTAGAGAATTTGGCGGTACGTCCAACTGGCCTCACAACCGCATACCACGTGTAACTACGCTAGCCCAGGACCTACACATACAGCTTCTTCACCTGTGGGATGGTCTGAGACCAGCCACCCGGACAGCTAAGGAAACTGTAGGTATGCACAACCAAAGAATTTCTGCACAAACTGTCAGAAGCCGTCTCAGGGAAGGTCATCTGCGTGCTCGTCATCCTCACCAGGGTCGTAACCTGACTGCAGTTCGGCATCGTAACCGACTTCAGTGGGCAAATGCTCACCTTCACTGGCCACTGTCACGCTGGAGAAGCATGCTCTTCACAGATGAATCGTGGTTTCAACTGTACCGGCAGATGGCAGACGTATGGCGTCATGTGGGCAAGCGGTTCGCTGATATCAGCGTTGTGAACAGAGTGCCCCATGGTGTCGGTGGGGTTATGGTATAGGCAAGTATAAGCTATGGACAATGAACACAATTGGATTTTTATCAATGTCAATTTAAATGCACGGAGAAACCGTGACGAGATCCTGAGGCCCATTGTCGTGCCATTCATTAACCACCATCACCTCGTGTTTCCACATGATAATGCATGGCCCCATGTCGCAAGGATCTGTACATAATTCCTGGAAGCTGAAAATGTCCAGTTCTGCCATGGCCTGTATACGCACCAGACATGTCACCTAATGAGCATGTTTGGGATGCTCTGGATCGATGTGTACGACAGTGTGTTCCAGGTCCAGACAATATCCAGCAACTTCGCACAGCCATTGAGGAGTGGGACAACATTCCACAGGCCACAATCAACAGCCTGATCAAGTCTATGCGAAGGAGATGTGTCGCACTGCATGAAGCTAATGTTGGTCACACCAGATACTGACTGGTTTTCTGATCCATACCTCTACCTTTTTTTAAAGGTATCTGTGACCATCAGATGTATATCTATATTCCCAGTCATCAACCCATAGATTAGGGCCTAATTTATTTATTTCAATTGACTGATTTCCTTATATGAACTGTAAAAGCTTTGAAATTGTTTTATATTTTTGTTCAGTGTTTATAACAAGTATATAACTTTTCTACTTGCAAAGTTTGCGTTTGTAAACATCTGTAAGCTTAATGCCTCTTACGTTTATGAAGTAACTTATTTAAGTGCATGTACTGTATGTAACTACTGAGAAACAACAATTAATTTTGAACTTCCTAAAATTTGACCAAAGCTTTGACGGTATCAAAGCTCCAACTTGCCAACTAAGCATGTCTGACAAAGTCCTTGCTGGCTGCAGGACAGAGACCTCTGTTCTGTCGGCTTGCAGTTTAGAGTTGGTGATTTGTAGATAAGCCAGTGTGTTCTACTAAACCCACCATTATAGCACGCTTGTGCCGCCTGTGCTGTAATTTACTGTGAACTAACTGTTAGGAGGAGACCCCAGAGCCTGTAATTCTACTGTTTGTCCTCTTCAGAGGGGCTGGAGGACAGATTACCTCTGAATTTCAGTCGGTTTTGGTGGGATGGAGTTTTGGCCTGCCTGATGACATCAACAGGTGGTAAATTAGTTAATAGACCAATAAAGAGAGTTCCAAACCTCTATGCAAATAACAGCAAATTTTCAGTTTTCCCCTCCCCACTCAGACCACTCCTAGACAGTCCTAGCAAAATTCTTACTTGAGAAATTGCTCTTTGTTAAGAAGCTATTTTCGTTTCTTTTTGACCATTTTAATTTAACTGTTTGCAGTGATGTTAGGCTGATGTATTTTTGTGGTGTTATGTATGTTTAAAAAAATTATAGGGCTCCTGAGTGGCGCAGCGGTCTAAGGCACTGCATCTCAGTGCTAGAGGCGTCACTACAGACCCTGGTTTGATCCTGGGCTGTATCATATCCGGCCGTGATTGGGAGTCCCATCGGGCGGAGCACAATTGGCCCAGTGTCGTTAGGGTTTGGCCAGGGAAGGCCGTCATTGTAAATAAGAATTTGTTCTTAACTGACTTGCCTAGTTAAATAAAGGTTGAATAACATAAAAAAAAATAACCAGGTTGTATACTGTTAATAAAAATATGTGTTTCATTTTGCTACACATGGATGGAGAGAGAGCGAGCTATGAAGGACAGAGGTTTGAGTCCCTCTGCTGGACATCAGATACGGTCATGTTTTCCAGCTGCTTGTCAACAGTAAAAGAAGGACAAGTGCATAATGAGGAGTTGAATTAACTCAAGGTTGAGTTAACAGGTTTAGTTAACAGGCTAACTCAAGACAATGAAAAAGTGATAAGTGATAATGAAATAATCATAACAATGATAACAAAAAACACAAGGACACTAGAAATGGCTTAGGGTGTTATTATTGTTCCAATAGTGCTGTATGATATTTTATATTAATAAAGCTTTATATAATAAGTATCAGCACATTATGTAGTTATTTATACATGGTCTGTGCTATCTGGGATCCTTGGGACATCCCTATCCCATTGAAGTTGACATTTTATATGGTAAAGTTTAGGGTTAAGGTTAGGTTCAGGTAAGGGCTATGGTTAAGGTTAAGGTAAGGATTAAAGTTAGGGTTAGAGTTTAGGGTATGGATGTCCCAAGGACCCCGGATAGCACTGACTATTTATATATGGTGTGGGATAATGTCTGTATGGAAAGGATAATAAAATGCCTACTTGTACAATAACAATGTTGCTTATGGCATTGTCATTCAGTTGAAATGTTTTTCTTTACTGTCTTTTGCTTTTATGTAAAAAACTAATATTTACAGTACTGTACAATACCATAGGCCTAATTATATGTGTATATCAAGGTGATGCCAGAAAGCAAAAAAACATAAATACTGGTTGCCAAATTGAAGCAATCTAAATGATCTCAAGATCTGAAGAGAGTGGGGACCAACCCTCAAATACAATTTGGTACATATGGAGCTGCTGAAAATGATAACATACCGTTACATTTCATGGCTGTTATTATACCCATCTATGGGCTTTCCTGAGATAATTTGTCTGGTATAACTTTTCTCTTGTTTCTTTTATTTCAAGAACATCTGTTTCTTTATGACCAAGTTGTGCCTTCTTTGGAAAGGTTTGAATTGTTGCAATAACGTCAGACGGAAGCAATATCCTTTTTTGGTGATATCCTGTTAGAGTTATTTTGAATGGCTCGTCAGACAATTGAAAAGTGTAGCCTATTTTGATGCCACACAAACTCGAGAGCTGCTTCGTGATGAGAGCCCCCGCAGTCTCCACTTGACCGGTGCGGCTCGAGACTATAAATTGGTTCGCAATGGTCATGGGGAGGACATGAACACCTGTATCTGCAAGTAGATTGTAGTTGGGGAAATTTGACTTATCTCGTCAGAGAAGCTTTTCGAAAGCAAGAAGAAAGTCTAATGCTCAGGAGGACCAGGGACAGAGAGCAGAAATGGAGAGCCCCATAAAAGAAGACAGGCAAGTCATATTATCTATGAATTTATGTTTTTTTAATTTGCCTACAAATTGACAAATTAAAAGGTATGTCTGGTCAATGAATGGCTTAAATTGAATGCACAATCTGGGATATCAATGAATGACATTGACTCTTGAAGAATATAGGCCTATGCCTTATGATCCTATTCGTTGTATAACTGTCATGCCCAGAATAACCAATACTCTATGGTGTTATGGTTATTTGAGTCTTGGTAAACAGATTCCAGAATGTGGTTTTAATTTAACAAATTATAGGAAATGATGCATTTAAATACTGTTATCATACAGTATGGTAATTGTGGTCTGAAAGTTTATTTCTTTTTTTACATGATTTCTCTTAGATTTATCTGCCGACCGTTTTACAAGGAAAATTATAAAGACATGAAGTTGGATGATTGGACACCTCCAGATGCTGATCTTACACAGAAGATGGTGACCCAAATAGAACACTATCTTTCTGATGAAAATCTAGCAAAAGATGCATTCCTTTTAAAACATGTGAAAAGAAACAAGATGGGTTATGTGAACATTAAGCTGCTGACATCTTTTAAAAAGGTCAGTTACTTTTCTTTTTCCTAATTTTCCAACTAATGCAATTGAAAAAAAATATCCTGTTTTAAATATGTTGACTTCAACATATTTTGTTATAACACATTTTTATATCAAGGCATTGAGATATTAACTTGACATTTACATCCATGTTCTATTAGATGAAGCCTCTGACCAAAGACTGGCGAGTCACAGCCTATGCCCTAAATTACTCCTCCAAACTAGAAGTCAACAAGGAGGGCAACAAGGTCCGTCGCAAAGACCCAGTACCAGAGTCCCTCCTGGTTCAGGTGCCCAGCAGACTTCTGTTTATGTGGAACATCTCTGCTGAGCTGACCTCTAGTGGCAATGGTGATGATGAAGACGTCCCTGCACCCCAGAGGAGCACTATGGAAACTGCCATCACTCTCCTGGAGCCCTTTGGAAGCATCTGCACAGTGAGGGTGTTCCGGCCGGGGAAGGAGCTCCCACCAGAAGTCCAGAGGTTCGCCTACAGGTACCCTGAGCTGTGCTCCCAGGAAAGTGTTCTGGTAGAGTATGAGGACTTGGAAGGCGCCGGCAGAGCCTACCACCAGCTGTCCCAGTCCGAGGACTTTGTGAGAGTCGTCCTGATCGGGATGACATCGAAAAAGAAAGCAGGGCATAAGTTGGGAGGCTGCGTTGAGGACAGAGGTGCCGGTAAAGGTGTATCAATCGCCAACCGCTGCTTGGAGCAGCACCAGTTCCGAGGGGATGACTCTTCGGCGTGGAGTTCGTCCGGCGAATCCGAGATGGCCTCTCCGATGCACATGCCTCGGTTCTCCTCGGGCCAGGTATGCAGGAGCCCCTGGGACAGCCCTCGCTCTAGCCCCTACCACAGCCCCAGGGTCCTCCGGACACCTCTGCCCACCCCTCCGCGGGTCTCCCCGCTCCTGGCCTCCGAGATGTGGAGGAGCCCCGACACCAGCCCGGATCTCAGTCGACGCAACTACGAGAACCCGTCCGATAGCAGCAGCCTCTGGTTCCAGAGGCGTAAACTGGCAGCGGTGCAAACCTCCTCCCTGGATGACAACAGCAGCAGTAAGCAGGGTCGTCTGGGCATTAAGAGGGTCCTAATGGGGGATTCCTTGCCCCCCGGGGTCATCCGGTTCCCCTACGGGCCAGATGGGACAAGAGGATTTCCCAGCTCCTTCGTAGGAAGAACACTTCAGTACACCCTCAAGACATGACCACAGACCAATGCTGTTCATGTTTTAGGAAGTAATCTACTGAATTGTATAGATTTCATCATTTTATAGTCTCGTATAGACCTGTGTGCAGGAAAAACTGTAACAAGCATTTTGAAGGTGAATTATAGAAATAACATTTAGGGACGGTATCTCGAAAATGTGTAGTTCTGGACTAAGATGCACTTACAATGGAGTATCTCCATTGAACATGCTATAAGGACTAGTACTTCTGTTATGCTGTTAAATCCTGTGGCTAACATCTCAACATCTACCCACAAAGTGACTATATCTTAACTTCCTATCTTTCCTCATTCTATGACTCAGCTGCAGTTATTTATATTCTTAAAAGGCCCAGTGCAGTCAAAAACGTGATGTTCTTGTGTTTTATATATATTTTGACACTATGAGGTTGGAATAATAATGTAGTAATGGCCTGTTAGTGTAAGAGCTGTTTGAAAAAGCCACCTGAAAGTTCTGCCTGTTTTGGTGGGAATTTTGGTGACATCACCAGGCAGTATATTAGTCAATAGACCAATAAGAGTTCCAAACCTCTCTGCCAATAACAGCTGGTTTTCCCCTCCCCACTCAGACCACTCCCAGACAGTCCTAGCGAAATTCTTGCTCGAGAAATTGCTCTTTGCTTAGAAGCTTTGTTTCTTTTTGACAATTTTTAATTGAAAACAATCACAGTAAGGTAATTGTTACCCAGAAATGATTTGATCAAAACAGTTGCTGTTTTGACTGAGTGCAGGTCAACATTGCACCGTGCTCTAGTGGAGAAAAGCTATTTGTTATAATACAGCCTGAAAATAAACTTCAGTATGTCGATTTGAATGAGAAACTGCCAATACGAATGTCGCCATGACAACATGGGAAACTGTCTGAGCCCTCTTGTACTGTGTCGAGAGTCCCTGCACCACAGCAAAGGGCTTCTATTCTGATTCAAAAAGCTGACAAAGGGGTTTGACAATGACGAAAATGATGCCTCATGAGAGCTCTTTTGTTGCCAATTTCGGTGTGTCTATTAAAATGTATGACGAAGTCTTTTGAATGGCTCAGGAGCGTTTACATGATTACTGTGAACTCCACCACCCATCATAAAATCACATTAGTATGAAAAGTAGGGGACCAAAAAAAGCATAATTTCCCATCCCATATCTGTTGCTGGCCAATCAATGACCACCACAGGGAAATATAACACACATCAGCCTGAATGGTGTACACTACCCATTCAGATGTGAAGAAATAAGACAAATCAAAATCATCATACTGTATTAAAGCAAAAGGTGGACAATGAATGAGTTTAATAATATTTTATATAAGGAATGTGTTAAAACACAGAAAACAGATTTTTTCGTAGATGTCTTGTCCAGAGACAGGGGAGAGCAATGGGTTAAAAACTGGAACAATTTAGTGATTTATCTCACAACACAACATAATCCGAACCCATCTCAACATAAACAAATGAAAAACAGACCAAAGGTCCTCTGAAGATGCATGCATTTTTCACAACACTCAAAACCACTGGCTTGTGATCAAAATAAAAAAAAAGGGTCAAACAAACTAATTTTATTTAAAGAAAAATCTCAAAACGAATTTGATCTTACTTCTAAGGATTGGTCTTAGTGCAGTTCCCCTGTACATGACAAACACTCAGATCCTGTTCAATCCAACTAGCGCAAACAAAAACACCCTATAAACATATACAGTAGATTGCCAGCTACAGTACTTGCTATCTGATTTTGCCATTCCTTTGGAGCGGTGCCACATTTCTTGCCTTACGTGCCATATTTCAATGTCATATTTTTACTTTACATTACATTTTAAATTGTGGACAAACAGAGCATTAGTAAAAAAGCCAAACTAAATCTTATGCTTTCCAGGATGCAAATATATGAGGGGTTGGTATCCATTTATGGAGAAAAACATTTTCTGTTGTTGAAATTATCAGTCAGGTGGTATCTGTGGTTAGTAACTAGCTGC
Organism: Salmo salar; assembly: GCF_965601325.2. Lineage (NCBI taxonomy): Eukaryota > Metazoa > Chordata > Actinopteri > Salmoniformes > Salmonidae > Salmo > Salmo salar. Next base: position 172,779,556 of record NC_138291.1, read on the forward strand.
TCTGTAAGCTCGTTACTAACGCTAACAAATCCTGATGCAAGCTTTGGTCTTCAACTGATTGATAAAGAGGACAACTTCATTTGTTAGACTAACATGAGGATGAAGGTCTAGTATTACATAGCGCTGTCGTGGACAGTAATTTACAGTGCATTCACCATTTTGTATCTGAGCAGCGTCCACCTGTCACAGTGGATGCCACAGCCTCATGGGACGTCCTCATTGGGACGTGCACAAGTTCAGACACTGGGCAGCCATTTTGGATCAAAAGACCTCCAGGTCGGCAGCGTTGTACACTACAGGTGTGTCCTCAGTGCCCATGGCAGGTTCTGGTTCCGGTTCCTGTTCCTGTTGGCCCTCCTCTTCGGCAACCACCTCTAGAGACTCCAAGGCCTCGTTGGTGTCGCTTGCGAACGTTTCTCTGGAGACGTCGTCGTGTTCCTGCAGGTTCAATGTGTTGATGGCCTGCTTCATCTTCTTGGCAACCACGTGTCGCCTTCGCTTCTGCGCTGACTTCTTGCCCTTGTACTCCTTCTGGGTTTCGTCGTAAAATATTTCCTATTTAGAAATGAAATGTTTACAGAAATGTGATTACTAAAAACGTAGTGTGTGCATATGGGGAGTACAGAAAAAAGATATGCCGACACTGATTCAGTGGGCGGGATTAGAGAAGTGCATGAAAAGCCACTTGATTTTACAGTCTCAAAAGTGTCATACCTTAAGGTGCTCACTAGAGATACTGGGAGTGTTCTTCAGCAAGTTGAGATACACCCCTCCAGGAGTCCGTCGCCTGCTGCCATCCTACAGTGAGGTGAACATATGAAATAATTTCACACAGACTTAACAAATGGTTACAGAACAGTCTAGCATAAAGGTACTAATTCAAATATGTTTTAGAAAGGCATGCAGTTACACAAGTGACGATTCATTGCGATAAGAATTGGGACATTATGGATATCATAACAGGAGTTGTCAATGAACTCAGCTGTATCGATCTCATATAAACTGAAACAAGAACAGATGCATACCATAATGTACACACCACCAGTTTCCTCAAGTGTGGCAGTCTCTCCAAGCAGTTCTATTGCTTTCTTCTTCCCAATGACTCTCACAATTCGCTCAATCAATTCCTTTTTGGGCTCTTGTAGCCTTGAGGGGAGAAAATGGATCCGCAAGTTAGTATGAGGTTATTGTACGACTGTGTGATATTGTTGACACTGTGGAAAGAAGAAAATAATGACATTTTATTTAGCCCGCATGGCAAGCCAAACATTTCATATGGCCAAATATGAAATAGCCAAGACATTCCAACCAACCAGCTCACCTGTGGGCTATCTCTTCAATCACCCTGTCGTCTGGGTCTTCCTCTGTGATCTCATACCGACCCTTGATGTCCATCTCAGCCCTGGGGCCCAGCCTCTCTTTGGCCGATCGCTTCCTCTTAAAATGGCCGCCCTCTTCGGCGGCCGGCCCGCCACGCTTCATGTACTCGTCCAGCTGAGTGTCCAACATGGCTACCTCGCCCGGCTCCTGTTCCTCCCTCTCCTTCTCCATGAGCTTGCGGGCCAGGACGTAGTTGTAGGTCTCCACCTGCCTGCTGGCCATGCTAATGGCACCATCCACACCAAGGAAATCCAGCTCAGCTTCCACTGCCTGCTGGGTCTGCTCCTGAACCACAGAGCCCCAGATGTTGTTGACTTTACGGCCGCCTGGTATGCTTGGGTTAGCCTGGGGGGCTCCGAAGTGGGGAGTGGGGACCGGGGCAGGTTGGGGAGCGTTGGAGCACTTCTGCCGCTTCCGCCTCCACACCGCTGCGTCCTCATCCGAGTCTGGTTCGCTATCGCTGGAGTCCACAGTTCTCATGGTGCTACGGTAGCTTGTGGATGACGGGGCTGTTTGTGGAAGGGCCCTACTCTGGAAAGACTGGCCACTGAAAACAGCAGCTGCTGCAGGCATCTAGGTGGTAAGAGAAGAGAAGACTGTCAGATCATTTTCAGATTTAATTATACAAGGCCATTTAAAAACCTCTTAAACATTAAGTCTGGTACGCCTGACTTTGAGCGGTTCTGGACTGGTTCCCACCTACATGTGTGTGTGTACAGGGCGCTCTGTGAAAGGCGCAAAATAAATTGTTGTGCACTCTGTGAATGCTCTGGTGGTCCCACTTCACATGGCATTCTCCTCTCTCATCTGACATGCAGTATGTGAAATCTGACACTTCACTTGCATAAGGAGTGACATGTCACATTTTCTGGCCTATCCAGACAAAGGATCGATTTCCTTTGCCTGTGAAACTAGCAGCTCCGCTTACAATACTGGATATGAAACAGTAGACCCTAGAGATTGCAGCAAAATCAGCAAATCTCACTGTGATATTCTCAGATGGATTTAGAGCTCTCAACATGAAAAATACCAAATCATTTTTTAGAATTGAAACAAGACCAATTTCTCTTCGTCACAGAGGGATGAATCGGTACTTAAAGCTGATGGTGTAATGAGTCAGCAGGCATTTGAATGGCGTCTCTGCTTCGCTCAGAGGACGCTGGGCAGAAAATGCTCTGTTGTAAGTTATATGAAATGGTGCTAAATTTGTATTTTACAGTTATAAGAAAGGTGAAATATTATAGTAAGTCCTTTCTAAATAGATGTCTAAACTATATTTAGAAAGCATTTCAAGCCCTATTCCCCCCACTTTGTGGAATAGGAAAACAATGTATGATTTTTCATATTTGTATCATTTGTACTGTGTACTGGAATCCTGAAAAGTGATTACCTCAGCAATTTATAGCTATTCATACCAGAAAGGTGTGATTTTAATATCTCTGGCAGTATAACTAGGTATTGTTTATGGCCCTCATGATAAATAATTACTTTGGGGTATATACATTTTTACATAAAATTGTACAGGTTTTAATACCAAAGTATTAGGCTCCTCTCATTACCGGTAGTTGACATGTATCTATCGTGGACAGATTCATGTGAAGTGACAATTTTGCAATAATTGTACTTCTAGATAACCAAGATTAGTCATTAGTTTAGTCATTGCCTAGTTAAATTTAAAAAAAATGTCATTAGATGACATGCAGCAGTCATAAATTAGCTTGAGTGTCCACACCATAGCAACGCAAGCTAGCTAGTTAGCAAAATGTAGCACACGCTTTCGATGCACTGGGACCACTGAGATTTGCAAAAAATATATAGTAATCTTTGTGGACAACGTGCTCCTCCAGCAAACTGTAACTAAAGACTGTTCTTCAATTTGTGCTGTAGCTACGTTGCAAAGCTAGCGTCGCGAACGTAGCTAGCTAGCTTTAACTAACGTTTGCTTCTATTCCCACGTTGGCAGAATCAAACAATCCATATTGTTAATGTTTAAGAACGTGTAATATAAGTATTTTCTTACCTGGGGTTTAACGTCAACTGTGGTTCCCATTTCTGAATCAGAGTTTGATCCAGAAATCTCTCCATCCTCCAAATCATCCATTGTATCTCTGTTAACACCCGCCATTTCTCCAGTCTTACTCGGAAGTAAATAAAAGTACCCACACTTACGTCACAACTTTTTTCCTCTTGGTAAATTATATTTAAATTCTTATAGTTTGTGATTCAAAAGCAAGACATGAACAATGCCCGTGTAAACATAGATTGTAGGTAGTTATATTTATTGAACTACAGTTTGCTGGTGTGTTCCTATACAAATGAACACTGAAAAATACTTAGCAGAGGACGGTTTCGATCCGTCGACCTCTAGTTATGGGCCCAGCAAGCTCCCGCTGCGCCACTCTGCTTTAAGTGAACCGTAGGTCAAATTGTATATGTCACATGCGCCGAATACAACAGGTGTAGACCTTACAGTGAAATGTTTACTTACAAGTCCTTAACCAACAATGCAGTTGTAATAAAATACCCCCCCAAATTAAGATAAGAATAACAAATGATTAAAGAGCAGCAGTAAATAACAATAGCGGGGCTATATACCAGGGGTACCAGTACAGAGTCAATGTGCGGGGACACCGTGTCGAGGTAGTATGTACATGTAGGTAGAGTTATTAAAGTGACTATGCATAGATAATAACTGAGAGTAGCAGCAGCGTTCCAAGCAGGGGGCATTGCAAATAGTCTGGGTAGCCATTTGATTAGCTGTTCAGGATTCTTATGGCTTGGGGGTAGAAGCTATTTAGGAGCCTCTTGGACCTAGACTTTGCGCTCCGGTACCGCTTTCCATGCGGCAGCAGAGAGAACAGTCTATGACTAGGGTTGCTGGAGGCTTTGACAATTTTTACGGCCTTCTGTGTAAAGTACGTAAGTAAAAATACTTTAAAGTACTATTTAAGTCGTTTTGGGGGGTATCTGTACTTTACTTTACTATTTATATTTTTGACAACTTTTACTTTTACTTCACTACATTCCTAAAGAAAATGATGTACTTTTTACTCCATACATTTTCTCTGACACCCAAAAGTAGTCATTACATTTTGAATGCTTAGCAGGACAGGAAAATGGTCCAATTGACGCACTTATCAAGAGAACATCCCTGGTCATCAGTACTGCCTGGCGGACTCACTAAACACACATGCTTAGTTTGTAAATGATGTCTGAGTGTTGGAGTGTGCCCCTGGAAATCCATAAATTACAAAAACAAGAAAATTGTGCTTTTGCTAGTTTGCTTAATATAAGACATTTGAAATTCTTTGTACTTTTACATTTACTTTTGATACTTAAGTATACACTACCGGTCAAACATTTTTCAAACACCTACTAATTCAAAGGTTTTTCTTTATTTGTACTATTTTCTACTAAGTAGAATAATAGTGAAGACATCAAAACTATGAAATAACACATATGGAATCTTGTAGCTATTTGAGATTCTTCAAATACTCCTTCGAGACTGTTGGAAAAGCATTCCAGGTGAAACTGGTTGAGAAAATGCCATGAGTATACAAAGCTGTCATCAAGGCAAAGGGTGGCTACTTTGAAGAATCTCAAATATAAAATAGATTTAGATTTGTTTAACACATTTTTGGTTACTCATGATTCCATATGTGTTATTTCATGGTTTTGATGTCTTCACTATTACTTCTACACTGTAGAAAATAGTAAAAATAAAGAAAAACCCTTGAATGAGTAGGTGCTCTAAAACCTTTGACCGGTAGTGCATTTAAAACAAAATACTTTTTGACTTTTACTCAAGTAGTATTTTACTGGGCGACTTTCACTTTTACTTGAGTAATTTTCTATTAAAGTATCTTTACCTTTACTCAAGTATGACAGTTGGGTACTTTTTCTACCACTGAGTGTTTGGAATACATTGAGCTCATTGACAAAACAGACCATGGGACACCTTTTCACATGGAGATGTATTTGTCAAAGGTTCATGGTGGGTCTGCTACAGCCTTTTGGGGGCCCTTAGCGAGATTTGGTTGATGAGTGACTGTAGATGACTGACTGGGGCTCTACTGCTTATGTGTCTTATGTCCTGGTTATAGTATTTATAAGTAGCAGCCATATCAGCCAGGGAAACGAATTGTTCTCACTTTTGGATAGAACGATTTTTCTGCCTGACTGTTAGGCTCTTTACCTGAATTGTTAGGATTTTCTTGTGATCACAACAAAACGGCTTATTTTGCTCAAATAAAGATGTAATTAAATTGTGTTTTTGAAAAGATGGGCCTGGCTGAGAATATAACATTCCGTTTTCTGCCTGAGTGTGGCACTGTTGGGCGCAATATTCTGCATTACCTTGTGACCAGAACAAAACTTCTTATTTTACTCAACTATAGATTGAAATAAATGGTGTTTCTTTTTTAAAAAATGGGCCTGGCTGACATGGACTGTTTCCTCACCTTATTCTTGTTGTGGTTATCCATGGTGGTTGAAATTTGACCAGGCAACAGGAGGTGAAAACGAAACAAGTACTGAAGCATACGACTTCTTATTCTACTCATCTAGAGATTTAAATACATTTAAATAGTGTTTCTTTGAAAAGATGGGCCTTGCCGCCTGGCTGACATGCAAAATTCTGTACATTAAGGAGAAAGGATCCACAGACACAGAGGCTGATTATCTTTCTGCACATCTCTTTATTTGCAATGCTGGCTGCCGTGGTTATTATATCATACGGTTATTATTATTATTAAGACATGCAAAAACACTGAGTGTACAAAACATTTAAAACATCACATAGACTGACCAGGTGAATCAAGGTGAAAGCTATGATCCCTTACTGATGTCACTTGTTAAATCCACTTCAAATCAGTGTAGATAAAGGAGAAGAGACAGGTTAAAGAATGATTTTTGAGCCTTGAGACAATTAAGACATGGATTGTGTATGTGTGCTATTCAGAGGGTGAATGGGCAAAACATTTAAGTGCCTTTGAACAGGGTATGGTAGTAGGTGCCAGGCACAGCGGTTTGTGTCAAGAACTGCCACGCTGCTTGGTTTTTCACGCTCAACAGTTTCCCGTGTGTATCAAGAATGGTCCACCACCCAAAGGACATCCAGCCAACTTGACACAACTGTGGGAAGCATTGGAGACAACATGGGGAAGTATCCCTGTGTGGGGGGGGGGATACTCAATATAAGGAATGTGTTCATAAAGTTTGATATACTCAGTGTATACAGAAAAGATGTGTTCAGATACAGTTGGTCTGTTGTGCCACCAAGGACCATTCTTGCAAAACTACAGGAGACCCCAATGAGTCAGGAGAACTTCCCCTCGTAAAAATCTGACTTTCAGTGCCAGATTTATTGAAACTGTAATTCAATGGGTTATAATGTACAAGCTGCCCAATACGATAGTCACAGATTCTTACCGAACTTACTGTGCATATCGATGCAAACTGACAATGAAATGATGCATACTTAAATGGAATAAACATATTGGTAGTTACATTTGGCTTAATTGTTATGCTTTAAGCCACACATAGGCCTATACACAAGCAGAGCCTATGTTCCGTTATTTTGGTCAAACTTGGGCATTAGTAAACATAGTTACCTTTCTCAGACAGTGTAGATCACCTCTAACTGCTCGAAAAGACACTTGCATATGACAACAACAAAAAATGCTGTTCATACCCAGCCTCATCAATTGAGAAATACATTTTAAATGCTGTTCTTCCCGGCCTTATCAATTGAAAAATACATTTAAAATGCTGTTCTTCCCCAGCCACAAAAACGACAAATGTTGGTCCGCAGCTTCATCAATGGGTTGCCTGAAACAGATTCAGAATTGTGGCTTCATTAATTAATTATACATTATATTGCTGACAATAAAATAACAATCGGTGCACAACAACAAGTACTCACGGCTCACTCTGACCTACAAAACATAGAGAATGGGACACTGAAGGTCAAGCCACACATGCAATGTGGAACCATCGGTGGCAGCTGACAGAAAAAAGGGCCATATAAAAACATGTGTACGTGAGTCATATCTATATAGGAGACTATTAATATACAGTGTTACTGAAATAGGTTGTTTTAAGGTAATCTTACCCATATAGTTTCTGTTGTTCCATCAGGTGTGGTTCTTTTTTCACACACTCTGCACAGTCTGTTGATGTTCTGTGGAGAGAGGCATATTTAAATGCATTTGTCAATGATTAGAACGTCAAGTGCAGGGCTATTTCAGGGAACATTTGGTCCAGGTGTTCCATTTGTGTAGAGAAATACATGTTTTCACCTCGTAGAAGGTACTCTGCAAACTGACAAAATAAATCTGAAATTTGGCATTCAATTCACACTGTGGCAGTAACTAGGACCAGTCTAAAACACACTATTACAGGAACAGTACCTTTACAGGAGAATGATCAAAGTCATGTCTCCAATGTCCACCTACTTTGCACATGAATGCTCCACATGAATGGTAATCTGGCTGATAGGGGTGTGAGACCTTGAGACCTTTCCACCTAGGGACTTTGCAGCCTTGCATTTCCATAAACTGCTTAAAATCACAAGAGCAGCATTTGCCACGGTTGCCTAATGAGGTTGAAAATGACCCATAGCTTTGTAAGAAAAGTTAAAGACTACATTAACTTACTTTGTTTTGGCTGTCCATGCTTTGCTTTCCCTCTGCTCCCCCTATGCATATAGTTTAGGTAGGTCACCTCCTGCTCTTTTAGTTACAAAACCTTTTCAAATAATATACACAGGTTACTTCAAGTACAAACGTATTAGACATTTTTACAGTAAGATACTTACCACCAACCTCCAGTGCTTACTGTAGCAGACAGGCCCCAACAGGAGATCATGCAACTACTCTCTTCTCCTTCCCCCCTTCTGACACAATTTAGAATGTCAGCCCATCACTTCAAGCTCAACCTCAACAAAATGGAGCCACTCTTCATCCCAGGTTCATCATGGTTGACAACTCCACAGTGTCCCCCTCCCAGAGTGCAAAGAACCTTGGCATGACCCTGGACAACACCCTGTTGGTCTCTGCAAACATTAAAGCAGTGATTCACTCCTGTAGGTTCCTGCTTTACAACATCCGTAGAGTACGACCTCGCGGCTCAGGTCCTAATTCAGGCAATTGTCATTCCGTGTCTAGACTACTGCAACTCTCTGTTGGCTGGGCTCCTCGCTTGTGCCGTCAAACTTCAACTTATCCAGAATGCCGCAGCACGCCTGGTGTTCAACCTTCCAACGTTCTCCTATGTCACCCCACTCCTCAACACACTCCACTGGCTTCCAGTCAAAGCACACATCTTCAAGACCCTGGTGCTTGCCTACGAACCAGCAAGGGGAACTGCACCTGCTTACCTTCAGGCTATGCTCAAACCCTACATCCCAACCCGAGCACTGCGTTCCGCCACCTCTGGCCTGTTGTCCCTCCCACCTTAGCCCAGTCAAAGCTCTTCTCTGTCCTGGCACCCCAATGATGGAACAAGCATCCCCCTAAAGTCAAGACAGTGGAGTCCCTGCCCATCTTTTGAAAAGATCTTAAACTCTACCTCTTAAATAACTGTCATGGGTTCTATGGGAGTTATATTTGTTGAGTGAAAATACCTACCTTGCTCTCAAGATACCTGTCTGGTGCCAGCTGCTCAATGTCCCAGGCGATATATTGTAGGGCCCAATCCTGCTACATAGCAGGCCCCCACAATTCCCTTCCAAACCCTATATGAAACAGAATGATCAGTGTCAACTCATTGATGTGGAAGTCAAGATGAGTCAATAAATTATTTACTTTGAAAAACTCACTCCTCATGGTTGACCTCACATGAACCACCATATCCTCCTCTTAATAGGAGGATTCAGGGGGTTGTGAGGAAGGGAAATCTATTGTGAAAACAGGGACTGGTGGGCAAGTGGAGACAGGAGGGCCGGAGGGGGAGGTGGTCCCGAGGAGACAGGCGGGACGTAGGGGAGAGGAAGGCCGGGAGGTGGACTAGCCGAGACCAGGAGGCACCAGAGTTTCCGAGGAATCTTCTCCTCTTCCACCTGAAACGGCACTAGATGGTCCAGGTTTATCTTGGGGAAGAGCTGCCTATCCAAATCCTTCCTGATGTCAACACTCTTCCCCTCAATGTTTGTGACTGTGTATGGGCCCAGGTTTTCCATCTCCAGTTTGCATCCTTTCCTCTGATGGCTCTTGATGTTTCTTCATAGGACCTTGTCGCCGACCTTAAAAACAACATAGTCCCCTTCAGCTAGTTTTTGCATCCTCGTTTTCTCCTGGGCTTTTGCCACATTTCTGAGAAAAATTGCAGTAATCTCCTCAGCCTTTCATAGACTCTCCTCGGCCAGGATGTCTTCAAAGCCTGACACACACCTATTAAGCAAGGAAAAGTCAAAACAAGCCACAGAAAGGTTTACTAGACACTAACAGAAATAGCTGAAATACTGTAGGAGTTCAAGATCACTGACCTCCTGAAATATGCAAGGTATCTCGCCTCTTTCCCAAAGAGGAGGAAGGACAGAGAGTACCCATTTGTCATCTGCTTCTTGGCCCTCAGCCCAAACATTATGGACTATAAAAAATTTGCGGAGGGTCCTGAAAATACAAGTGCTATTGTTGGACAGCTGATAGACATGGTAAAGGCCAGATTGTACACCTCAATATTTAAAATATCGAGCAGTTTGTCACTGTATCCAGTCTTAGTACCTACCTTTGAATGGTTTCATTCAGACGCTCCACCAACCCATTCATTTGAGGGTGATATGGCGGGCAAAAGCTCATTTGGATGCAAGTGTGGCACACAATGTCGTGTTTATCTGTGCATTTTCAGAGGAGAAAGTGCAATTATAAAAGTTATAACATTATTATAACATAATTATAACACTAATCCACATAATTGCATCACCATATGTCTTGTGCTTTCCCCAAATAATCATATTTCCATAATCATATCTTAAACTACATGCGGTAATCATGTGAAATTCTGAAACCTACATCACTAGCGAATTCGCACCCCTGATCCGTAAGCATCCGCATTGGAGCAACGAATTTATAAAACCAGGTGACAATGCACACTGACACCTCTTCTGCAGACTTCATCTTCACAGAGAATGCCTCACTACACCTGGTGAAGTAATCCACCATTGTGCAGATGTAGTCACCACTGTTGGGTACAAGTGGCTCCAAAAGGTCCATTCCCAATCCCACCGACTCCCAAGGTTCTGAGGTAATTCATACTGCCTTAATAACTGACGGCCAGTGTTGAGATTTATCGCCTTTAAATCATTGACATTGTCAACTCCATCATTTTAATTGTGCCTTTTTTGAATAAAGACTCCAGATTTTCACAGTTATAATTCATTTCCTGAATGGCACAACCAGATGAGGACTAGACACTACTCAGAGCCTGGTTCCTCTTTTGGTTTCTTCCTAGTTTTCTGCCTTCTAGGCAGTCACTGTGCTTCTGCCTCTGCATTGCTTTATTTTGGGGGTTTTAGGCCAGGTATCTAGAAAGCACCTAGTGACAACTGCCGATGTAAAATGGGCTTTAATTAAAACACAAATTTGAATGGAAAGGATTGATTTAGCTCTATTAGGATTAGGTCTCCATATGCACCAGACACATCACCTGTAAATTCATTGTTGTGAGTATTATTATCACACAGTTAAAAAGCACTTTTTGTTTGAGTGATTATCAAATGTAATGCCATATAAAGGTGTTGAATCAATGGCTCATACATTTGGGTAACAAACAAAAAAACAGCTGTGGAAATCCACAAATATAGAATTTGTCACCTCAGGTGTTCTGACCAGGTGTGGAGAGTCTTTGATCTGGGTGCACTTGCAATGAAGATCTCCATCTGTTGAAAGTAGATATTTGATAGGTTCCCTGAACACCCGTGGGTAATTTCCACACAAAGTATGTTTATGGATATTACTGGGCATGGCTAATCGGGATGCAAATGATCTTACCCTTCATCTCAAAGGTTTTATCCCTCTGTGTAAAGGCAAACCGTTCTGTTTTAGTTGCATTGTCCTGCTATCTGCTGTGGACTTTAAAGTAAAAAAAGGGGAGAGACTGTAATTGATGTAGTAGATCACTTTTCCTGTCAATGACTTTATTTGATCAACTTTATTTTGTGTACGTGTGTCCCTTTTTGAATATTTAATTAAACCTTCATTCAACCAAGAAATCCTTATTTTCATTGATGGAATTTTCAACAGACTGAACAGTCATGTACCAATGAGCAGAGGTGGGGAAAGTACTCAAAAGTCATACTTGAGTAAAAGTAAAGATACTTTAATATAAAACGACTCAAGTAAAAGTGAATGTAACCCAGTGAAATACTACTTGAAAAAAAGTCTAAAATATCCGATTTTAAATGTACTTAAGTACAGTGGTGGAAAAAGTACTACATTTTCATACTTGAGTAAAAGTACAAAGTAAAAGTAAATGCTATACATAAAATTCCTTATATTTAGCAAACCAGACAGCACAATTTCCATTTGTATTACTTTTTTTGACAGACAGGGCCATACTCCAACACTCAAACAAAATTTACGAAGGAAGCATTTATGTTTAGTGAGTCCACCAGATGTGAGGCAGTAGAAATGACCAGGGACGTTCTCTTTAAGTGTGTGAATTTGACCTTTTTCCTGTACTGCTAAGCACTCAAATTGTAAGTAGTACTTTTGGGTGTCAGGCAAAATGTATGGAGTAAAATGTACATAATTCTCATTAGGAATGAAGTGAAGTAAAAGTAGTGAAAAATATAGATAGTAAAGGTACCCTAGAAAACTACTTAAGTAATACTTCAAAGTATTTTTACTTAAATACTTTACACTACTGCCAATGAGATGAATTAGTTGCATTGCAGTTGTGTGTGGTGTTGTTGCCATTCAGCCTCATCTAGCCCTGGTATGGAATAACTGATAACTGACAAAATAGCTCAGCCGTAGGAAATCTTTGGGGAAAGAAGTCACAATTGCAGTTTGCATGACATCTAACAATGTCTTCATTATGTCTTAATTTAAAAATTAAAGCACAGTCTTCCTTTATTCACCATTTCATTAAGGAAAGAGCAATACCAGTATTAATGGCCAGCAGGCTCTGAATATCCATAATGACTACAGAGAAAGTACTAACACTTCAAGACCCTATGGTCTGATGGCTTTTTATAAAGCAACAGGCAGGTAGCAGGTAGCAGGTAGAGCGGGCCAGCTGGGATTGTGCCAGGCACGTCCAGATGTCAGGGCAGGGTTTCCTCAGTCACAGTCCAAGAGCCTCAGGCCCTCCGGAAGAGAAGACAGAGAAAGAGAAAAGACAAGGGTTAGTGACACCATGGCTAAAACCATAGGACACCACATTCACTGGGGGTAGAGAATAATCAATAGTATTGCTGTGGACACTGGATAATCTGACTAACACACACCTGTTGTGATACTGTAGGCCTACTTCTGTTACTTTTCTGAGTCAATTCAGTTAGCACTCAATGTCCTGCGTTAGTGTTAACCATGGCAGCCAGCATTGTAAATAAAGGCATGTGCAGAAAGGTAATCAGCCTCTGTGTCTGTGGATCGTTTCTCCTTAATGTTTGTTTTCATGTCAGCCAGGCCAATCTTTTTAAAGAAACACCATTCATTTAAATCTCTAGTTGAGTAAAATAAGTTGTTTTGTTATGGCCACAAGATAATGTAAAGAATGCGCCCAACAGCGCCACACTCAGGTAGAAAACGGAATGTTATATTCTCAGCCAGGCCTATCTTTTAAACAACTTCTTACTGACACCAATCCCGTAAGCGGGATCGAGTTTGTGAAAAATCAGAGCGCCACATTCAAAACCACAAATCTAATAATTTCAATTTCTCAAACATAGGACTATGTTACACCATTTTATAGATGCACTTCTCCTGAATCGAACCACGTTGTCCGATTTCAAAAAGGCTTTACAGCGAAAGCAAAACATTACATTATGTTAGGAGAGTACATTGACACAAATAACCACACAGCCATTTTCAAAGCAACTACATGCATCACAAAAACCCAAAACACAGCTAAATGAAGCACTAACCTTTGACGATCTTCATCAGATGACACTCCTAGGACATCATGTTCCCCAAACATGCATTTTTTGTTCGATAAAGTTCATATTTATATATAAAAACAGCATTTTACATTGGCGCGTGATGTTCAGAAAACATTCTGCCTCCAATACTGCCGGTGAATCAGCACTACAATTTACAAAAATACTCGTCATAAACGTTGATAAAATATTAAACTGTCATTCAAAGAATTATAGATGAACATCTCCTTTATGCAACCGCATTGACAGATTTCAAAATAACTTTACTGGGAAAGCACACTTTGCAATACACTAGGCAATACAGATAGCTGCCATTTTGGAGTCATCTAAAATATTAAATAGCATTACAAATATTCACTTACCTTTGATGATCTTCATCAGAAGGCACTTCCAGGAATCCCAGGTCGACGGTAAATGTTGTTTTGTTCGATAAAGTCCATAATTTATGTCCAAATAGCTCCTTGTTGTTCTCGTGTTCAGTTTAGCTACTCCAAATGTAGGAAGCGCAACGAAAATTTCACGCCGAAAAGTAAAAGAAAAAATCTATTTACGTTCGTTCAAACATGTCAAACGTTGTAAAGCATCAATCTTTAGGGCCTTTAGAACATGAAAATTCAGTAATATTCCAACCGGATGGTTCCAGTGTCTTGAAAAACGTTTTGGAACAGAGCTACCTCCTCATGTGAATGCGCGCCAATGAACTGATGTCCTTCCCTGGGTCTACATCTTCCCAGCCTTCTCATTCGGTCTCTGTTCATCGTAGACGCCTCAAACAACTTTCTAAAGACTGTTGACATCTAGTGGAAGCCTTAGGAAGTGCACAATGATTACTACGTCACTGTGAGTTCGATAGGCAATGCCATGAAAAGAGTCCACGCATCAGATTTCCACTTCCTGGTAGGATTTTCCGTCAGGTTTTTGCCTGCCATATGAGTTCTGTTATACTCACAGACATCATTCAAACAGTTTTAGAAACTTCAGAGTGTTTTCTATTCAAATCCAATAATAATATGCATATCCTAGCTTCTGAGTTTGAGTAGGAGGCAGTTTAATATGGGCACGTATTTCATCCGAATGTGAAAATACTGCCCCCTATCCTGAAGGGGTCACTAATTAAAGAAAACACAATTTAATTAAATCTTTATTTGAGCAAAATAAGTAGTTTTGTAGTGATCACAAGTAAATCCTAACAATTCAGGTAACTAAAATATGAATGTTCTATCATAAAGTGAAAACAATTAGTTTCCCTGGCTGATATTTTTATTTTTTATTTCACCTTTATTTAACCAGGTAGGCCAGTAGTTCTCATTTACAACTGCGACCTGGCCAAGATAAAGCAAAGCAGTGAGACAAAAACAACACAGAGTTACACATAAACAAACATACAGTCAATAACACAATAGAAACATCTATGTACAGTGTGTGCAAATGTAGAAGAGTAGGGAGGTAAGGCAATAAATAGGCCATAGAGGTGAAATAATTACAATTTAGCATTAACACTGGAGTGATAGATGTGCAGATGATGTGCAAGTAGAGATCCTGGGGTGCAAAGGAGCAAGAGGATAAATAACAATATGGGGATGAGGTAGTGGGGTGTGCTATTTACAGATTGGCTGTGTACAGGTACAGTGGTCGGTAAGCTGCTCTGACAGCTGATGCTTAAAGTTAGTGAGGGAGATATGAGTCTCCAGCTTCAGTGATTTTTGCAATTCATTCCATTAATTGGCAGCAGAGAACTGGAAGGAAAGGTGGCCAAAGGAAGTGTTGGCTTTGGGGATGACAAGTGAAATATACCTGCTGGTGCGCGTGCTACAGGTGGGTGTTGCTATGGTGGCCAGTGAGCTGAGATAAGGTGGGGCGTTACCTAGCAAAGACTTATAGATGACCTGGAGACAGGGGGTTTGGCGACGAATATGTAGTGAGGGCCAGCCAATGAGAGCATACAGGTCGCAGTGGTGGGTAGTATATGGGGCTTTGGTAACAAAACGGATGGCACTGTGACAGACTACATCCAGTTTGCTGAGTAGAGTGTTGGAGGCTATTTTGTAAATGACATCGCCGAAGTCAAGGATCGGTAGGATAGTCAGTTTTACGAGGGTATGGCTGCTACTTAGAAATACTATAACAGTAAATGAATAGATGACATTCACTGATATAAACCTGTCTCCAATATAAATCGCATAGTTTACATAAAATCACCGCGGACCTTTGACAAATAAATCTCAGTGTGAAAAGGCGTCCTATGGTCTGTTTTGTCAACGAGCTCAATGTATTCCAAACACTGGTGACAATCAGATGACCCAATGTCACGCTCGTCGTCGAACTGGAAGTATACTCGGACCAATGTGCAGTGTGATCTGGGTTCCACATATTTTATTTAAGTGATACGCACAAAACAATAAAGAATAAACGATACGTGAAGCACAAGCAGTGCTCATAGGCAACTACACAGAAACAAGATCCCACAAAACACAGTGGGGAAATGGCTGCCTAAATATGATCCCCAACCAGAGACAACGATAAACAGCTGCCTCTGATAGGCAGCCATTTCCCCACTGTGTTTTGTGGGATCTTGTTTCTGTGGCATCAGGCCTCCAGTGCACCTCCCCAGTCCAGTGCGCTTCCCCAGTCCGGTACGTCCTGTGCCTGCTCCCCGCACTCGTCCTGAAGTGCGTGTCACCAGTCCGGTGCTCTCTGCACTGGCTCTGCGCAATGGGCCTCCAGTGCGCATTCAAAGTCCAGAGCTTCTGGCGACGGTCCACAGTCCAGAGCTTCCGGCGACGGTCCCCAGTCCGGAGCTTCCGGCGACGGTTCACAGTCCGGAACCTCCTGCGACGGTTCACAGTCCGGAACCTCCTGCGACGGTTCACAGTCCGGAACCTCCTGCGACGGTCCACAGCCCGGAACCTCCTGCGACGGTCCACAGCCCGGAACCTCCTGCGACGGTCCACAGCCCGGAACCTCCTGCGACGGTCCACAGCCCGGAACCTCCTGCGACGGTCCACAGCCCGGAACCTCCTGCGACGGTCCACAGTCCGGAACCTCCTGCGACGGTCCACAGTCCGGAACCTCCTGCGACGGTCCACAGTCCGGAACCTCCTACGACGGTCCACAGTCCGGAACCTCCTACGACGGTCCACAGTCCGGAACCTCCTACGACAGTCCACAGGCCGGAGCCCTCCTTTGCGCCGGTGCCCAGTCCAGGCACGGTGTCCAGTCCAGCTCCAAGGCCGGAGTCTTCCTCTGTGCCGGTGCCCAGTCCAGGCACGGCGTCCAGTCCAGCTCCAAGGCCGGAGTCTTCCTCTGCGCCGGTGCCCAGTCCAGGCACGGCGTCCAGGAACGGCGTCCAGTCCCGCTCCATGGCAGGAGCCTTCCTCTGCGCCGATGTCCAGTCCAGGCACGGCGTCCAGTCCTGCTCCGTGGCTGGAGCCTTCCTCTGCGCCGGTGCCCAGTCCAGGCACGGCGGCCAACTCAGCTCCATGGCCAGAGCCTTCCTCGGCGCCAGTGCCCAGTCCAGGTACGGCGTTCTACCCGGCTCCATGGCCGGACCCGTGGTCTGGGTGGGGGCAAAGTTCCGCATCAGACCCGCCACCGATGCTGGCGGCTCCGCGAGCGGGTACTTCGCCACGCACCTGAGCCGCCTGCGACGGTCCACAGTCCGGAACCTCCTGCGACGGTCCACAGTCCGGAACCTCCTGCGACGGTCCACAGGCCGGAGCCCTCCTTTGCGCCGGTGCACAGTCCAGGCACGGCGTCCAGTCCAGCTCCAAGGCCAGAGCCTTCCTCTGTGCCGATGCCCAGTCCAGGCACGGTGTCCAGTCCAGCTCCAAGGATAGAGTCTTCCTCTGCGCCAGTGCCCAGTCCAGGCACGGCGTCCAGTCCCGCTCAATGGCAGGACGCCACCGATGCAGGCGGATCCGCGAGCGGAGTGGGTACTTCACCCCGCACCGGAGCTGCCACCGACGCTAGATGCCCACCCGGACCCTCCTCTATTGAGTCAGGTTTTGCGTCCGGAGTCCGCACCTTTGGGGGGGTGTACTGTCACGTCCTGACCATAGAGAGCCTTTTTATTCTCTATTTTGGTTAGGTCGGGGTGTGACTAGGGTGGGTGATCTAGTGTGTTTATTTCTAGGTTGGCCTGGTATGGTTCCCAATCAGAGGCAGCTGTTTATCATTGTCTCTGATTGGGGATCATATTTAGGCAGCCATTTCCCCACTGTGTTTTGTGGGATCTTGTTTTTGTGTAGTTGCCTCCAGACGTCCTATTTCATTAATTCTTTATTGGGTTTTTTTGTGTGAGTTTCATTGATTAAACATGTGGAACTCTACGTACGCTGCGCCTTGGTCCAGTTCTTACGACGATCTTGACACCCAATGATTTAGGTTGCCTAATAAACGATGCCCCCATCTGGTATGTTGTTGTTTCGTTTTACTACCCACATATACACTATATCACCCACCCTATATATATATATATATATATATATCATAAAAGTATATATATAAAAGTATGTGGACAGTAACCTTCAAATTAGTGGATTCAGCTATTTCTGCTACACCCGTTGCTGACAAGTGCATAAAATCAAGCACACAGCCACGCAATCTCCATAGACAAACATTGGCTGTAGAATGGCCTTACTGAAGATTTCAGTGACTTTCAACGTGGCACTGTCATAGGATGCCACCTTTCCAACAAGTCAGTTCTTTATATTTCTGCCCTGCTAGAGCTGCCTCGGTCAACTGTAAGTGCTGTTATTGTGAAGTGGAAACGTCTAGGAGCAACAATGACTCAGCCGCAAAGTGGTAGGCCACACAAGCTCACAGAACAGGACCGCCGAGTGCTGAAGCGCATAGCACATAAAAATCATCTGTCCTCGGTTGCAACACTCACTACCGAGTTCCTAACTGCCTCTGGAAACAACGTCAGCACAAGAACTGTTTGTCGGGAGCTTCATGAAATGGGTTTCCATGGCCGAGCAGCCGTACATAAGCCTAAGATCACCATGCGCAATGCCAAGTGTCGGCTGGATTTTTTTTACCTTTATTTAACTAGGCATGTCAGTTAAGAACAAATTCTTATTTACAATGACAGCCTACACCGGCCAAACCCCGACAACGCTGGGCCAATTGTGCGCTGCCCTATGGGACTCCCAATCACGGCCTGGAATCGAACCAGGGTTGATGTTAAGCTTGTCGCCATTGGACTCTGGAGCAATGAAAAAGCGTTCTCTGGAGTGATGAATCATGCTTCACCATCTGGCAGTCCGACGGACAAATCTGGGTTTTGCGGATACGAAGAGAACGCTGCCTGCCCCAATGCATAGTGCCAACTGTAAAGTTTGGTGGAGGAGGAATAATGGTTTGGGGCTGTTTTTCATGGTTCAGGCTCGGCCCCTTAGTTCCAGTGAAGGGAAATCTTAACGCTACAGCATACAATGACATTCTGGACGATTCTGTGCTTCCAACAGACCTTTTCCTGTTTCAGCATGACAATGCTCCGTGCACAAAGCGAGGGTCATAGAGAAATGGTTTGTTGAGATCGGTGTGGAAGAACTTGACCGGCCTGCACAGAGCCCTGACCTCAACCCCACCGAACACCTTTGGGATGAATTGGAACGCCGACTGCGAGACAGGCCTAATCGCCCAACATCAGCGCCCGACCTCACTAATGCTCTTGTGGCTGAATGGAAGCAAGTCCCCGACAGCAATGTTCCAACATCTAGTGGAAAGCCTTCCCAGAAGAGTGGAGGCTGTTATAGCTGCAAAGGGGGGACCATCTCCATATTAATGCCCATGATTTTGGAATTAGATGTTTGTCGAGCAGGTGTCCACATACTTTGGTCATGGTCATTGGTAGTTAAGTCAAAATTAACTGCAATACACTGGTCTCATAGCTGGCTGGCTGCAACCTCTCGTTTTACACTCAATCGAATCAAATCAATCAATCAATCAAATGTATTTCTAAAGCCCTTATTACATAAGCTGATGTCACAAAGTGACACCCACCCATCCACCCCGACTAACCACCCTACTTTAATTTTTGCCTTAAGTAACCATCTGTCCAAATGTAACCATACCAAATGTTGAACATATAACAATTTGAGTGTCCCGGATTTACATTTACTATATTACGTCTAGTCTATGAGACCAGGCTGATATATTAGCATAACTTGGCTACACAGAACCATGGCTCTCCAACTGAGGCGGGGCTTACTGAGTGCTCTTTGAAATAGGCGCTGGTAATGCTGAATTCCAACCAAGAGTCCAGGGTTCTTGTCTAAAAGCACGATTTTGACTGCTCATACAGTTCTGCTTCAGTACTCTGGCTTAACTGACACCCGGAACAGAAAGACAATTTCCATACACAGCCACATAGGGAAGTCAGATTTGAACATTCGTAATAAGACACTTTAATCATCACCGCTGTGCACAAAACATCCATTTAATTATTCAAATAATTGTCGCTTTTCCCCCCCCCCATCACTCACAGCGGAAGATATTAACATAGTTTCTAAACCCAGAGGAGCAACATCATGAGACTTCTGGAACGCTTGGGAAACAGACCAAACAGACCAGGTGTGGGTACGCGTACCAGTAAAACATGAGCCTATCACAATAAGAAATAAAACATGTAAAGAAAACTATAGGCTATTACACAATTTGTAATCATTACCACACGTCAGAGGCATAAAAATAATTGAATGGACTTAAACGGGTGGTAAAGCCTACGTTCCCCAAAATGTGATGTGGTTCAACATGACATCGCCTACAAGTGTGATCGTGGTTTTCTATTGAGAAACAGTTTCTGTTTATCCTCATACTGGAAAGGGAAAGGGGGATACCTAGTCAGTTGTACAACTGAATGCATTAAACTGAAATGTGTCTTCCGCATTAAACCCAACTCCTCTGAATCAGAGAGGTGCGGGGGGCTGCCATAATCGACATCCACGTCTTCGGCGCCCGGGGAACTGGACTGTCTTTGTTGACATTTTATATTCATCCAATGTCTGCCATGTTTTTGGATGAACTCAGTCCGGCTTTTAAACTTACTCTTGAAAGTTATGATAGTAGAATGCACATTGTGTCATTTTGAAATTGGTTAGTGCCTCATCAGTTCCTATGTTAGTCATTGCATACCTTAAATAACTATTTATAACTTGTCAGAAAAGTCCAGACCAACTAGCCCATGTCAGCTCACATTTTTTTATTTCGTTTTCTTTTTCTCCCATAGATATTGTTGTAATTTTTTTGTCACTCAAATATCACATGAATAGACATTAGACATGGCAAAATGTTTAGAATTGCAAGAGAATTTGCTTCAAACGGTCAACATTTTCTTTGCACCCCATGACAAAATATGTAGAATTGCAGCAAATAAGCTAAGTTCTCTCCACCAAGAAGTGGGGTGTGAACAGTTTGTGTCATGAATAGGTAGGGAGGGGCGAGGGGGGTCCTGGAAATCTAGAGTCCTAGGGACATCCTTACCCCCCATTGAAGTTGAAATGTTAAATAGTTAAGGCAAGGGTTGCGGTAAGGATTAAGGTAAGGGGGGTGGTGGAAAAAGTACCAAATTGTCATACTTAGTCATACATAGTAAAATTAAAATAAAGATACCTTAATAGAAAACTTACTCAAGTAGAAGTGAAAGTCACCCAGTAAAAGTCTCAAAGTATTTGGATTTAAATATACTTAAGTATCAAAAGTAAATAAATTGCTAAAATATACTTAAGTATTAAAAGTAAAAGTATTAATCAATTCAAATGTCTTAATATTAAGCAAAACAGACACAAATATTTTCTTGTTTGTTATTTATTCACGGATAGCTAGGGGCATGCTCCAACACTCAGACATAATTTACAAATGAAGCATTTGTGTTTAGTGAGTCAGTCAAATCAGAGGCAGTAGGGCTGACCAGGGATGTTCTCTTGATAAGTGCGTGAATTGGACCATTTTCCTGTCCTGCTAAGCATTCAAAATGTAATGACTACTTTTGGGTGTCAGGGACAATGTACAGAGTAAAAAGTACATTATTTTCTTTAGGAATGTAGTGAAGTAAAACTAAAAGTAGTCAAAAATATAGTTAGTAAAGTGAAGTACAGATACCCCCAAAAACGTAGTACTTTGAAGTATTTTTACTTAAGTACTTTACACTACTGGGTTGGGGGTAAGATTGAAGGTTTATAGAGTAGGGACGCACCAAGGATCCCGGATAGTACTAACCAATTAGGTCTGAAGGAGGTGCAGCGCGTGGACCAATCACTGGCGAATGTCACGAAGCCCCAAGTGGAACTTGCGTAGCACGTCGTTTATTGCACCCGATATCCAACCATGCAGCGCTGCTTCACATTAACCATTGTACGGCACTGGGCCCTTCGAAAGAAACTTCTCACTATCAGCTACCAACAATCAGCAGCCATGTCTACACTTCTGATAAACCAGCCCAAATATGCCTGGTTGAAAGAATTAGGCCTGAGTGAGGATAATGACGGTGTTTACAACGGGAACTGGGGAGGCAAAGGAGAGGTAAAACAAGCAAGGGGATTAGCTAGCTACACGTTATGTGGGTCCTGAATTCTAAATATAAATCCAGACATGGTTATAAAACATTACCTGCAAGCTAACTAGGCCACATCGTAGACTTTGCTTGGTACGTTAAGCTAATAGCCCAAGTTTGACAATTGAGACCGGTCAAAATGTTACGCAAACCTGTCCGAATAGTTTGTTGCTTTGACTTTTGAGCTTCTTAATTCATTGACACATTTGATAGGTTATACAATGTAACGTTAGTAATCAAATTCAACCAATTTCAGTAGCTATGTTTCGGCGGATATGTCTCCACTGTACCTGGTTAGCATAGCAAACTAAGTTAGCTAGGTAGCTGGTTTACTTTGCTACCTAGACACGTCGTCGAGTTTCTTGAGACTGTATACAGGAACCTACTTTACGCGGTCTAACGTTAGCTGGCTAACAACGTTTCCTAGCTAGCACATGGTCTCTACAGGTAACAAAAAAAACCGTGCGACAGATTTACAGCTGTCAAACTATTACATGACTAGGTAGTTATGAAGTCACTGCACTTAACTAGGTAGTTATGAAGTCCCTGTAAATGTAAACTAAACTTCCTGAATTCCTACAGTTTTCTTTTATCGCTTATATTTTTTTTTGCGCACTGCACATTTCTTACCCTACAGTGACACCCATCGGCCAGATATGATAGTACATACAACGTTGAATTTGATTCGGTTGTACTGAAAACTTAGTAATTTACTCTCACTAACCCTCAATGCAATTATCAGGCAGTATCATGGTATAACCCATCGACAGCATTCGCTTTTACTGTACTCGTATGTATTCTTTATAGACTAACCTATAAAGAGTAAGCTATATAATGTCAAGTATAAGTAGTGGACAGTGTGTGTTAAAGTGCACCGCTATCTCAGTGGCTGCAGATAACAATGAAGTATCCAATTCAAAGGCTGTGAACTGTATACAGTCATCATTTCCCTGCTCCTGTGGTGGGGTGTTCTGATCAGTGTTCTTTCTTCAAGGTCATCACGTCATATTGCCCTGCCAACAATGAGCCCATCGCCAGAGTACGCCAGGTAATGTCAATAAGGTCTCACAGTTCTATCAGAGTATACCACTGTCACCATTTAAAAAAATATATATCAACCACTGCTACCATTTTGCAATTTAACATAGAAATTGTGCATGGCCCCAATGGTGGTTTTCTATTAAATTCTGCTCACCCAAATGTCAACCTTGTTTGTTTAAAATGGCCGACCATCTCATTTTCCAAAACCTTCTGAATGGCCTTGTCTTCACTTGTTCGAGCCAAACCAGGTTTATATTCATAATGCTTCCCTAAAGATCAAAAGTCCAATATTAATCATCTGACCTGGATTCAAAGTTACTTTATATACTTTATTTTTTAGTCTCTCTTAAAGGAACCTTACTGACCCCAATGTAAAATGTTAATGTAGTGAAGTTACTGGATACTGTTTCCTTTGTTCAGGCAACCATGGCAGAATATGAAGAAACTGTGCAGAAATCGAGGGACGCATGGAAGGTGTGGGCAGATGTAAGTATGGTGACTTAACCAAGAATGTGTCTTCATTGCTCATTTCATTTCAGCTTTGAACACGCCAACACTAAAAATCTAATTTTCTCCTCAAATCTAGATTCCAGCCCCTAAAAGAGGAGAGATTGTGCGTCAGATTGGTGACGCACTGAGGAAAAAGATCAAAGTCCTGGGCAGTTTGGTAAGACCTATCACAAATGCGACCGCTGTAGTCTTGGCTGCAATCACACAGTAAAAGGGCTACGTAACTACGATGATGAGATTCGTAGTAGCTCCGTAGACTGACACAACCATGCTAGAACTTGTCTCTTTGGTGTTTTGAGGGGAGAGGACAGAGCCATGCTAATAAGGGATGCAGTACTCAAAATGGAACAGTGCTCAAAAGGGAAACTGTTTTCTGTTTGTAGGTGTCCCTGGAGATGGGCAAGATCTATGTTGAGGGAGTTGGCGAGGTGCAGGAATACGTTGACGTCTGTGACTACGCTGTTGGCTTGTCTCGCATGATTGGAGGTCCAGTTCTCCCCTCTGAAAGTAAGTCTGCAGTTAACAATCCATTAAATATTGTCTTATTTGCCGGAGGGTGGTAGTGGGTTTAAGAAAACAAAGTGTGCAGGCTTTTTGTGCCATTCCTGTTCGAACACACCAGATCCTGCTCATCAGTTGCTCACCCTGAACTTGTGAACAGGGCCACATATCTAACATCTGTCCCGGTAGTCTTATTCATTATAATCTAAAAAGGCAAAACTGATCCTAGATCTGCACTCTGAGATGCTTTGTGGAGACGGGCCCAAGACTGGAGGACAAGCATGCACACCCAGTACTTTTCCAGGACCGTAGTTGGATGTTGGAGAATCTTGGGATAGGAAATGGTGGTGTTAAAGACATTTTGTCAAATTGAAGTAATGTGATGTCTCTTTAGGACCGGGCCACGCGCTGATCGAGATGTGGAATCCTGTGGGTCTGGTGGGCATCATCACAGCCTTCAACTTCCCTGTGGCCGTCTACGGCTGGAACAACGCCATCGCCCTCATCTGTGGAAACGTCTGCCTCTGGTGAGCGCCTATAGGGTCACACTGTTAACTGTTATACGTCATTGAAATGATAGTGTGTATCAGTCTTTCTTTGTCAGTTTCATTTTGGTGATGTCTTTTAATGTTTACACCATGTCGCAAATAACTTCTGCAAGGGGACAAAAGTCTAAGCTATAAGGACTCAAACCTGTTTGAAGGGAATCAGGTTCACATTATGGCAATGTACATGGCTCCTATTCCAGTTCTGAAATGTTTGTGTTGATTTTCCTCTAGGAAAGGAGCGCCCACCACCCCTCTAACCAGTGTAGCTGTAACCAAGTAGGTGTTTTTGGGTATTTTATCAGAGATTGAACAGTTAATGCAAATTCTCTAATTTTAGTTACTGTCATGTTGAAGAGAGAATGTAGACTACATTTAACATTTGCTCATACTCCAAAATAAATAAGGCTCAATTAGACCACCAAACCAATTTTCAGAAACACACAGATGTTTAGAAACGTGTAGAATTGAGTTCGATTGTGCTCAGTTGTGTCCGTGTGTGTTCCAACAGAATCGTGGCTGAGGTGTTGGAGCAAAACAACCTGCCTGGTGCCATCTGCTCCATGACATGCGGTGGCGCTGACATCGGGTGAGTCTCCTCCCCTAGTGACTGTCTTCTGTCCTTCCTCCTGGTACACTACTCCCTAGAAATACAAAAGGATTCTATTGGGTGTAGGCATGGGCAAGAGGGAGTGTCCAACATATTTCTTACACTAGTCTTTTCCTTTCGACCCCACAGCACAGCAATGTCGAAGGACGAGCGCGTCGACCTGGTCTCATTCACTGGCAGCACCCACGTGGGCAAGATGGTGGCCATGATGGTGCAGGAGAGGTTTGGTGAGTCGGCACCTCATCGTCCACATTTTTTTTCAGCTCAACCAAACTTGACCACATTTGGGACGCATTGCTTTATTTATTTTTTAAACATTACTTAATAGTGTTATTTTTGTACAGGTCGTAATTTGCTGGAGCTTGGTGGGAACAACGCCATCATAGGTAAGGGCGTGAAGACACTGTAGCTTGTTGATTATTGTCATGATACTGGGACGTTATACATGCATGAGCAGACATGTTATGAATTGCCTCAGAATAGCTAGCACGGAATGGTATGATAATTACGACTATGAAAATAATAGCTTGTCCATTTTAATTTCTCAGGAATTGTTTATATACGGTTATGTTTCTCAGTTGGCAATATGTGTGTCTTCAGTGTTTGAGGATGCTGATCTGAACCTTGTGGTGCCTTCTGCTGTCTTTGCTTCTGTGGGAACTGCTGGACAGCGCTGCACCACCACCAGGAGGCTGGTAAGTAGATGGCAACAGATAGGCCACTATGCTCATCTGACCAATGCTGCAGTCACACTCTGAACTACAATCCAAGGCCCTGTTTAAATTATTTTACACTCCCTTTCTCATTTAAGTTACTGATTACTTTGTTTTAGATGCTGCACGGAAGCATCCATGACATAGTGGTGGAGAGGGTAGCCAAAGCCTACAAACAAGTCCGCATTGGAGACCCCTGGGACCGTACGTGCTTCTGTAAAATGGATCAGCAAATTCTGTTCAACTTCCATACTAAGATGGCTGAACATGAGACCACAATACAAGTGTGAATAACATGGTGCATGTTTTTAATATAGACGCCCCCATTTTCCCTTACAGCGAGCACTATGTATGGCCCGCTCCACACCAAGCAGGCTGTGGACCAGTACCTGGCAGCCATCGAACAGGCTAAGCAACAGGGTGGCACTGTGGTGTGTGGAGGAAAGGTACTGTACTGTGCTCCTGCTGTGTACTTAGAGCACCTCTGTGTGATGTGGGCTGTTAGGAACACACCATATGAAGTCTATTTATACTCTTTATGTAGTCTAACAGTCTCTCTTGAAAAATGGATTACATCTCAATGAGAAAAACCTGTTTAAATAAAAGTAATGTTTATATGCCATTATAAGAGGACACACCTTAAGTTGAAAAATGACACTTGCACTACACAATCCTTTACTCTTTTAGCTCTAGCACAAATTATCAATTTGGAACCCAGTAGAAACCACAAATAAGACTACAAACCGTTATCTGCTAATGTACGCAATAGCTGTCAAATAAAACCTGAAAAGTGGGAATATCAGTTTGTTTTGGTTGCCAGGTGATGGATCGTCCTGGAAACTACGTGGAGCCCACCATCATCACAGGGCTGGCTCATGATGCGCCCATCGTTCACACAGAGACCTTCGTCCCCATCCTCTACGTCCTCAAGTTCCAGGTAGGGCATCCATTACCTTCTGTTTCAGGAGCCTGGTTAAAGGAGACGTAACACTGCACTCAGTCTGGTTCAACCAGGTAAGCTGTACCCTGTGCAATGTTGAAAACTAGACTGGCTCATTTTGATTCCTGGTTATTTGGGTGGGGAATCAAATCCCTACTAACTCTTATCTGTTGTCCACTCAGACTGAGGAGGAGGCATTTGCCTGGAACAATGAGGTCAAGCAGGGCCTCTCCAGCAGCATCTTCACCAAGGACATGGGCCGAGTCTTCCGCTGGCTGGGGTAAGAGCTGGCTGTTGTGTATAAAGAAGTCCCTCTGATGCGACGTGGTTCCTGAATGTTACTGGGATTTGAGTTGTGGCTGAGGACTGGGTCTTAGCTTGAAAACAGGTTTGATCCACTTGATGGACAACAAGAATACTCAGTCTCAGATGGACCACCGTACACAACGCTCTTTCTACAGTACAATATACCATCTAGTCTGAGTCTGTGGTGTAGTAGACATTGGAAAGTGGAGGTAGGCCTATTCATTGGAAAGATGCTTTCTTCCTCTCTAGACCTAAAGGATCGGACTGCGGCATCGTGAACGTCAACATTCCCACCAGCGGAGCTGAGATTGGAGGAGCGTTCGGTACGTTGGCTGTCTGTCTGTCCTTCTGTCTGTAGACTTTCCTGTGTGCGTTAGGCTGATGTGTGTTTGTTTCCAGGTGGGGAGAAACACACAGGAGGTGGACGGGAGTCAGGCAGCGACTCTTGGAAGCAGTACATGAGAAGGTCCACATGGTGAGTGAATAAAATAAATGCTCTCTGCCAGATCACACCCCAGTGGAATATTTCAGTGTGTTCCACATCTCATCTTTATGGCAGATCCTCTATCACAGTTGGAACACTGCCATGTAAATTTATGCATAAGCCCCAAATTCACTGTGCTATAAACCATGGTTTTACCTGGGTCTCCCATCAGTATTTTGGGGTTATCATACTCCTTTTATAAAGGGTTGGAACAAATACAGACTATGTAATTGAGCATTGGGGGGGTGGATACTTGATTAACAGTTTTCCTATTCTGTTCTTCTCCCCCTTCAGCACTATCAACTATAGCAAGGATCTTCCTCTAGCTCAAGGAATCAAATTTGAGTGAATCGGGCACACAAGGAACCAGGACCCAGTCAACCTTGATGAATCCACAAGGGAAACTAAAACACTAACTAACCATTTGGACTTTGTGTAGTTTATTCTCCAAAATGCTAAACTTCTGTCCTAGTAACTTTTACAATCAGAAGATTAATTGGACTTGGCCAAGTGGGGCAACTGGGTGCGTTTTGGGTTGGTCATGGTGGTGGAATGTAATTGAAGTATTACTTTTTTTGTGTGTGTGACTAGGGGTTGGTTGGAAATGGAAAATTAATACTCCCATTTTTCTATTGTAAAGATGTTAAATAGAACTAACCACTCTAGTTGTGTGCACTTTGTTTGTAGCACTTAACTGTAGTACTTAACTCTGCTTTCTAATACTGTACCAGGCGCTTTGTACAAATAAATCATGCTTTTGTTTTGGAAAGATGTTTATTTATCAGATTTTTATTGCAGACAGCAAAACAATTTGACAAGCAGTATATTGGTGTGTGGCACATGTGTGCAAATGTTGAATCACTTCCCATTTCACATGATTCATTAAGGGGTGTAAAGGTGCATGCATGTAGCCTAATATGGTCCATCTGTTACATAATGCAATACAAAGGTGACATGCCTGCCAACAAGTGTTAGTACTGTACAGCGTGTACTCGCCATATCTCTTGGCTCCACTAGGGGCACCATGGAGCCTGAAATAAAGGTTTATCCAACTCCTCTTCTTGATGCTCTGCAGTTGGCGTCGGGATGATGATGAAGGATAGCAGCCAGCTAGGGAAATGGCTCTTATTGCTTTCAAATGAATGATTCCCTGATTTCTTGCATAAACCATTGGGCTGGGATGGTTTGGTCGGTGGCTGACTGTCAGGTAATTTAACGAATTCATGATAAAACACAGGTCGAGAAGACAAGGATGTGACATAGCTATGTTGTGACGGCTAGCTAGGCTAGTTAGCTATGTTAGCCTCGGCAGAATTGAATACCAATGAACGTGGGCAGTCTTGACACGTAGCAGTAAACACAGGCAGATTTGCAGAAGCCAGTGGATAAAATCCAGGACATGCACGAATGTAAATCGGGCTGTCGTAGTATGCACTCGGCAGGTTGTTTGTGGAATGTTTTATTGCAAATGTAGGTAACTAGTTAACTAGCTTACAACGTTATACAGCTGTCTAGATGTCAGCTCAGCCTCTGATGTGACACGTGTGAGAAAGGGTGCACATAATGATAAGCGCTGTGTAGCCCATGGATGAAACGAGTCAGTGAATGCAAGAATGAATAGAAACGTCGTTATTCCTCTTAAATGATTAGTTAATTCTGCTCTACTGAATTCATAACATTTCTAGCTACTTGACAACTTCAGATGGGCTAGGACGTGTATAGAGCCCCACAGTGGAGGTCTCATAATACCCAGAACATCTAGCTGTCAAACAGGGAAAGGATTCCAATTGTTTTTCCACCAAGAATATTTCCCATAGGGGATTTTAGAAACACTCAAAATAAGGGCTGTGTTTCATGCAGGCTTACACTGGCGTGATATTTTGATAACCATGCGAATCTCTCTCGGACAAGGTGACTTAAAAATATATTCTGCCCTATTCACTCTCAGATTCGAAAATGCTCATTAGTATCAAAGTACTCATCATGCAAAACTACAAATCCCTGCAAGTCATCTCTAGCTGACATCTTTGCTAACAGGTATTGTTTCAATTTAAAACTTGCACAAGCCAGTTCACAGAATTGTCCATTTAAATACATTTAGCCAATTTATTGATTACTACATTTAGCTAACATTAGATCGTTAATCCAGAGTTTCTTACCTTTGCCTCAATTCATCAGTCTCTTTCAGATCATGGCATTTGTAATTCTTTAAGATAGCCACATTTAGCATTTCATTTTTGGGGGGTAAATACAGGCGTACATATTGATAAGTCTCCTTGTCCTAGAGACATTTACACGGTTATCAAAATGTCACACCAGAGTAGCCTACACAAAACACAGCCCTTATTTAAAGTGTTTCTAAAATCCCTTATGGGAAAAATGAATGGTGGAAAAACAATTAGAACCATTTCCCTGTTTGACCTCCAGGTTTTATGGGTATTATAACTCATACTGTGGTACTCTGTAAACCACATGGGTTTGATTCATTAAACCATCTGATATGGCATACTTACCAGGTACTGCTTTATTTCTCCCTGTATGAACATGTGGGTGAAGTAAAAAAATCCATGAATGGTCTGCAATTTTCCGTCTCTCTTTTGCAGATGATATCTACTTGATGGATTCCCATGAACATTATTATTAGAATGCAACCAACTTCCTCAACCACTGAAGACTGTTTGACAAAGTATCACCTTGCTTGACAGAACAGGTGCTTCTTGTGAAGGAGGCCTCCAAACTGTCCTCGATTTACTGAACTGGAAAGCAAAATGAAGACATCCCAGACCATAAATCATGACTCTGGTTTACCTGTCGATTTTTGACGGACGTATAAAATAATCACTTGATGTTTCGGTGTGTGTCTGCAGGATACTGACTCTCTCTCTCACTCTCACACTCACACTCACACTCACTCACACACACACACACACACTAAAGGACAACTTCTTGTGTCAATCCAGAGTTCTCAAAGAGGACCGTCAAAATGTTTTCGGCTCTTAAGAAGCTGGTGGGCACCGAGCCTGGCCAGCTAGGAAACAAAAACATTCCAGCTGGTTTGCAGTCAATGAACCAGAGCCTACAGAGAAGATTTGCCAAGGGAGTACAGTATAACAGTAAGTAATTCAGCTCTTGAAAGTGATGTTGTCTTAAAGTAATTGTCCAGTGGAAATCTCACTTTCATATTCTGTTTATATTCTGTTAACTCGTAACCAAATAATGTTGTTGACTCGTTCTACACTCGTCTTTATGGCCAATGCATAAATAGGAGAAAAAGAAAACACTTGAACAACCCTTAAAAATGCTTGCTATGTCCTCATATGACTTCATGTTAGCTCATTTTATAAACAGTTTGACTTTTTCATACTCTGTGCTCACACAGAGCTCTGTTAGTATAGTGTTGTAGGACTACATTAGAGAAGATAATTAAAAATGAATCATGGTTATCTGATCACCTTACCTACTGGTCTATTTTTCGATGGGGTCGAAACAAGTATTGTTTGTTTAGGCCTTGTCTTTTGAATGTCAATAACATGGACATGTTCCAAACCTGCAGCACGATGCCTGCAGCCATTCATTTGGAAGGAATATTATGTTTTACTTAAGCTATGTACCTGACTGTTTCTGCACTCAACAACATTGTCTTATCTGACTACTAAAGCAGAAACATACTGGCACACAAGCTGTTTCACATTAAAGGGTTAGTTCACCCAAAATACAAATCAACAACATTTTATGAGGCCTACCTAGAATGTAGTGTTTGGACCTGGAGAGTTAGCCACCCAAGATTTGGGTTTGTTTATTTAGCTATAGCATTAGCATTGTCTGCTCAAATCAATAGGTGTGATAGGGTCCCAGTTAGCATACTCCAGTCTGCGTACCTAGGCCTAAATTCCTCAGGAAGAGCTCAAGCACTTCCTTGATTACTGTTATTGTTGTATTCTCTCCATGAGGGTCTTAAATAATATCACAAAAATGTCTCCCTGCTTTCCCCCTCTCTCTGTCTCGTTTAGTGAAGATCATCATCCGTGGAGACCGGAACACGGGAAAGAGTGCCCTATGGCACCGACTACAGGGGAAGAAGTTTCTGGAAGAGTACATCCCCACACAAGAGATCCAGGTCTCCAGCATCCACTGGAACTATAAAAGTAAGAAGATGCCGTGTGAGAGCCACACACTAGTGGTCCTCTGTAGCTCAGTTGGTGGAGCATGGCACTTGCCACGTCAGGATAGTGAGTTCGACTCCTGGCATCACCCATACGTCAAATGTATACACAGATGACTGTAAGTCGCTTTGAATAAAAGCGGCTGCTAAATTGCGTATACTATAATGTTATTTGTACATGGCATCAAGTACTAATAGCTATGATGTGTATTTGTATGAAGAAAACAGCTGCCCAAGCATTTCAAAAGCACTTCCACAGAGAGAATAGCATCGTAGTATAGACCTATGTACTGAGATGTGACTTTTAAACAACATCGAAAGATTAAACAAACCTTCAGTTTTTTTCACCATAGGAATGTTGCAAGCTGTAGTCAAATTTTCCCAAACTGTTGATTCAGAATTGCCAGACTTGTTACAGTTTTATTATTATCAAAGGCATTTTAGTGATTGCCGATTGTGTTTTTTTCCCTCCTAGCGACAGACGACGTTGTCAAGGTGGAAGTTTGGGACGTGGTGGACAAAGGTGAGCCTACAGTGTTGCTCAATGTGATTTGCTGTAATGCAGAAGTGACCAATGTCATCTGCGGTAGGTAGGAATGGGTGCAGGCTTTTGTTCTAGCCAAATAGTATTTTCATTCAAGATTAATTTCATCTGGTGTTACTGCATTGTTTGGTTAAAGCAAAAGCCTTTACCAGCATTGCGTCTCTGCAGAAGTGCGTTTACGTTTGGACAACCGGTTCTTTAAAGAAAGCTTACTAAAGTGTTCCTGTTGAATATAAAACACACGTTCAACAAAATGAGCTATTCCTAAAAAAAACTGTACAATCTGTGGTTTTGTTCACATTGAATTCCATGGAATGTTAGTTGACAGTCAATCTGTTACAAATACACTGATATAATTTAAGCTATAACACTGCCATATTGTTCTACCTCTGTCTGTCCGTCTGACTGTCTGTCTTGAATAACTAAAAAACATTTCCTGATTTTATTTTTGCCATTCTTATTGGTGTTTTCTCATGCATTTTTCACCTCCTGTCGCCTCTGTAGGCCAAAAGCCTCCTCCTGAGGGCTTAGGTGAGAGGTAGCCTAGCCTGTGGTATTGTGAACTAGTCTAGACTGCCTGTGCAGCTAGGACTGAGTCCTAATTTGAGATCTACAACAAAACTTCCACTTCTGTGGAAATCTCCCATTTATGTCAATCTGTTATTGATATCAATGTGTGATTTATTTAGTTGCACTTGTGTATCTCAAGTAGGAATCAGCCCTTGCACTGACTTTGACATCTTGTCCTGTGTGCTGTGCTTTCTGGAAACATATTCTGGGCTTTATATGGAGTGCTGTGTGGCCATGGTCAATGGTTTTGTTCTATTGTAAAAAATAAATAAATAAACTTGAGTGGTTTGGTGATAAGTAGCCTAAGTGAAGATGACTGCACCATGAAGTGACTTAGAAGGGTTGAGATTAGAAGGCCTATGTGGTAGAATAGTGGTGATAACAGTGAAGTTAGACCAAGAGATATGACAATATCACTGTACATAGCAGGGCAACTTCCTGCTTACAGAAATGAACAACAACCAAATCTGCCAAGATTACTGCTGCTATTGTCTCAACGGAGGGCATCAATTGAAGAGATAAATCTTGACAGATTTAAATGATATGGTTGTTGATAAATGTAATCAGGAAGACACCCCGCTGTGTATGATGTCATGTTGCTGAGTTTACCTTTAATGTAGGCTGTTGTTGGAATAGTGTGCATAATAATTCTATTGAAATAACGCTGCAGGTAGATGAATGCCTTTGTTTTGACATTTCTCCTCCTTAAATGACAGGTAGTGAACACAGTGGAGAGCTGAATATGTTAGGTGCCATTTTGAAACCGTGACCTGCTTTTCTTTCATCTTGATTATAAATACGATACAATACGATATACTTTATTGCCCAATTACATGGACATTCACTTTGTGAAGTCTGTATATAAATACAGAAACGCAGCACACTATAAATAGACTTTATGATTCGGGTGGGACAGCCTCTTTCTGCCAAACAGAATGTCAGCTGAATGTAAAACATTAAGAAACTATTTTAAGTTTCTCTGGATCACAATAAACCTGGAGAAAAATATAACTTGCTTGCCTATATGCGTTGCGGTTGAGCAAATACCCATATTGATAAATGATCAATATGTTAGACACATGGAATTGATTTGCACATAAGCCTAAATATTTTAGCATAGTTACCCACTGCTACTTTAAGTGTGTGCTGTCTTTCCTCTTACGCATTTTGGTATGCTATACGTCCTCTGTGTGAAACCACGGTTAAGTGCCTCTCCTTAATTGCTTTTCTGCCTCGCTAATTGTAATCTCCTGCTTTCCCAACCACTGCAGGGAAAGGCAAGAAGCGAGGAGAAATGCTGAAAACGGAGAATGAACCCCAGGAGGTAAGTGCCATATCATTGTTAATCATCAATAACAAATGACCTTCATTTCTTTCCTTGTCTTTTAAAATACAACCTAAAGAGAATCCCCCTGCTTTGAACAGCGCTCATAACAGAGCTTGAAGTCTCCTTAGCCATGTCAACTGTGTAATATGTCCAATATACCACAGCTAAGGGCTGTTCTTAAGAGTGACGCAATGCGGAGTGCCTGGATACAGCCCTTAGCCGTGGTATATTGGCCATATACCACAAACCCCCGAGGTGCCTTACTGCTTTTATAAACTTGTTACCAACGTAAGTAGAGCAGTATAAATTTATGTTTTGTCATACTTGTAATATACGGTCCGATATACCACGGCTGTCAGCCAATCAGCATTCAGGGCTCGAACCACACAGTTTATAATTAGTTATATGATATATTTAAGTAATTGCAATGACAAGAAAGGACTTCAAGATTCTGTTGGTTTGAGGATCGTTTTTATATAACCATTTTAGTATCAACCTTCCATGTAAATGAGTTGGATATAAATTATATTTCATAAATCATATATAGGCCTTTATTTATAGATATATATATATATATATATATATATATATATATATATATACATACACACACACACACACACACACACACACACACACACACACACACACACACACAGTGCATTTGGAAAGTATTCAGAACCCTTGATTTTTCCACATTTTGTTAAGTTACAGCCTTATTCTAAAATTGATTAAATTAATGTTTTTCCTCATCAATCTACACACAATACCCCATAATGACAAAGCGAAAATAGGTTTTTAGAAATGCCCTATTTTTAGAAGTACTTTATTTACATAAGTATTCAGACCCTTTCCTATGAGACTCAAAATTGAGCTCTGGAGCATCCTGTTTCCAGGATACACCTATTTCCAGATGTTTCTACAATTTGATTGGAGTCCACCTGTAATAAATTCAATTGATTGGACATGATTTGGAAAGGCACACACCTGTCTATGTAAGTTCACACAGTTGACAGTGCATGTCAGAGCAAAAACCAAGCCATGAGGTTGAAGGAATTGTCCGTAGAGCTCCGAAACAGGATTGTGTCGAGGCACAGATCTGGGGAAGGGTACCAAATTTCTGCAGCATTGAAGGTCCCCAAGAACAAAGTGGCCCCCATCATTCTTAAATGGAAGGAGTTTGGAACCACCAAGACTCTTCTTAGAGCTGGCCGCCCGGGCCAAACTGCGCAATCGGGGGAGAAAGGCCTTGGTCAGGGAGGTGACCAAGAACCTGATGGTCACTCTGTCAGAGCTCCAGAGTTCCTCTGTGGAGATGGGAGAACCCTCCAGAAGGACAATCATCCTTCAGCACTCAACCAATCAGACCTTTATGGTAGAGTGGCCAGACGGAAGCCACTCCTCAGTAAAAGGCACATGACAGCCCGCTTGGAGTTACATTTTTTATTTTTTTATTTCACCTTTATTTAACCAGGTAGGCAAGTTGAGAACAAGTTCTCATTTACAATTGTGACCTGGCCAAGATAAAGCAAAGCAGTTCGACACATACAACAACACAGAGTTACACATGGAGTAAACAAAACATACAGTCAATAATACAGTAAAACAAAAGAAAACAAAGTCTATATACAGTGAGTGCAAATGAGGTAAGTTAAGGCAATAAATAGGCCATGGTGGCGAAGTAATTACAATATAGCAATTAAACACTGGAATGGTAGATGTGCAAGTAGAGATACCTGCTGGAGCGCGTGCTATGGGTGGGTGCTGCTATGGTGACCAGTGAGCGGAGATAAGTGGGGACTTTACCTAGCAGGGTCTTGTAGATGACCTGGAGCCAGTGGGTTTGGCGACAAGTATGAAGTGAGGGCCAGCCAACGAGAGCATACAGGTCGCAGTGGTGGGTAGTATATGGGGCTTTGGTGACAAAACGGATGGCACTGTGATAGACTGCATCCAGTTTATTGAGTAGGGTATTGGAGGCTGTTTTGTAAACGACATCGCCGAAGTCGAGGATCGGTAGGATGGTCAGTTTTACGAGGTATGTTTGGCAGCATGAGTGAAGGATGCTTTGTTGCGAAATAGGAAGCCAATTCTAGATTTAACTTTGGATTGGAGATGTTTGATGTGAGTCTGGAAGGAGAGCTTACACTCTAACCAGACACCTAGGTATTTGTAGTTGTCCACATATTCTAAGTCAGAACCGTCCAGAGTAGTGATGCTGGACGGGCGGGCAGGTGCAGGCATCGATCGGTTGATGAGCATGCATTTAGTTTTACTTGTATTTAAGAGCAGTTGGAGGCCACGGAAGGAGAGTTGTATGGCATTGAAGCCTGTTTGGAGGGTTGTTAACACAGTGTCCAAAGAAGGGCCAGAAGTATACAGAATGGTGTCGTCTACGTAGAGGTGGATCAGAGACTCACCAGCAGCACCAGCAGGAGTTTGCCAAAAGGCACCTAAAGGACTCTCAGACCATGAGAAACAAGAGCCTCTGGTCTGATGAAACCAAGATTGAACTCTTTGGCCTGAATACCAAGCGTCATGTCTGGAGGAAACCTGGCACCATCCCTACGATGAAGCATGGTGGTGACAGCATTATGCTGTAGGGATGTTTTCAGCAGCGGAAACTGACTTGTCAGGATCGAGGGAAAGATGAACAGAGCAAGGTACAGAGAGATCCTTGATGAAAACCTTCTCCAGAGCGCTCAGGACCTCAGGCTGGGGCGAAGGTTCACCTTCCAATAGGACAACGACCCTAAGCACACAGCCAAGACAACACAGGAGTGGCTTCGGGAGAGGTCTCTGAATGTCCTTGAGTGTCCCAGCCAGAGCTCGGACTTGAACCAGATCGAACATCTCTGGAGAGACCTGAATATAGCTGGGTAGTGACGCTCCCCATCCAACCAAACAGAGCTTGAGAGGATCTGCAGACAAGAATGGGAGAAACTCCCCAAGTACAGGTGTGCCAAGCTTGTAGCGTCATACCCAAGAAGACTCAAGCCTGGTATCGCTGGCAAAGGTGCTTCAACAAAGTACTGAGTAAAGGGTCTACTGAATACTTAGGTAAACGTGTATTTCCTTTTTTTATTTTTATAAATTTGCAAAAATTTGGAAAACCTGTTTTTGCTTGTCATTATGAGGTATTGTGTGTAGATTGATTAGATCTAATTTTTGAATACGGCTGTAACTTAACAAAATGTGGAAAAAGTCAAGGGGTCTGAATACTTTCCGAATGCGCTGTACATAGCTCTGAATATCAATGAATGAAGGCCTAATGGAGGATGGTTTTCTCCTCTGTTCTGTTACTAGAATGAGACTGAGATGGCTCTGGATGCAGAGTTCCTGGATGTGTACAAGAACTGCAATGGAGTCATCATGATGTTCGACATCACCAAACAATGGTGAGTCTCTCTGTCTTTCTCTTCTTTATCTCTCTCTCTCCTGTCCTCTTTCTTTTTTATAGATCACTCTCTTTCTCCCTGTCTGGCTTTCTTTCTGTTTCTCCTTCCCTGCCCCCAACACACATCATGTAAAGTGACTTGGGCTACAGGGCAACTAGACAGTCAAGAATCCATTTATATCTGGGTCAGTGTGTGACAGCCAGTGATAGTCCTATCTGACCCAGGTCAGTGTGTGACAGCCAGTGATAGTCCTATCTGACCCAGGTCAGTGTGTGACAGCCAGTGATACAACTATCTGACCCAGGTCAGTGTGTGACAGCCAGTGATACAACTATCTGACCCAGGTCACAAAGATGTGCACAGAACTGTGAAAAAAAAGTATCTCCGATTATTAGTGTCTGTTTGAAGAGCCAGAACTTGATAACCCACCTCTAGTTCTCTTAGTGAATGACTTAAACCAAGGCTTATTTTAGTAATTGTTGTTCAGCTAGCTTTCAAATCAAATCACATTTTATTTGTCACGTACACGTTTTTAGCAGATGTTATTGCGGGTGTAGCGAAATGCTTGTGTTTCTAGCTCCAACAGGGTAGTTAGTGGTTTGACAAGATATTGTATTTCAGTTCACTAATTTACTTTCTGTTGCTCTTGATAAGAAAAATAAAAGGTTCCCAGTTTTGGATCTCTAGATATCCCACCTTTACTAGTATAATTTGCATATTGAAGAACCATTCACGATTGACAGTACAGTACATCGTCAGTTATTGAGACACGGCCACCCTCTTCCTATGCATTTTTATAAATCTCAAGTCGGAGTGTTTTTAAATCCCTCCTTAATTTGTATATTTATTAACAATTAACCTACTTCATTCTTCCCTCTAGCTTATATTTTGGGTCTATCATGGGTCTATTTCACAGGACATTTGACTACATCGTGCGGGAGCTGCCCAAAGTGCCCACCCACGTGCCCGTCTGTGTGCTGGGCAACCAGAGGGACATGGGCGAACACCGGGTCATCCTGCCCGACGACACCCGAGAGTTCCTCTGTCACCTCAACAGGTATGGGGTGCCACAACTGCCGCGGGGTACATTCAGTTGACTCATTCTGTTACTCTCAAGGAGTTATGATGGTCAATGCTTTGCAGGAGTGTACCACTTCAGTGTTTTCTTCTCCAATGGTAAAAGTGTGCAAAACTCTCTACCCTCCACTATCTATTACAGAGTGCTACACCACTCACCTAGTCCTTCACATGCAGAAATATCTGTCTCGAAGGGCCACTTTTAAGGTGTTGTAACCCCTGAACTAATCATATTGAAATCTCTAGCTTTGTTAGTCTTTGTCAATAGTCTTCATGAAACACATTTCTGATCAGTGATGTAGTGGTGAAAAAATACGTGGCTACACTGGCTCCCTATACTTTCAATGCATTTTTCTGCAAAAGGTGGGTGAACTGCGTTACTTTCGTTTACCCTCCGCTACACCACTGGTCCTGATATGTCCTCTACTTGCTTTGCGTTTGCAGGCCTCCGGGTTCTTCTTACATCCACTACGCTGAATCTTCCATGAAGAACGGCTTTGGCCTCAAGTACCTGCACCGCTTCTTCAACATCCCCTTCTTACAGCTGCAGGTCAGTCCAAACAAAATGGCCGCTTCTTCAACATCCCCTTCTTACAGCTGCAGGTCAGTCCAAACAAAATGGCCGCTTCTTCAACATCCCCTTCTTACAGCTGCAGGTCAGTCCAAACAAAATGGCCGCTTCTTCAACATCCCCTTCTTACAGCTGCAGGTCAGTCCAAACAAAATGGCCGCTTCTTCAACATCCCCTTCTTACAGCTGCAGGTCAGTCCAAATAAAAAGGCTGCTTCTTCAACATCCCCTTCTTACAGCTGCAGGTCAGTCCAAATAAAAAGGCTGCTTCTTCAACATTCCTATGGAATATGTGGAAAAGGCCCCCTTTTTCTCCTAGATTGGTCCTTTGAGCTGCATATATACGAGTTGCCCCTAATTACTGATACAGTGTCAGATTGTCCCGTTTGGCTCAGTTGTTAGGGCATGGCGCTTGCAATTCCAGGATTGTGGGTTCGATTCCCATGGGGGACCAGTACGGAGGGGAAAAGTATGAAAATGTAGGCACTCACTATTGTAAGTCGCTCTGGATAAGAGAATCTGCTAAATGACAAAAATGTAAAAAATAAATAATAATTATCCTCTTAATGGTTTACAGATAGGTGAAGGGAAGGGTTGTCTAATCTTAGACCTGCAACTTCTACCTCGAGCTTCCTTCAGATGCAGTTTAGTCAAAACAAAATGGCCACCATCAAGGCCCAATTGGTCATATATGGCATCTAACCATGAGCCCTCTCTCTATTCATGATTACTTCATCAATAAGTAACACAGGGAAAGAGAAGCCAATACTCTTTTTAAGTGACTGATGAACTACCACCCCAGTATGTGTCAGAGGTGATCAGACGATTTTAGACATGGCTTCGGTGTTGTGCATCGATGTCTTGAGAGTAGGGTATAAATATGCGGCACACCCTGGCTTGCTATAAGGTTCAACACTGTAACTTTACTCTTACGAACGCTGCCCTGTCCACGGTTGGTGTTAAAAATTTACACAGTCATTGTTCATTCAGTGGTGTTACATTATTCAAGGCGAAAATGACATGGGGCACGGAGTCCTGTATCCTCTTCTCTTCTGTCGTTTGAATTTTGGCTGAAAATGAACATTCAGGTTTAATTAGTCGTATGTACAAGATACATACGTTATACACTGTCCAACTAAATGCTTACTTGCAGGTTCCTTCTCGACAATGCAACAACAATAAGAAATAATACAAGAATACGAACATGAAGTAAACAGCTCAGTAGAATATAATAAAATGTTTAGCATAAGTATAGTACAGGAATGTACAATTTAGTATAGATATGGACCAACTTTTCCTGGATAACCTGACGTCTTTAGCTTTTTACCCCTTTCTTGTTCTTTCTGAAATGTATGGCTGAACACCTGGGCTGAATCTCATGAATGTTTCAGTGCAGGGTAGTATGGCTTCTCGCCTCCCTTCTTCACAGATCTATTTCTCTGTAAGTTCAGAGGGAGGTGGAAGCAAAGGAGAGACTGGAGTGGAGGATGAGGGAGGAGGGGATCAGAGAGAAAAGAGAAGAGTGGAGGATGAAGGGATAAGAGGGTGGAAGGGATAGGTTGCCTCGTGACTTTTGAAAAACTCAGATAATTGCCTATACTAGCGTAGAACAACGCTACATCTTCCCATTACTGGAAGAACCAGATTTTGCACGGAAATAAAATGTTGTTCCATTATTTATGATGATGTATGACAAATGAGGACCCTAAAATGTGACATTGGCATACTACAGATCTCGTGTATACATCAGAAGAGGAGATTTCACAGTTGTTAAATGTTGTTTTAGGAATTTCTATCTTTCTCTCAAGGGATTGAATTTCTTGACTGCTAACTACAGATATAGGAACAGCTCAGGCATTGGCATGTGAAACCCTTCCGGATGGAAACTCTAAGAGCTTGAGTGCCTCTGCTTCATTTCCCACATAACAACACATCCCTGATACGTGCCATGTCCCACGACAGTGGTTTGAGGTTTTGCTGACATGAAAGCCTTTCAGTGTTTTCCACAAGTACCTGGAGTAGCCAGCCATAATAGAAAATGTAGCCAGCCAGACCTCCCTCGGCTTGTCCTCTTGGGTTCGGAAACTTTTACTGAACGACCTACATTTTGGTTGTTTCTTGTACATTCTAATGCCTTGATTCCATCAGAAATACACAGCTAAATTAATATACCTTCCAAATTGGAAAAAGTAGTTGTGGTATTGTGTAGAAGGACATGACTTTACAATTAATATGGATGAAAATGGATGTATTCAGTGTATTGTTAGTGGTTTTGCATATTGTCTAGGCTTATATGATCCGGATAATTTTCTAAGTAAAATAATATTAAACCTTTTTTAACATTTAACCTGTCTTCTCTTGAGATTAAGGTCTTATTTACATGTTTATTGCAAGATATGAATTGCCAAAATGGTGTTTGTTCTTGCCACAATGAAATGTGGCTGCTATATGAAACACGCAAAAGAAAATACATTAATGTGCCTGGAAACAAGAATATGACTAAGTGGATTTTGACTTATCATATCCACTTAGGCTACATTCCATGGGACGTGCAAATTCAGGGCTCTACGATTACATATTTTAGAAGGAGCACAAAGAAATGTAGGCGCACAATGAAAGTATTTCAGGAAGATTGTTTTTGTAATTAAGAAATTACTAAAAGTTAATGAATTAAAGGTTCTTTGGGGGTGTTCAATGCTCAATAAAATGCAATGTATTCTAAAATATTTGAGTCACTTGGGTGAGACAACATTTTTAAGGG
Source organism: Salmo salar (assembly GCF_965601325.2). Taxonomy (NCBI): domain Eukaryota; kingdom Metazoa; phylum Chordata; class Actinopteri; order Salmoniformes; family Salmonidae; genus Salmo; species Salmo salar. The sequence continues at coordinate 172,821,649 of NC_138291.1, forward strand.
GCGGGCCTTTACCATGGTAGAGGTAGGATTCCCGTGTCTGTCTGAGAGATGAGATTCTCTGACATCCCTTTGCTAGTATCAGTTGAGAACTCAAATAAACAACAACCTAGTGTGTGTGAACAGAACGATGTAAATAGCCAAGAAACACGAGGACAAAGTCACACTTTTGTAGACTTTTGGGTAAATTAGACCAACTTCTATGCTTGTGTGCTTCTAAAAATGAATCTTTCAGCACTTCACTCACATTGCACACACCGGTCCAGGCACTGTTGCTGCGGTCCAGGCACTGTTGCTGCGGTCCAGGCACTGTTGCTGCGGTCCAGGCACTGTTGCTGCGGTCCAGGCACTGTTGCTGCGGTCCAGGCACTGTTGCTGCGGTCCAGGCACAGTTGCTGCGGTCCAGGCACAGTTGCTGCGGTCCAGGCACAGTTGCTGCGGTCCAGGCACAGTTGCTGCGGTCCAGGCACTGTTGCTGCGGTCCAGGCACTGTTGCTGCGCGTGAGGTGGGATATATATATATATATATATATATATATATATATATATATATATATATATATATTATTTTATTATTTTATTTTATTTTTTTCACCATTATTTAACCAGGTAGGCTAGTTGAGAACAAGTTCTCATTTACAACTGCGACCTGGCCAAGATAAAGCAAAGCAGTGCGACACAAACAACAACACAGAGTTACACGTGGAATAAACAAGTGTACAGTCAACACAATAGGGAAAAAAAGAAAGTCTATATACAGTGTGTGCAAATGGCAGGAGGTAAGGCAATAAATAGGCCATAGTAGCGAAGTAATTATAATTTAGCAAATTAACACTGGAGTGATGGATGAGCAGATGGTGATGTGCAAGTAGAAATACTGGTGTGCAAAAGAGCAGAAAATTAAATGAAAACAATATGGGCATGAGGTAGGTAGATTGGGTGGGCTATTTACAGATGGGCTATGTACAGCTGTAGCGATCGGTTAGCTGCTCAGATGGCTGATGTTTAAAGTTAGTGAGGGAAATATAAGTCTCCAGCTTCAGCGATTTTTGCAATTCGTTCCAGTCATTGGCAGCAGAGAACTGGAAGGAAAGGCGACCAAAGGAGGCTTTGGGGATGACCAGTGAGATATACCTGCTGGAGCGCGTGCTATGAGTGGGTGTTGTTATCGTGACCAGTGAGCTGAGATAAGGCGGAGATTTACCTAGCATAGACTTATAGATGACCTGGAGCCAATGGCTCTGGCGACGAATATGTAACGAGGGCCAGCTGACTAGAGCATACAGGTCGCAGTGGTGGTTGGTATAAGGGGCTTTGGTGACAAAACGAATGGCACTGTGATTGACTGCATCCAGTTTGCTGAGTAGAGTATTGGAAGCTATTTTGTAAATGACATCGCCGAAATTGAGGATCGGTAGGATAGTCAGTTTTACAAGGGTATGTTTGGCGGTGTGAGTGAAGGAGGCTTTGTTGCGAAATAGGAAGCCGATTCTAGATTTAATTTTGTATTGGAGGTGTTTAATATGAGTCTGGAAGGAGAGTTTACAGTCTAGCCGTCTATTTGTAGTTGTCCACATATTCTAAGTCAGAACCATCCAGAGTAGTGATGCTAGTTGGGCGGGCGGGTGCGGGCAGCGAACGGTTGAAAAGCATGCATTTGGTTTTACTAGCGGTTTAAGAGCACTTGGAGGCCACAGAAGGAGTGTTGTATGGCATTGAAGCGTGTTTGGAGTTAACACAGTATCCAAAGAAGGGCCAGATGTATACAGAATGGTGTCGTCTGCATAGAGGTGGATCAGGGAATCACCCGCCGCAAGAGCGACATCGTTGATATATACAGAGAAAAGAGTCGGCCCGAGAATTGAACCCTGTGGTACCCCCATAGAGACTGCCAGAAGTCGGCCCTCCGATTTGACACACTGAACTCTGTCTGTGAAGTAGTTGGTGAACCAGGCGAGGCAGTCATTTTAGAAACCAAGGCTGTTGAGTCTGCCGATAAGAATGCAGTGATTGACAGAGTTGAAAGCCTTGGCCAGGTCGATGAAGACGGCTGCACAGTACTGTCTTTTATTGATGGCGGTTATGATATCGTTTAGTACCTTGAGCGTGGCTGAGGTGCACCCGTGACCAGCTCGGAAACTGGATATGGGACTATATGTAGTTCTTTGCATAGAAATAAGAAATAATTCTTATTTCTATAGTTCTTTGTGTGATTTAACTACAACCTATGAAACAGAATGGCAGAATTGTGTGTGTTCGTTCTTACATTTTTCAGTTCGCACACATCTATTTTTAGGCGCATATTCAAGTAAAATGGTTGCACTGTAGAGCCCTGAAATTAACTCACACTGTTGGTTTGACTGCAACCAACCACATCGCGATTGACTGCACCCAACCACAGCGCGCACAAATCACGCTGCCCACAGGTACCGGGAGTCAGGACAGACAGCAGACTGTCATACCAGCAGTGTTTCCCTGTCATCACTCGCTTTGTGACTGACAGGCACCTGTTCTATCAATAGATCGCTAGAAGAGGACTTGTCTGAATTTTTCTGACTAGCGAATTGAAAAGTAGCCAAGTTAAAGCTGCAATATGTACATAGAAATATGAGTTATAGATCTGTCATTCTTATTGAAAGAAAGTCTAAGAAGCGGTAGATCTGTTCTTCTATGTCCGCCTTTTCTATGCTTCCGGGTCTTACTTTCGGTTTTGTATACTAGCTTCAAACTGTTGAAAATACAATATATTTAGTTATGGAAAATATATTTCACAGTGGTTTAGTTGGTACAATGATTCTTTACAGATACTTGCTTGTTTTGGCACAAACACAGAAATTAGGTGAACTACAAGAATTTTAGCAACCGGGAAATGGCAGAGCGATATCTGCATAGTGCACCTTTTAATTTAAGTGGATAAAGTAGGCGCTAGTGGAAAACACAGGAGATCTAGTTGATGCGTCCAGAACCACAGAAATAGAGGAAGACATGTCGCATCAGCTTGCTGCATTCTATCAAATGGCTGGGCCAAATTTAATGACTATAATTATATGACATTTGCATCATTATTTTGTGCTTTGGAGAATAATAAAGTGACCATCCATAATTTACAGTACATGCACATAAACCTTCTTCTGGCCTCATGCAATTAAAACCGATATCTATTTAGTTTCTTCAGGTGTGCTCTAGCAGGGCTGGATCAAAAACCTGCAGACCAGGTAGGAGGGTTGGCCACCCCTCTGCTAAACCGTTGGTTTTGTGGTGTCTGTGGTAAATGGTTGAGCATCGTTAATTCTGATTGGTTGGTTATTGTTGGTGCTATTTCGTTTTCTATTGATTAACAGTCCACAGCTAGCCTTGACTGATAGAGGCAAGTCTATCTCTTTCTCTTTTTCTGCAGAGGGAGACCCTGCTGAGACAACTGGAGACCAACCAGCTGGACATAGACGCTACTCTGGAGGAGCTCAATGTTCAGCAGGAGACTGAGGACCAGAACTATGGCATGTGCGTATTTGCTAACAGGCAGGCAGGCTTGCACACACACACACACACACACACACACACACACACACACACACACACACACACACACAAGAAGAAGACGTTGCACACACAGACAAACACAGGTGCACATACAGTACACACACACCCACCAATAACCCATCTGTTTCTCACGATCAGCTACTGCAAATGTATAAGAGCATATTAAAGGTTATTATGATCATTAAAAACACTGTATATTTCCTTGTAAATACTTTGTAAACAAAATGTTGATTTAAATGATCTGTTATTATTCATAATCAAATCCCCTGTTTTGACCTCCCCAGTTTCCTGGAGATGATGGAAGCCAGAAACAAAGCTGGCTTCAGCTCCCCGGGGGGCCCTTCCAACGGCCAGAGCCCCTCCTCAGGCTCCCAGTCCCCCATCGTCCCCCAGAGCGGGCCCTCCACTCCTGGGGCCTGTCCCAGCCCCTGCACCCCCCAGCAACCCCCTCTCCCACCCCAGCCCCTAACTATCTCCAACCCTATACCCAGGCCAGTTCAGGGCCCCCCCTCCTACACCAACCCTAACCTTAACCCCTGTCCCCCTCTCCAGAACACTGCACTCCCTAGGGGTCCAGGTTACCCACAGCAGCCCCCGGCCCCCCAGCCAAAGCCCCCAACCCCCCAGGGGCCCCACCATGGGGGAACCACACCTGTCCCGACCCCCCAGTCACCCAGTGTCACCCAGGCCCCTCCTGCCCAGAAGAGAGGCTTCATGTCGCGCCTCTTTGGATCAGCCACTTCTGAGACTCCCGCTGGTGAGTGTTGGAACCACACTGAACAATAATATAAACGCAACATGCAACAATTTCAAAGATTTTACGGAGTTACAGTTCATATAAGGAAATCAACCAATTGATGGATTTCACCAATCTATGGATTTCACATTACTAGGAATACAGATATGCATCTGTTAGTCACAGATACCTTAAAAAAAAGGTATGGATCAGAAAACAAGTCAGTATCTGGTGTGACCAACATTTGCCTCATGTAGTCTCCTTCACATAGAGCAGATCAGGCTGTTGATTGCGGCCTGTGGAGTGTTGTCCCACTCCTCTTCAATGGCTGTGCGAACTTGTTGGATATTGGCGGAAACTGGAACACGCTGTCATACACGTCGATAAAGAGCATCCCAAACATGCTCAATGGGGGACATGTCTGGTGAGTATGCAGGCCATGGAAGAACTGGGACATTTTCAGCTTCCAGGAATTGTGTACAGATCCTTGTGACATGGTGCTGTGCATTATCATGCTGAAACATGAGCTGATGGCAGCGAATGAATAGCACGACAATGGGCCTCAGGATCTTTCAAATTGCCATTGATAAAATGCAAATGTGTTCATTGTCCGTAGCTTATGCCTGCCCATACCATAATACCACCGCTACCATGGGGCACAAGGTTCACAACGTTGACATAAGCAAACCGCTCGCCCACATGACACCATACACACTATCTGCCCGGTACAGTTGAAACCGGGATTAATCCGTGAAGAGCACACTTCTCCAGCGTGCCAGTAGCCATCGAAGGTGAGCATTTTCCCACTGTAGTCAGGTCAAGACCCTGGTGAGGACGACGAGCATGCAGATGAGCTTCCCTGAGACGGTTTCTGACAGTTTGTGAATAAATTGTTTGCACAATTTCAGTTTCATCAGCTGTCCGGGTGGCTGGTCTCAGACGATCCCGCAGGTTGTAAGGCCGGTTGGACGTACTGACAAATTCTCTAAAATGACGTTGGAGGCGGCTTACGGTAGAGAAATGAACATGAAATTCTCTGGCAACAGCTCTGGTGGACATTCCTGCAGTCATCGTGACAATCATCCCTCACATCTGTGGTATTGTGTTGTGTGACAAAACTGCACATTTTAGAGTGGCCTTTTATTGTCCCCAGCACAAGGTGCACCTGTGTAATGATTATGATGTTTAATCAGCTTCTTGATATGCCACACTTGTCAGGTGGATTGATTATCTTGGCAAAGGAGAAATGCTCACTAACAGGGATGTAAACTAATTTCTGCACCAAATTTTTGTGCCTATACAACATTTCTGGGATCTTTTATTTCAGCTCATGAAACATGGGACCAACACTTTACATGTTGCGTTTTATATATTCTTTTGTTCAGTATACATTCCATTATGTAGGTCAGATTAGGGTGGATGGATGTTTCACTTCAAATGCATGGAGTTTTATTTGGCAGGTCGCAGTTGTAAATGAGAACTTGTTCTCAACTGGCCTACCTGGTTAAATAAAGGTGAAATAAAAAAATACAATTTGAACTGTTTGTGGAGATATATAAAAAAAAACAAGGCCAGGCGATATGATCTGAAATGCTTATCTAATGGCTTCAAATTCAGTCAATTATTAAGACAGCCGGAAAACAAGGTACATGTAGAAATGTGTGAGGAGTGAGCGTCTCTCATGTGCATTGAGAGGGCAGAGTCAGTCTGTGGCATGTAGTAGTGCTACAGCTTGGTTTGGCTGGGAAGGTTGGCTGGGACTGAGAGAGAGCTAAGGTTTATATCATAGGCTGAATACAGAGAAGGGGAGGACTTTTGGCCAGATCCAGTAACTGGACATTCGCCCCCCAGTTGGCTCTGTCCTCTACCGGCTGTAGTTGACTCTGGGGAGGAGGTGAAGGGGCGCTTTCGCTCACACACACACACACACACACACACAAGGTTTCCATCACTAACTAGGTTTCCGTCACTAGCTAGGTTTCCAACACTAGCTAGGTTTCCGTCACTAGCTAGGTTTCCGTCATCTAGCTAGGTTTCCATCACTAGCTAGGTTTCCGTCATCTACCTAGGTTTCCATCCAATTGGTTACCGATTTTAATGTGAATATTCTAAAATACACTTAAAAACAATTTGAGCGTTTTCCTACCAGAGATATTTCTTATTGCGGATTAAAGGCTGTGCGTGATGACGTAGTGCACATAAAAATAACTTTTAAATTCCCATGTAACGAATAACATTTTTTTATTAAGTTAAATGGGTTTCCATTGCATTTTCAACTCTATTGATGGTTTTGTCACAAATGTGTTGTGTTATGTGCCCTCCCTGGTATTGGCATGTGCGCTTTAGCCAACAGCTCACAGATACAGTGTGGGTATACGCTGGCTTCACGTGCTCATGGGAAATATGAAAATGGGACCTAGGAAGTGGTACAAGGAAGTCGGAACAATTCTTCAACCAATACAATTTTAGCTAGCTTGATAAGCTTGCAAACATTGCTAGTAATAAAGTAAGTTAGCTTGCTTAACATTGACAATATGGTTAGAATAGCTACATTATCAATATTGATGATAAGTTTGTAATTATAAAACATTTACTTGTTTAAAACTTTTAGTTGAAAAGGTCAGTGGTGAAACGTCACAACTCGGGCAACAACATTTTCTCTGAGTTTCCCACTGGGAACTAGGAGCTTCAGATAACTCCCATAGCATGTGAATGTCGCAGTAGCCTACCTACTGGATGAGGTTATTATAGACAAAAGAGCAATATTAGTGGGAGAGGAATTGAGCATTTCTGGCACAGTTCATATTACTGACACAAGAACATCCCACCTTGTCTAGCGTAGTTTGTTTTGTCGACATTTTAAAAGATTACTGGGAAAAAATAGCTCTTTCCATCAGGCCTGTCGTGTACTTCACTCGCATAAAAAGGTTGGATGGAAACCTGGTTAATGTCTATAAACTCAAAATAGCAACCAGTCTACTAATGAATAATGCCTACCAAAGGTAATAGGAAGCCATTTCAAAAGTGATCACTAGGGCATAATGTGATTGAATCAACAGTCATACACATTAACTGATGTGAAATCCTTTGGGATAGAGGATGATCTTTTTGATTTCCATTTTGGTTTATTAATTGAAAATGACATGCTTGAAATAACGAGGCAGGCAGCACGAGGCAGGCAGCACGAGGCAGGCGGCTAGAGGCAGGCAGCTAGAGACAGCAGAAAGATGGTTTTCCATTTAATTCTCATTCACATCACAAACTAGCACTATGCCAATCAAGCGCAGAAAACAAATACTGTTTGAAGCCAGGTCTGGTGTCCGTACCACCCATTATCATCACCACCATGTTGGGGCGGCAGGTAGCCTAGTGGTTAGAGCATTGAACTAGTAACCGAAAGGTTGCAAGATCGAATCCCCGAGCTGACAAGGTAAAAAAAATCTAGCGTTCTGCCCCTGAACAAGGCAGTTAACCCACTGTTCCTAGGCCGTCATTGTAAATAAGAATTTGTTCTTAACTGACTTGCCTAGTTAAATAAAGGTCAAATAAATAAAATGTTCATCCTTCCTCTCCCACTCTTCTCTCCTCAGATGGCGCAGACGAGAAGGTGCGGAATGTGGATGACTTTGTTCCCGATGTGGGCATGGACCGTAGCTTCCTGGAGGAGGGGGCTGCTGCCAAAGCCAAGGAGGAAGCTCGAAGAGCAGGCAACATGGATACTGACAGGTAGGCTTGGTCCTCACTCCCTAATCATCTCCGTGATCTTCTATGACCCATGTCCAAGGCTTGTGGCTTTGGATAGGTATACAAGTAAGTGTGGAAATAGTGACTTTTTAAATATTTGGACTATTTTGATAGTTAGAACACGTTTCTAATGATCATTGTTTAGTGAAGATCTACCGCTGTTGTGCAGTTCAGACAGTCAATATGTTCTTCAATATAGTGGAGGTGAATGTATTTCAGCTCTATCTTAAAGGGGCATTTCAAACAGGTTCAACATCATATTCATCATCCCTAGCACCAACCCAACATCAACATATGTGAAAATGGCGCGTTTCTATGTTTTCTAGTAAAAAAGATAGAGTATGATGGTTGCGTCATGTGATATTTAACCAATTATGAGTAGGCTTTGCCTATTAAGACATTTTCCTTTAATGTGCTTGGTGGGAGGAGGATGAGGGGAGGAGAGGTGGCGGAGGAAAGGGGTGAGGGGTGAGGTTTTTGTTCCGTCAGGTCTCCTCTGCTCAGAATCTAGGTCATTCATCACTCATTTGCTAGAGAGAGAGAAAGAGGGAGGGATGAGAGAGAAGGCACTTTATTTTATTGGATAAGACTTAAAGGGGCAATCTGCAGTTGCTACATCCATTTTTGGACATATAAATTGTTATATGTATCCATTGATTCTTGAAGAATATTACCTTATAAACGCCTCATCACTTCCCATCAGAACCCAAAATGTAAGCTTGTTTTCCTCCAAAGTTTGTAAACAAAGTAAATGTAAACAAACACTGTATAGCTTCAACACATGGTTAAAACGATCGTTTTGATGGTCAGTTCTTGCATGCATAGCTCTTTCTATGAATTTGAGTGTGGTTACATTTCTCTAGCCCCATCCCTTAGCTTTTGTCGGGAAAAATTATTTGTTAATGTACATCTAAACTGCGGATTTCCCCTTAATAGAGTCTTACGTTATAGAAATGTGAAGAGAGTAATGATTAAAAAAAATCGGTCAGATTCCTCCGTTGTATAATGAAGGGAATCAACTTGAGCTTGAATTTGAAGGAGAGAATTGTCCTACAAGGGCCGTTTGCTATTTTGGAAAATGAGAAATGAGGCTTGAAGTGCTTTGATGTTAGAAGATCATCATTTTAAGTTAAAGTTAAAAGGAGAAGTGGAGAGTGGCTGTGAGACACACACACACACAATAGCTTAGTGCTAATAAAAACCAACTCTCTTTCACTGACTCAGTCTTCAGGGCTGCCTTTTTGAACTGTCCTTCTGGTTAAGATTTTAATGGAGCGTAGCGTCAGATAAGTGTGTAGATAATGACAAAATAAGTTATCGTTGATGTAATGACTTTTCGATAACATCCCAGTAGGCTATAACTGGATAATGTAATAACATTATTGCATTATCTGTTCATATATTATGATTTAATCACTGTTGATTTAAGTAACTGTAAGTAAAACGGTAGTGGTGGGGAACCTGTAGTTGAACCTTTTGTCCTAGCGCAGCTGAAATACTCACATTAGCAACGTTACAGATGTTAACCATGTTATAAGCCTACATGTTATCCAGCTCATGTGCTACATTTCTTAACACAATTCTAACAGAAGGTCAAAAGGACAATCCTGCAGGTGTCACAAACAACATTAATAAGGAAGAACTTGTCCCGATTGGGATTTTTAAATCACTGATGAATGATCTTGAGACTGATTCCCTGACATGTCAATGTTTTTAATTTGCTGTTTTATGATTTTGTTAAACTCTTGTGAATTCTATGGTTTTTACTAGATTAATTGTAGTTTTTCATGTTGTTTGTCTGTAATTTTTGTAATGACTTGGTGCTGCCTATCTTGGCCAGGACGCTCTTGAAAAATATATATTTTAAATCTCAATGAGCCCTTCCTGGTTAAATAAAGGTTTAATAATTATTATTATTTTTATTTTTAAATTTTATGGTTAGGACATCAGACTAAACAAGAATAGCTTCAAAGTCCTGCATTTGTAAATGCATTTAAAACGGTGTGACCTTTCCAGCAGGTGTTGCTTAATGGGGTATCATTACTCAGACACATACCGATTTTATTTTTATGTATTTTTTGTGGTGCTTGAAAAAATGGCCTATCATATTGCTCAAATGCGTTGGTTATTCTTACATCAGAACTTACCACTTCTCTCTCTGTCCATGTTTTACAGTGACGGTGAGGGCCGAGGGGGGAACCCCATGGTGTCAGGGTTCCAGGACGATTTTGCCTCAGATGAGCTGTGCCAGTCTGTGCCCAAATATGTGCCCAAGGCAGCCACCGTCCCCAGCATGGGCATCACCCTGACCAGCGATGAAGAGGATGAGGGGACGAAGGCACTTAACGTCGTCCAGGATGGTGGATCGGACAGAAGGAGGTATGGGTGGGAAGAGAACTTGAATTGCATAACCTCAGGTTTTTCTTAAGATGCTAGTATTATACAGTATGTAGATAGAGATTGATGTAGTCATTGGGCGGTAGAGATTGATGTAGTCATTGGGCGGTAGAGATTGATGTAGTCATTGGGCGGTAGAGATTGATGTAGTCATTGGGCGGTAGAGATTGATGTAGTCATTGGGCGGTAGAGATTGATGTAGTCCCTGGGCGGTAGAGATTGATGTAGTCCCTGGGCGGTAGAGATTGATGTAGTCCCTGGGCGGTAGAGATTGATGTAGTCATTGGGCGGTAGAGATTGATGTAGTCATTGGGCGGTAGAGATTGATGTAGTCATTGGGTGGTAGAGATTGATGTAGTCATTGGGTGGTAGAGATTGATGTAGTCCCTGGGCGGTAGAGATTGATGTAGTCCCTGGGCGGTAGAGATTGATGTAGTCCCTGGGCGGTAGAGATTGATGTAGTCCCTGGGCGGTAGAGATTGATATAGTCCCTGGGCGGTAGAGATTGATGTAGTCCCTGGGCGGTAGAGATTGATGTAGTCATTGGGTGGTAGAGAATGATGTAGTCATTGGGTGGTAGAGATTGATGTAGTCATTGGGTGGTAGAGATTGATGTAGTCATTGGGTGGTAGAGATTGATGTAGTCCCTGGGCGGTAGAGATTGATGTCGTCCCTGGGCGGTAGAGATTGATGTCGTCCCTGGGCGGTAGAGATTGATGTCGTCCCTGGGCGGTAGAGATTGATGTCGTCCCTGGGCGGTAGAGATTGATGTCGTCCCTGGGCGGTAGAGATTGATGTCGTCCCTGGGCGGTAGAGATTGATGTCGTCCCTGGGCGGTAGAGATTGATGTCGTCCCTGGGCGGTAGAGATTGATGTAGTCATTGGGCGGTAGAGATTGATGTAGTCCCTGGGCGGTAGAGATTGATGTAGTCCCTGGGCGGTAGAGATTGATGTAGTCCCTGGGCGGTAGAGATTGATGTAGTCCCTGGGCGGTAGAGATTGATGTAGTCATTGGGCGGTAGAGATTGATGTAGTCATTGGGCGGTAGAGATTGATGTAGTCATTGGGCGGTAGAGATTGATGTAGTCATTGGGTGGTAGAGATTGATGTAGTCCCTGGGCGGTAGAGATTGATGTAGTCCCTGGGCGGTAGAGATTGATGTAGTCCCTGGGCGGTAGAGATTGATGTAGTCCCTGGGCGGTAGAGATTGATGTAGTCCCTGGGCGGTAGAGATTGATGTAGTCATTGGGCGGTAGAGATTGATGTAGTCATTGGGTGGTAGAGATTGATGTAGTCATTGGGTGGTAGAGATTGATGTAGTCCCTGGGCGGTAGAGATTGATGTCGTCCCTGGGCGGTAGAGATTGATGTCGTCCCTGGGCGGTAGAGATTGATGTCGTCCCTGGGCGGTAGAGATTGATGTAGTCATTGGGCGGTAGAGATTGATGTAGTCATTGGGCGGTAGAGATTGATGTAGTCCCTGGGCGGTAGAGATTGATGTAGTCCCTGGGCGGTAGAGATTGATGTAGTCCCTGGGCGGTAGAGATTGATGTAGTCTCTGGGCGGTAGAGATTGATGTAGTCCCTGGGCGGTAGAGATTGATGTAGTCCCTGGGCGGTAGAGATTGATGTAGTCCCTGGGCGGTAGAGATTGATGTAGTCCCTGGGCGGTAGAGATTGATGTAGTCCCTGGGCGGTAGAGATTGATGTAGTCCCTGGGCGGTAGAGATTGATGTAGTCCCTGGGCGGTAGAGATTGATGTAGTCCCTGGGCGGTAGAGATTGATGTAGTCATTGGGCGGTAGAGATTGATGTAGTCATTGGGTGGTAGAGATTGATGTCGTCCCTGGGCGGTAGAGATTGATGTCGTCCCTGGGCGGTAGAGATTGATGTCGTCCCTGGGCGGTAGAGATTGATGTCGTCCCTGGGCGGTAGAGATTGATGTAGTCATTGGGCGGTAGAGATTGATGTAGTCATTGGGCGGTAGAGATTGATGTAGTCATTGGGCGGTAGAGATTGATGTAGTCCCTGGGCGGTAGAGATTGATGTAGTCCCTGGGCGGTAGAGATTGATGTAGTCCCTGGGCGGTAGAGATTGATGTAGTCATTGGGCGGTAGAGATTGATGTAGTCATTGGGCGGTAGAGATTGATGTAGTCATTGGGCGGTAGAGATTGATGTAGTCCCTGGGCGGTAGAGATTGATGTCGTCCCTGGGCGGTAGAGATTGATGTCGTCCCTGGGCGGTAGAGATTGATGTCGTCCCTGGGCGGTAGAGATTGATGTCGTCCCTGGGCGGTAGAGATTGATGTAGTCATTGGGCGGTAGAGATTGATGTAGTCATTGGGCGGTAGAGATTGATGTAGTCCCTGGGCGGTAGAGATTGATGTAGTCCCTGGGCGGTAGAGATTGATGTAGTCCCTGGGCGGTAGAGATTGATGTAGCCCCTGGGCGGTAGAGATTGATGTAGTCCCTGGGCGGTAGAGATTGATGTAGTCCCTGGGCGGTAGAGATTGATGTAGCCCCTGGGCGGTAGAGATTGATGTAGCCCCTGGGCGGTAGAGATTGATGTAGTCCCTGGGCGGTAGAGATTGATGTAGTCCCTGGGCGGTAGAGATTGATGTAGTCCCTGGGCGGTAGAGATTGATGTAGTCCCTGGGCGGTAGAGATTGATGTAGTCCCTGGGCGGTAAAGATTGAAGTAGTCCCTGGGCGGTAGAGATTGATGTAGTCCCTGGGCGGTAGAGATTGTCCTTGGGCGATATTGATGTTATCATGCATCTTTTAATATTTAGATCTGTATTGTGTTTTCTGATCAGATCCTCCTCCAATGCTTTGAAGATTCAAAACAAGACCGGAGAAGCCAAAAAACCAGCGGGCTTAAAGATGTCGTCCGAGCCCGTCTCATTCCTGAACCCGACCTTAGCCCCGGTGCAGTCCATGCGGGCAGGCAAGAAGAAGGGAGGGGAGGAATCCTCCCACTCAGACCAAGAAGCTCTAGGGGCCGATCAGATGCTCTCCTTCGTCATGGACGAACCAGACTATGATGACGAGGAGTTTGAGAAGCCCAAGAAAAAGAAGGTGCCATTACAGTAGACTGCTCTGTTACAGTAGACTGCTCTGTTACAGTAGACTGCTCTGTTACAGTAGACTGCTCTGTTACAGTAGACTGCTCTGTTACAGTAGACTGCTCTGTTACAGTAGACTGCTATTGGGTCAATATGAAATGTAGAAGAAGGTGTCCATTACTTTCCAGACACAGGGTCTTCTGTTTTCTCATATTTGTGATAGTGGTAGGTAGAGATGTGCTTTTTCTATAGTAGTCACGTTTACATGTACAGTAATAATTGGATATTAAACTGATTATAGTAGTAGGCAGATTATGCAATAGTCAGTAAACACCTTACTCTCGTTATTTTAATGGGCGTAAGGTCGATGTGAAACACCTGGTTTTCCAAGGAATCCTTTTTTGAATTATTAGGACATGTAAACACCTTAATTGCCGTATCAGCTGTGTATTTGATCTGCGCTTGTGCTTTGATCTCCTCATTGAGGAGCGAGCCTTCCTCTTTAGCGCATGCGTCTTAGAAGTAGTTTTAACATACAAACTATATGTCTGAACTCAGAATCAAATATTCTTCCCAACAATAGTACAGTTGCTGTGGTAGAACCTTTATTTCATTGGTGATTTCCTGCACTTATCAGCGTGCCATCAAGTAACCTAATTTCAGATGTGTCCATGTAAACAGGATTATTAGGAAAATCATTCTTCTTGCAAAGCATGTAAACATTTTAATCAAACTATTATATTAATCTGATTATCCACAATAATTGCATGATTGTGTGCATGTAACCATACTCAGTGATTGACAAAATGAGAACTTTGATTTTATTTGACAGCAGTTAGACCTATGGGTGGCAGCCTTTCTCAACCTAGTCCTCAGGGCCCATATATTTGGCTGGGTTTAGAAATGCTGATTTAGACTGAATGTGAAATAGAAAAGGTCCATCTATTGTACAAACCTCTTTCTCCTACTTTTTCTCTCCCCTTCTTTCTTTCCATCTCTCTTTGTCCCCTACTCATTCTCTATCGCGCTCCCCCCCTTCCTGTCTCCCCTTTACCAAAGGAGCCTTCGGCTCTACTGGAGGACCTGAAGACGGTCCAGCCCTCTGTCCTCCCCATCAAGAGCGACGACCTGGACCTGTTTGGACTGGGATTCCAGGATGTGGCGCCCAAGAGCAAGGAAAGCAGTGAGGACCAAGATGGTGAGCAAGGTTCCGAAGCAAAGTCATTGTAAATCATTGGAGTCATGATCACTATTCTGGATTAGTGTGTCTGTGTGTTTTATACTTTCACAGTTTGGGTATATGTATTGGTAAAAAAAATTCCGATTTGTCTTCATTTTGCTTACTTGTCTTGCAGACCGAGAAAGTAGATCTTCAACAAAGGACAAGAAGAAGAAGAAGAAGAAAAGTAAAGAGGTAAGGTGAAAGGAGATGAGTCGTCTTTACACCCTGTGTGTCATCCTCAGCTAATAGTAACTATGGGACACATCTGCTCCTTGCAGGAGGACGACAAAAGCAGCAAGAAACGACACAAACAGAAGAAAAAGGAAGAGTCAGGGAGCGGGGACGAGAAAGAGAAGAAAAAAAAGAAGTCAAAGTCGACCAAGAAAGCCGGAGGCGTGGTGGACGACCTGGAGTCTTTTCTCGCCGGAGACGAAGACTACGAGGAGATGTAGAATATCACCCCCAGCATCCAATCAGGACTACGTTCTACTTCAGCATCCAATCAGGACTACGTTCTACTTCAGCATTCTAGGGTCAGGATGTAGCCATGAAGACGAAAGAATTTGTCCACTGACTGGCTGAGTGATCGAAGACTGCAATTCTCATTGGGTGATAGTTATTTCCTACTTCCTGACGTTGTGGTGCCTCTACGGTGGTTAGAGTTTGATCATTTGTGATTGACATTGACGTTGTTTGTTTTGCTTACCCTTTTACTGTACATGCAACACTACCGTCATACAACAACACTACTGCAAATCTGTAGCTGGTACACTCAGAGGACAAAACCACCATTACTTTGATGTTTCCATGGTTGAATACACTTGGGTACACTCACTACAATGTTTTTGCCATTCCATTTGTCTTTTCCCATTGGGCCTGCTTTCTGGAAAAGGCTTTAGAACTGACCCTAGTACAGAGTTGTGACTATTTCTATATGGGAGTGCTCTCCTTTACACTGACCAGTGTTCAGGAGTCGGGGGACATGTGTGCATTCATTATGAATTATGTTGAACATTGCTTCAGCAGCGAAATAAATGTTATTTATGTTTATCTGGTGTTGGCTTTTCGAACTACGACTATGTCTAGGAACAGTAGGAGTTTGTGAGTGTTTACTAAACAAGACATTTTGGGAGTTTCTCTGAAATTATTCAGCAAATTTCACTGTGCATGATCATTTTGTTTTGGTTTGATGTTAATGCCTTAAGGAAAGCTTTACTTTAACACTGGAAAGTGTTATTTTAACACTGGAAAGGGTTAATTTAACACGGGAAAGGGTTACTTTAACACTGGAAAGTGGCGATATGAATGCCTTTTAGTAGTAGAGATCTGATTGTTCAATGATGCCGTCATTCTGGCAAAACACAATGCAAGGGAAGCCAAGATACAATGTCTTTTTTCCAACCTGCTGTTCTGTTAAGTCATGTGTTGTTGTTTTTACTGTGGCAGTTGTACAATGTAATTTGACATTTTTTCAAATTTCTTCCTTTAACCAAATGATGTTTCTTGAAGACATATTTTAATATTTCCGTGGTTACCTGTAACTTTTACACTAGTTTGCTTGGATCCTATTTCTTGATGTTGCTGAGCACCATGTGGGATGGTTTTGGTGTGTTGCGTGATATCTCATAATTGAACATAGCCCTTACTGAACTTGTTTACTTTACTGTAGGGGAGTGTGGAAGTCTGCTAGTCAGTCATAACTACACACTACTATCTATCTACACTCCGATCCAGGGGATGTTTACAACAAAGTAAATGGCCTCAAGCTATTCATTCCACCTTAAGTCCCCTTAGAAAGAATTGACAAAATATCAGGAATGTATTTAGATTCATATCATACATGTAGGCATTGTTACCATTCCATATTTATTTTGAAATATTTAGAAAATATTTTTGGACATTAAAGAAATCCCATGTTAATATATCCATTATAGAAAAGTATATGCACAAATATTTATTAATGCATTTGTACTGCATATTTCTCTGTGTGTTTTTACCTTGCTCCTCTCTGTTGTATGTAAAATAGGTATTTTGGACTGTCTTTAAAAGAGACACTACATATCCAATTCCACCCAGCCATCTATGGGCCGTGACTGCAGTTTACTGCTAGTTAGGTATCCTGACCACTGCCTCACTGTGTATCATCAGGGAGAACATGCAACATTTCCAGACTGTGTATCGGAACCTACTGTACATCAATAGAACTCTTACGTACATCAATAGAACTGTTACATCTATAGAACTGTTTCATCAATAGAACTGTTACTTACATCAATAGAACTGTCCCAAGAGACGGCTCTGCGAGTGTTTGTTGAATCAGGTAGACCTATAGCTCTGTCTTTCCCTGACCGCTCGTATATCCTTGGTTTTCTCTGGTCGAAGGCGGCATACTCTGGGGACACCGGGGTCCCCTCACACCTCATCCTCTCTTCTGGCTTAGTCCTCTTTCTCACCCTAGGGAGTGATGTCATTTTTTGCTGTAGCCTAACCCTCCCAGCTGGCTTGACGGGAGGGAACCCAATGTGGCGAGGTCGACTCCCAGGCTGACCATGGGGTCATCCTCAGTGTTTCCTCCTCATGTAGCTCTCTGCCTGTCAGGCTAGCTGCTAGGCCAGGGCGCCCACCCCTACCGCTCACTATGGAGCAAATCCTAACTTCCTCTCCAGTTGAATAATGTCAGCTGGTGTCCTGTTGACATTAATGCATGACTAAGTGAACATTTTGCTTAAGTGGAAGTTAGGAGTCACCCCTATGAAAGTAAAATCCCCGGCGAGCCATGTCAAATAGTCCCTCTGCATGAGCGTCACTGTGAGAAACAACAACACACCTGGCTGTACCACTGTAGAATTAGAATTTGTAGAACAGACATTGTTAGTGCATACATTATGGAGGGATAGTGTCTTTTCTAGTTATTCTAATTCTGTGTTTATGTAATATAACCCAGACCTGTTTTGTTTTTTGGTGGTTGATTTTGTTTCATTATTCTGTGTGAAGGAATTTGTTTTGATTCATGTAGATCAAACCAATGCAACTTTTTGTTTACTGCTTTTTCTGTGGTATGATGTCTTCTGGGTAAAGTTAAAACAGGGATCATCCAAATCATGCAAACTGCCAGTGAAAGGTGGCAACAAGCGAACTTGAGATTGCTATTACCTCTTGGTTACATCTTCCATAAAATTCCTCTTGATTGTAAACGGAATATCCATTGTGTATTGTCTTCATCTTGCTTGCTCCCTGCATATTGTCTTTGTTGAGCTAATTGTGTGTATAGTTGATTGAACTGTTGGTTGAATTTGGTCTGTTTATGTGTATGCATCTGAATATATTGAGAGATGGTGGGCAACTGGGGGAAAAAAAGAGATTATTTTGACATTCCTCGTATGCTTCCATCTACACATTGTAGATGTGTCTAATAAATGCAAAAATACTTTCATTTTTTGTCACTAAATTTCATGACTTGGCATGTTTGTAATGTCCAGAGTTATTTTCTAAACCTTTATTTTACACTATGTAGTCTGTTCCATTATAGTCTTGTGATAAAACAATCAGCTGAAATACAGAAACAGATGTAGCAGTTGTAAGACCTATGTAACAACGGTTGTAAATACAGTCCATTATTTTTGTGACACCTAAATGTCAAGTGGGATATCTTTTCAAATAGAACGATAATTGTTTATTTTTTTTCTGCTCTCCAGAAGCCGTACTTCTGGTTTCAGGTCTAAAATATCTACATTCATTCAGAAGACCAAAACATTACACTTACACACATTGTCATACCGTTGAAGGGACAGTTCAGCAAAATGTTTCTAAACTGGCCTTTTTTGTATCCATTGCTCCCAAAAGGTATGTTTTCTCTGCAGCCACTGGGGGGCAGTGTGATAAAAAATAAAATAGATGAATGTTTCGACGGGAGTCGTTCACCTCAAGGCCAAGTGTGTGAAATACACTAGAGCAGGAGTGCATTAGGTTCTATAGAGCACTGGATTTCATGAGCGCCAAAGTGCAGTGAGATGAATATACTGACTCTCAATGACAAATTACTCGCATTAAAGACAATGTAACTTTCAAACTTCTTTGCAGGTCAAGTGAAGAGACCAGTTGGTTTGATAATTTGTAGTTCTGATATCTATACATTTACTGTGTGTCCATGTATTGCTCATTGAGGAATTGCTTTGCCTATGAAGGTTTTCAGTTGTTTTTCTGTGAACCTCATAGGATGTGTTACTTAGCAACAGGGTTGGGGTCAATTCCATTTAAATTCCAATTCAGAAAGTAAGCCAAATTCCAATTCCAAACTTTCCTCATTGAAATGCATTGAAGAGAATTAGAATTTCAGTGTACTTCCTGAATTGACTGGAATTGAAATGGAAATGACCTCAACCCTGCTTTGCACCACTTCACAGCAAAACTCCATTATTTTCTGTCAACATATTGTTGCAGTATTATCTCCAGCCAGTGTAGTCAATCACATGGGACTAACATTGCATTGCAATTCATTCTTATAATTGTACGGCTTTCATGCAAACCTCTGAAATCCATTCTCTGTTATTCTAAGATGATTTGTTGATAAAATCTGCAGTGAAGTGAACTAGATGAACTGTATGCTTGTCCCGGGTGATATGTTGGGAAAAATATATGGTGCATAAAGCCATACAATATAAAATGTAATTGAGAATTATGAAGTCGATTTTCTTATGGTAATGGAAATCGTTTTATATATGTAAAGTGCAAGACCTGGCTTAAAATGTTTTGAAACACATGAACACCCTGTATACATGACTTCTCAAAGTAGTACATTTCTCAGAGTGGAGATTACATGGTTTTTATCATCATTGTCATGAAGTGTATGCCGTTTTCACAGTGAGATGATTATACATGGTCAGACCTGACAGAGCCACACCTGCAGCAATTAAGAACCTGTCAGCTCATGATGTACTTCTCTGAGAACTCCCTGCAAAGCTTTGTCTGTCTTTCATGCTCGCTCCCTCCCTCCCTCCCCCCTCCCTCCCTCCCTCCCTCCCTCCCTCCCTCCCTCCCTCTTGCTCTCTCTCTCTTCCACTCTCGCTCTCTCTCCCCCTCCCTCTCTCTCTACCTCCCGCTCTCACTCTCTCTTTCCCTCCTCTCTCTTTCTCGCTCGCTCTCTCCCTCTCTCTTTCTCCCTCCCTCTCACTCTCTCTCTCCCTCCCTCTCTCACTCTCTCTCGCCCTCCCTCTCTCTTGAATTGCCCTTTCATTGGCCTGAGTTTTATTTTTAGCACAATTCATTTTTGCACAAGGGAACCAATTATTGGAATGACACTCTGGATACTTGACATTGTTTTTCATTCAATGCAGAGAAAACAGGATTCAAAAGTGATTCAGTGAAGTGGTCATTTTTGTTTACCCCACACTTTTGTTTACCCCACATCTTTGAACACTGTTATTTAAATAAGCCTCTATCATAATGTGGACTTTAGGACTTTTGTTTAATTAAAAGAAGGAACTGTCTGCACAGACCTGGGTACTCTTCTTTAAGGCTTTTCCAGAGGAAGTGAATACCTTATTCTGAGTTCCCCGCTGCACTCCCAGGAGGACAAATACATACATACACTCCAAAAAGAAATAAAGAACTTGCAGTGTGATGGTGCATACCCCTCACAGCAGCATTAATTTATGACAATGCTATGGTCTCGTATTCTGAAATTGCATCCTGACTCCATCCAATTGGCTATTGAGGTTGGTTGCCCAGGAGACAGACAATGTCCTGATAGGCAGTTGAGAGAGCCAGCGCTGTCTGAATGTAAGTGATGTTCTCTCTTGGTTAACTCCTTTTCACATCAAGGAAAATGCTGGCAATGTTCCCCTCAGTTGATCAATACAATGTTGTTGAATTTCCCTGCATAGCCTACGTGGCAATGCTAGAATGAATTATGTATGTGATTTGATCACTCTTTCATTTCTAATTAAAGCATCTTTGTGAATTAATTTGATCAGTATTACTTTGTATACCAAGTATACACCCCTTCAGAAGTACTAAACATTCCTATATTCGTCTTCCAATACGAACAGTTTGGAGGTCACAGCATATCTTATCTCGAAATGTGGTTGTTGATCTAAGTTTATAGAGCCAGTGTAGCTCTTCTGAATGGCCTGTTATGAACCATACACTAACGTGGTACAGCATTAGATCAACTGAGACATTTGACCATGCAAGTTAATAAAATAAACGTAGATGTTTGACCCTGCACTTGACTGCACCATATTTAATCCCACCCTATTCTGTGCTTTAGGATCAACCGACAGGCAGAATAAATTGAACAGGTTTATACGAGAGCATGAAAATATCACTTTCTTATGGTTTAACAGAGCCGTAAATGAGAGTGTGAAAAGCTAAAATCCAAACCAGCACAGTTTGGATCGGGTCAGTGCGATAGTGTATAAAGGGTATTGGAAAGCACCATCCTGACAAACGGACAACTCTCAGACACATATGTTACTGTACATGTACATCCTTGACATAATGCAATCTAGTAAATGATCAACTGAGACTAATTGACCTATTGTATCAACAGATATTAGTATTGAACCAAAGTTTCTGACCTAGAAGCAGGCTTTCTTTCTTCCTATGTGGAATGGATGTTGCTATTAGATCACTTTTCCAATGACATTATCACTATTATGATCTCCAGATCACAACCCTCCCCTGTCCAACAAGGTTTAAAGACGGTGCTGTGAATGAATGTATATGTATAATGTATATAGTGCTGTGTTGGTCCTACTGTCAATGGTCTCCATAGGCTTGACTTCCTACATATGTCCTATTCTAATTGACAGTTGTCCTTTCTGGACATAGATTTCTACTACAGAATGCCAAGGTTAACCCACACTAACCATTGCGGAAAGTTCTGCACCAATTAAAGACTCGCAACAAAAGTTACGGTGAAATATAGTTAGGGAAAGGTCTGAAATGTGACGTAGGGTGTTACTAATGAACCGTCTGAAGTAAAAGGTGCTGTGTTTTGGTGGTTTCTCTCTGCTGTTAGTGGTGGAGAGGCTTTGAATGATAAAACCTGTACTGAGGAGGAAATATTAGCTCCTCAATTGCTCAACTTAGTTTTCCCTGCAGATTTTTCCTGGGGTAGTGTATATCTGTGCATGTGTAGGCTTATTTGTGAATGCTGCTATGTAATCAGGAGTGTACTGTAGGTGACTTCTGTGTGCTTCTGAGCTTACGTCATATATATGCTAATATCCACACGCGTGTGAGTGGGTCAGGTCCATTCAGCTCCCTATTAAGACGTGGTCTATGAAGACTCTTCAACAGCATGGCAACAGATGGTCCTGTCACTACCTGGTCATGGTACAGACACAAACACAATAATAACTCATAACGGTTCGGTACGGGACAATACCCCATGCAACCACCGCCAATTACTGACAATGCACTGAGACAAGCTCCCCCTTATTGCATAATCAGGGGATATAACAGGGTTGCAGTCTTATCTCCCTGCAGTCTTATCCCTCTATCACCCCCATCTCACTGCAGTCTTATCCCCCTATCACCCCCCCATCTCCCTGCAGTCTTATCCCCCTATCACCCCCATCTCACTGCAGTCTTATCCCCCTATCACCCCCCCATCTCCCTGCAGTCTTATCCCTCTATCACCCCCATCTCACTGCAGTCTTATCCCCCTATCACCCCCCCATCTCCCTGCAGTCTTATCCCTCTATCACCCCATCTCACTGCAGTCTTATCCCCCTATCACCCCCATCTCACTGCAGTCTGATCCCCCTATCACCCCATCTCACTGCAGTCTTATCCCCCTATCACCCCATCTCACTGCAGTCTGATCCCCCTATCACCCCATCTCACTGCAGTCTGATCCCCCTATCACCCCATCTCACTGCAGTCTTATCCCCCTATCACCCCATCTCCCTGCAGTCTTATCCCCCTATCACCCCCATCTCACTGCAGTCTTATGCCCCTATCACCCCATCTCACTGCAGTCTTATCCCCCTATCACCCCCATCTCACTGCAGTCTTATCCCCCTATCACCCCCCATCACACTGCAGTCTTATCCCCCTCTCCCCCCTCCCCCCAACACCCTGCAGTCTTATCCCCCTATCACCCCCATCACACTGCAGTCTTATCCCCCTATCACCCCATCTCACTGCAGTCTTATCCCCCTATCACCCCCCCATCACACTGCAGTCTTATCCCCCTCTCCCCCCTCCGCCCAACTCCCTGCAGTCTTATCCCCCTATCACCCCCCCATCACACTGCAGTCTTATCCCCCTCTCCCCCCTCCGCCCAACTCCCTGCAGTCTTATCCCCCTATCACCCCCATCTCGCTGCAGTCTTATCCCCCTCTCACCCCTCCCCCCAACTCCCTGCAGTCTTATCCCCCTATCACCCCCCCTCCCCCATTTCTCATCTTCCATTCAGCCACCAACAGACAGTAATTATTTTCGTGAACAGAAAGTTTGGCATGCAGCCAAGTCTACTCATTACTCCGAAAAAAAAATTGCATTTCACAGCATGGGACTAAAGGAACCATCAAAGGCAGCTTGCCTGACAGCTTTCGCTTCCACAGGAGAGGAGAGAGAGAGATAAAGAGAGCGACCACTGACGAGTAAGCGATAGACATTTACATTATGGGGGAGGTAGAGAAGCTCACACTAAAGGAGTGAACGTTATTTATAATAAGGGTTACATGGAGGAAAACGGACCTCTCTGAAATGAACGTGGATGGCCCTCCCTTCAGCAAAATATATTTTACCTAAACCCTCCCTAAATGCTTAAAAAAAACAAGCAAGTGCCATGTAATTCGTCCTGTAAGAATTATGTAATTAGGGCTGCGTCCCAGAAGGTTGTGGCTTTGCAGACCATTGGCTTTTATAAAAAATGTCATGCAATTCTACCTCATTTTACATATTATCAGAATTTTTTTTAATACCACACAAATGAAATGGGCTGAGAATGGATAGAAAGATAGGCTGTGTGTTCATCTGATCATATTTCTCCAATGCAAATCAGAGTGTCTTGTTTGCAAATAATTAAATCTGAGACATCATTAGGAATCTGACCATGGTACTTTAAAAAGTTAGGCCTACCTTTTCACCCCAGACAGAGTAGGCAGAAAATGTCAACTTTAACTGCTGGCTACTCTTTTTCCAAGGTCACAAGTGTTTCCCTAAAAGCTGTCTGGGTTTTCACATCTACTGTTATACAGAAAGTGAATAGCTTCATCAATTGATAGTGACAGAATTGTATAACTTCCCAAGCAAAGTCATTTTTTAATCTCCTTGGCTATAGAAGGTTTTAGCTCAGCCTCTTAATGTCAAAGAAACAAATCAATGATATCGCCATATGCATCAGAGTCACGTCTTTCCCGGGTATTACACAGCTTGTTTCTAGCATAAAGCATCACGGACCAAAGCGCTGTTATAGATCACTTTATATAAATCGATCAGTTTTACTCTCTTCAAAATCCTAAGCTAACAAGTGCTTTTTGAATTAAACAACAACAGAAAGCTAGGTGTATGGCATACCCTCTATGGCGTACCATCTATGGCATACCCTCTATGTGGCATACTCTCTATGTGGCATACCCTCTATGGCATACCCTCTATGTGGCATACTCTCTATGTGGCATACCCTCTATGTGGCATACCCTCTATGGCATACCCTCTATGTGGCATACCCTCTATGTGGCATACCCTCTATGACATACCCTCTATGTGGCATACCCTCTATGTGGCATACCCTCTATGTGGCATACCCTCTATGGCATACCCTCTATGTGGCATACCCTCTATGGCATACCCTCTTTGTGGAATACCCTCTATGGCATACCCTCTATGTGGCATACCCTCTATGGCATAGCCTATATGTGGCATACCCTCTATGGCATACCCTCTATGTGGCATACCCTCTATGTCGCATACCCTCTATGGCATACCCTCTATGTGGCATACCCTCTGTGTGGCATACCCTCTGTGGCATACCCTCCATGGCATACCCTGTATGTGGCATACCCTATATGGCATATGCTATATGTGGCATACCCTCTATGGCATACCCTCTATGGCACAGAGGACCAGGGTTGGTGTACTGTTGGGGTACTGGAGGACCAGGGTTTGTGTGCTGTTGGGGGTACAGGAGGACCCGGGTTGGTGTACTGTTGGGGGTACTGGAGGACCAGGGTTGGTGTACTGTTGGGGGTACTGGAGGACCAGGGTTGGTGTACTGTTGGGGGTACTGGAGGACCAGGGTTGGTGTACTGTTGGGGTACTGGAGGACCAGGGTTGGTGTACTGTTGGGGTACTGGAGGACCAGGGTTGGTGTACTGTTGGGGTAATGGAGGACAAGGGTTGGTGTACTGTTGGGGTAATGGAGGGCATGGACTCCACAAGGTGTCGAAAGCGTTCCAGAAGCGTTACACATGGGAAACTGTTGATTGTGAAAAACCCAGAAGCATTGCAGTTCTTGACACAAACCGGTGCACCTGACACCTACTACCATACCCTGTTCAATGGCACTTAAATATTTTGTCTTGCCCATTCACCCTCTGAATGGCACACATACACAATCCATGTCTCAATTGTCTCAAGGCTTAAAAATCCTTCATTAACCTGTCTCCTCCCCTTCATCTACACTTATTGAAGTGGATTTAAGAAGTGATATCAGTAAGGGATCACAGATTTCACCTGGATTCACCTGGTTAGTCTATGTCAGGGAAAGAACAGATGTTCTTAATGTTTTGTAGACTCAGTATATAGCCTAATAAGCAACTAATTCTACAACTTTAATCAATTACAAATTACATGACCCTCCCCTGGATTAGATTTTAATACATTATAAACACTCCTGGTACCCATTCTGTACATTTCAAACCATCCCTAACAAGTATTGCGATAAATGTGAAGCAGGAAGAGGGAGAGAAAGAGAGACAGAAACAGAGAAAGAGAGAGATAGTGAGAGGGGAGAGACAGAATGAGACAGAGAATGAGAGATAGTGAGAGGAGAGGGAGAGAGAGAGAGAGTGAGACAGGGAGAGAGAGACAAAGCCAGAATGAGAGAGAGAGGGAGAGTTGGGAGAGAGAGTTACAGAGACAGAGACAGAGAGAGAGAGAGAGAGAGAGAGAGAGAGAGAGACAGACAGACAAAGAAAGAGAGAGAGAGACCAAATGAGAGACAGAAAGGAGACACCCACTAATGAGTAAGCGATAAACATGTAGCGGTAAGAGAAAGGGATCGAGAGGGAGAGAGAAGGAGGGGGAGAGAAAGGGAGAGACACCACTAATGAGTCAGCGACAGACGTGTAGGAGAGGGAGGGAGAAAGAGAAGGAGGGAAAAGCAATGGATCTTAGGAAGATAAAGAGTGCCATGACTAAGTGGGTAATGGCAGCTGCTTTCAGATCAACAGAGGAAGGCAAGAAACAGAAGGAGGGGAGAAGGGATTGTGATGAGTCACGGAGACGGCGGAGAGGGAGAATGGATGATCCCTCTATGACAACACAAAATCCTGTAATGTGGGAGGAGGTGTGACAAAAGCCTATACAGATGCCTGCATTCTTAGAAAAAAGGGTTCTAAAAGGGTTCCCCATCCCGGTAGAACCTTTTTTGGTTCCAGGTAGAACACTTTCGGGTTCCATGTAGAACCTTCTATGGAAAGGGTTTGGTACCTAATATCAAAAAGGGTTCTACACAGGGTTCTCCTATGGGGACAGCCAAAGAACTCTTTTAAGTTCTAGATAGCACCGTTTTTCTAAGAGTAAATGTCAATATGTGTCATTTAGAATGGTATTTTTATCCTCTTATGGAAAGCGAGGTGCCAGTGGGAGTACTCCATTTGTCTACTGATCATGAGACAAGTGCAGTCCTTCTATGTCCAGTGTTTGATTAAGTCAAAACTCTAAGGTTTTAGGATAATATCCACTTTGTAATTACAGTTTTTCTCAATTGCTAAAACACTAAAACCCATTGGCTGAACAAAGTTCTCAGTTGCCTGGACTCATTTAGCTAATTATGCAGTCTGTTGTCAATACCTTAAACCATTTCACATGGTAAAACACAATTTGCAGATCTCACTTAGACTTTTCAGCAAAACTCTAAACACATTCTCATTCTCAAAACACATTCTGCACTCTAATGCACATGTCATCCATACTGGTAAACACAAGTGGCAACAATCAAATACAAATAGAGAACACAGGTCATTGATTGAACACAACCACTCAAAATGTATTTAACCTGTTTCAAATGATGCGACACAACCAATATAAGCCAATTCAGAGAGCAAACAGGTTGTTGAAGGTGGGAAGGAGAAAGTCTGAGAATGGATAGAAGAAACAATGTGAGAGGACGAGGACGAGTGCGTATGCGAGGTGGGCGACGAGGAGGAAGAGGAGGAGGGCAAGAAACAGGAAGAGGATGACGAAGAGTGGAAATATCTGATGAAATTCGGGCAACAGTTATAGACCATGTTCTTGTCCATGGACTGACAATGAGGGAAGCAGGACTTAGAGTGCAACCCAATTTCAGCCGATTATCTGTGTCCACCATAGTAAGGACACTCAGAGAAGAGAACAGGGACAGTATACTACTGTAGTTTTGTAATTGCAAATTTACTGTACTACACTATATGCAGCTGTTTCAATAGACATTTGTAAAGTTAATCACTGTATGTATTGTACTGCATGAATATGTTTTGTAACTGCACAACTACTTTTTGTAGAATTGCAAGGCTGCTACATGCAGGTGGAAGGACAGCTATATTCACTCGGGAGCAAGAGGCCATTATAGTTGGCATGGTCCTTCAAGATAATGCAATACGACTCAGAGGAACCCAGGAACGAGTGATACAAGACAACACACACTTCCAGGGAATCGACAGTGTGAGCATTTCCACAATTGACCGTGTCCTCCATCGTAACAGGATGCGAATGAAACAAGTATACAGAGTACCTTTTGAGCGCAACTCACCAAGGGTGAAAGAACTGTGAGCTCAGTATGTGCAAGTAAGTGTACATTCAGAAATATTTACTGTAATCCAGATTGTCTACAGTACTAACACATACTATGTGAATGACATTACTCTTCAGTACATACAATGTATGTGAATCAGAAGTGCATACAGTAGGCCTAATTGTACTCTACAGTATAGCACTGTCTCTGTACGACTTACAAAATCCTACATACAGTATATTGTATTTCTACACAGACAATATTTGACTTGAAATCATTGGACAGACCCCATGAGTCAATCTTTGTCGATGAAGCAGGCTTCAATCTAACAAAGAGGAGAAGGAGAGGCCGAAACATGATTGGACAGCGGGCCATTGTTGAAGTCCCTGGTCAACGAGGTGGCAATGTCACAATCTGTGCTGCTATCAGCAACCATGGTGTTCTACATCACCATGTTACACTCGAGCCATATAACACCCAGCACCTTCTAAGATTTATTGCCAATCTAAGAGATATTTTATTTGAGCAGCAGGTTCAAGAGCAGCAGGGTCAAGAGCTAAATGAGAATCCCATTCCCACCTATGTGATAGTGTGGATCAATGTCAGTTTCCATCGAGCTGCTCAGGTAAGGGAATGGTTTAACATCAATGGGCAGTTTATGAACTTGTACCTCCCTCCATACTCGCCTTTCCTGAATCCGATTGAGGAGTTTTTCTCCTCTTGGAGATGGAAAGTGAATGATAGACAACCCTACACCAGAGTAAATCTGCTGCAAGCCATGGATTTAGCCTGTGGTGATATAGGTGAGGAATCATGTCAGGGCTGGATACGGCACACAAGAGGCTTCTTCCTCCGTTGTCTCAGGAGGGACAATATTGCTTGTGATGTCGACGAAGTGCTCTGGCCTGACCCAGCCCAAAGACAAGAAGAAGCACATTGATCACATGTTTACTCCTTTGATTTTTGTCCCTTTTAGTATTGTATACTGTAGTACAGTGCATAGTAGGCTGTATACTGTACAATGGACAAATTGTATGGCCCTGAACATTGTGCTTTCCATT
Source organism: Salmo salar (assembly GCF_965601325.2). Classification (NCBI taxonomy): domain Eukaryota; kingdom Metazoa; phylum Chordata; class Actinopteri; order Salmoniformes; family Salmonidae; genus Salmo; species Salmo salar. The sequence goes on from NC_138291.1 coordinate 172,850,356, forward strand.
TATTAACAGTACTGACTGCTCAATAGATTTTGACTGGTTGTAGGTTCATATCAACAAAGAACAAGAATTACAGTATCACAGAGACAAAGGACAAGTTTGTGAGATGCAGGGTACTGTACTGTAAAAATAGGGGTGCAAGGAGGAGGAAGAACAAAAAACAAAATTGCAAAGAGCAAAGCAGAGTAGTAATTTCTGATCAATTTTGAGCTACTATGATAGAACACGTTTTCGTTCATCAAAAGACAATGAAGGAAAAATATGAATATTTTTTTAGATTAAAAATGTACTTCTCCCTGAGAATTGTATGTTTTGAACAATGTGTTTTCTATTTTTCGGTGTATTGTTTACTGACTGCTTGAGAGTGTATACCATTTTGATCACTTTGTTTATGATTTGAGAGCAGTGTTTGATTTTGAACACAGGTAAAACTGTTTTGAGGCGAATGTTTCATTTTGCGAGAGGAGTCAGAGGTTATGTAAATAGTGCTTGAAAATGAGGTTTTGTGTTTAATGTTTTCAGAAAATGAAGCAAGGTTTCAGAAATTGTGTTTTAGCAATTGAGAAAAACTGTAAATGACATAAATGGAGGGAGAGAGATAGAGAGAGAGAGGGAGGGAGAGAGAAAACGAGAGAGAGAAAGAGAGAAAATGAGAGAGAGAGAGAGGGAGGGAGAGAGAGGGAGAGGGAGAGAGGAGAGAGAGAGAGAAAGAGTGGGAGAGAAAGAGAGAGAGGGGTAGAGAGAGAAAGAGGGAGAGAAAGAGAGAGAGAGCAAGAGAGAGTTCCAAAAAAGGTCCAGTTGCTAGGAAAACAAATACAAATCCATCTAGACACCGTTGCCCTAGATCACACAAAAAAACTATACCTCGGCCTAAACATCAGCACCAAAGGTAACTTCCACAAAGCTGTGAACGAGCTGAGAGACAAGGCAAGAAGGGCCTTCTGTGCCATCAAAAGGAACAGTGACCCAAACTTAAGGAAAGCTTTGACTAAGTACAGACTCAGTGAGCATAGCCTTGCTATTGAGAAAGGTCTGCCGTAGGCAGACCTGGATCTCAAGAGATGACAGGCTGTGCACACTGCACACAAAATGAGGTGGAAACTGAGCTGCACTTCCTAACCTCCTGCCAAATGTATGACCATATTAGAGACATATTTCCCTCAGATTACACAGACACACAAAGAATTTGAAAACAAATACCATTTTGATAAACTCCCATATCTATTGGGTGAAATACCACAGTGTGCAATCACAGCAGCAAGATTTGTGACCTGTTGCCACAAGAAAAGGGCAACCAGTGAAGAACAAACACCATTGTAAATACAACCCATATTTATGTTATATTTATTTATTTTCCTTTTGTACTTTAACGATTTGCACATCGTTACAACACTGTATATAGACATAATATGACATTTGAAATGTCTTTATTATTTTGGAACTTCTGTGAGTGTAATGTTTCCCATGCCAATAAAGCCCTTAAATTGAAATTGAATTGAGGGGGGGGGGGGAGGGGGGGGACAGTGAGAGAGAGAGAAAGCGAGAGAGAGAGAGAGAGACAGATAAAGGGAAATAAAGGAGAAAGGCTGAGAGAAAATAGAGAGTAAGGAAGAAATTAAAGAGAGAGAAAGAGCGAGATGCAGTTCATCTTAATGTAGCCCATGGGGCAGCTCAGCTCACTCCTATCTGGAGCATCCTGGTTCCTGGGAGCAGCTGTAGCCAAACACCCAGTCCGCCCGTGGGACACAGCTCCAGCCTGCAGACTGCAGCTGCCTGGCTGGCTTTGATCCCAGAGGCCCTATCAGTGCCAACCAGAGAGCAGCCTGCTTTCTCTTGGCGCTTTTAGAACCTGTGTGTCCTGGCCATCATTGGATTACAGTCAAAACCAGAAGCCACTTGGTTCGGGCTGGAGGGGACTGGAGGACTGAGAGAGAGGTGCAGTCTAATCAGACAGAGGATGTAGTTTCGTTCCCAACTTGGTGTAGGATTTTCCCTCTAATGGTTAAGGTTATGGATGTGGAGAGGGTAAACTGACCGTAATAGAATGGATCTGGTTGGCATAAGACTATGTAGCACAGTGAGTCTGTTTCTGTCATGGACATTGAAGAATCTGTGAAACAGGGCCAGGGAAACCAGTAAAGGGCTGAATCTGTGAAACAGGGCCAGGGACAGTGAAGGGCTAAATCTGTGAAACAGGGCCAGGGAGAGTGAAGGGCTGAATCTGTGAAACAGGGCCAGGGAAACCAGTGAAGGGCTAAATCTGTGAAACAGGGCCAGGGAAACCAGTGAAGGGCTAAATCTGTGAAACAGGGCCAGGGAAACCAGTGAAGGGCTAAATCTGTGAAACAGGGCCAGGGAAACCAGTGAAGGGCTGAATCTGTGAAACAGGGCCAGGGAAACCAGTAAAGGGCTGAATCTGTGAAACAGGGCCAGGGAAACCAGTAAAGGGCTGAATCTGTAAAACAGGGCCAGGGACAGTGAAGGGCTGAATCTGTGAAACAGGGCCAGGGACAGTGAAGGGCTAAATCTGTGAAACAGGGCCAGGGAAACCAGTGAAGGGCTAAATCTGTGAAACAGGGCCAGGGAGAGTGAAGGGCTGAATCTGTGAAACAGGGCCAGGGAAACCAGTGAAGGGCTAAATCTGTGAAACAGGGCCAGGGAAACCAGTGAAGGGCTGAATCTGTGAAACAGGGCCAGGGAAACCAGTGAAGGGCTAAATCTGTGAAACAGGGCCAGGGAGAGTGAAGGGCTGAATCTGTGAAACAGGGCCAGGGAGAGTGAAGGGCTGAATCTGTGAAACAGGGCCAGGGAAACCAGTGAAGGGCTGAATCTGTGAAACAGGGCCAGGGAGAGTGAAGGGCTGAATCTGTGAAACAGGGCCAGGGAAACCAGTGAAGGGCTAAATCTGTGAAACAGGGCCAGGGACAGTGAAGGGCTGAATCTGTGAAACAGGGCCAGGGAAACCAGTAAAGGGCTGAATCTGTGAAACAGGGCCAGGGACAGTGAAGGGCTAAATCTGTGAAACAGGGCCAGGGAAACCAGTGAAGGGCTGAATCTGTGAAACAGGGCCAGGGAGAGTGAAGGGCTGAATCTGTGAAACAGGGCCAGGGAAACCAGTGAAGGGCTAAATCTGTGAAACAGGGCCAGGGAAACCAGTGAAGGGCTGAATCTGTGAAACAGGGCCAGGGAGAGTGAAGGGCTAAATCTGTGAAACAGGGCCAGGGAAACCAGTGAAGGGCTAAATCTGTAAAACAGGGCCAGGGAAACCAGTGAAGGGCTAAATCTGTGAAACAGGGCCAGGGAAACCAGTAAAGGGCTGAATCTGTGAAACAGGGCCAGGGAAACCAGTGAAGGGCTGAATCTGTGAAACAGGGCCAGGGAGAGTGAAGGGCTGAATCTGTGAAACAGGGCCAGGGAAACCAGTGAAGGGCTAAATCTGTGAAACAGGGCCAGGGAAACCAATGAGGGCTGAATCTGTGAAACAGGGCCAGGGAAACCAGTGAAGGGCTGAATCTGTGAAACAGGGCCAGGGACATTGAAGGGCTGAATCTGTGAAACAGGGCCAGGGAAACCCTGTGTAGAGGACATATTGACTCTGTGGAGCTGGTCTTCCTTGTTCTGCCGCAGCCTATTTAAAGCCACCAAGCCCTAGGCACCAGCACAGCATGCATGCACGGACACACACACAAATACACACCAGCGGGCACACATATACACAATCACACTTACACATGTACAAAACACACATGCACGCGCACACAAACACAGTCACACACCAACCCGTAAAAACACACACCACCCTCAAGGCTTACACAATCACATTCACACATGCACACCCACATGCACACACTATTGTTTCAATCTTCTCCCTCTCTCTCTCTCTCTCTCTCTCTCTCTCTCTCTCTCTCCCTCTCTCTGAGAGGGAGAGAGGGAGAAAGAAAGTTAAGAGAGAATTAAGAGAGAGAGGGGGGAGAGAGAGAGAGAGAAAGAGAGAGGGGAGAGAGAGGGGGAGAGAGAGAGAAATAAAGAGAAAGTTAAGAGAGAGAGTTAAGAGAGAGAGAGAGGGGGAGAGAGAGAGAGGGGGGGAGAGAGCGGGAGAGAGAGCGAGAGAGAGAGAGAGGGGGAGAGAGAGAGAGAGAGAGAGGGGGGGAGAGAGAGAGAGAGAGAGAGAGAGAGAGAGAGAGGGGGGGGAGAGAGAGAGATAGATAAAGAGAGAGAGAAAAAGAGAGAGGGAGAGCGTGAGAAAGAGAGAGCGAGAGAGAGAGTGTGTTAAGAGAGTTGAGAGAAAGAGAGAAAGAGAGAGAAAGAGAGGGGAGGGAGAGGGAGAGAGAGAGAGAGATAGAGAGGGTGAGAGAGAGAGAGAGAGAGAGAGAGAGGGTGAGAGAGAGAAGAGGAAGGCAACAGTTATAGAACTGGAATGGGCCAATGAAAGTGCTTGGCAAACCCTGCAATGTCACAGAATATGAATGAGCCAACACCCCAGCCTATACGGTACGTCATTTGGTCTTCTCATCGGCCTGAACATGCCCTTTGATTGTGTCACCAATAGTATCAATGACATTAATGTGACGCTGTCGTGCTAACTGCTAAACAGGCATCCAATGGCATGTGACTGATCTTGTCAGCCATGAGCGATGTTCTGACTTAGCCTACATTTACCATGATTAATGTAAACATTGTGTTCTTAAAAAAAAGAGGACTTTGTGTGTAACTATTACTTAGCGAGTATAAGGGTTCTTTCAAACCAATTACCTTTCATCAAACTAGGGTTTACACGGCCATTCAACCCATAATGCACTGCTCCTCACGCTGACAATTTCCTTTGAGTAAAGTTTTTCTTTAGTACACAAATAAACAAAACTGTTGGACAGAAATATGGTTCTAGATCTGTTTGTGCTGTCTTGCCAGCGTCATGCAGCTTGTTGTTCACGATAATCCCTGGGTTCTCTTGCCTTATTGCTTAACTATACAGTCATACAGGGTGACATAGAACCATTTAGAACAGGTTATTGGTTTATGGCAATAACCCGTAAAAAAAACTGACACAACTTACTTTGAGACATCATAATCTTGGCTGAACAATTTCCTCTCAGTAAGGCAACAGAAGTTACCTGGGGCAGCTTCTAGAGAAGTGATGGCAATAATAATATCAAGGGAAATATACACTGAGTGTACAAAACATTAAGAACACCTTCCCCCTTTTGTCCTCAGAACAGCCTCAATTCATCGGGGATGGACTCTACAAGGTGTCGAAAGCGTTCCACAGGGATGCTGGCCCATGTTGACGCCAATGCTTCCCACAGTTGTGTCAAGTTTGCTGGATGTCTTTTGGGTGGTGGACCATTCTTGATACACACAGGAAACTGTTGAGCATGAAAAAACCCAGCAGCGTCGCAGTCCTTGACACAAACCAGTGCGCCTGGCACCTACTGGATTCCCCTGGATTCCCCTGGATTCCCCTGGATTCCCCTGGATTCCCCTGGATTCACTGGGATTTCCCTGGATTCACCTGGATTCCCTGGATTCCCCTGGATTCCCCTAGATTCCCCTGGATTCTCCTGGATTCCCCTGGATTCCCCTGGATTCCCCTGGATTCCCCTAGATTCCCCTGGATTCCCCTGGATTCCCCTGGATTCCCCTAGATTCCCCTGGATTCACCTGGTCAGACTATGTCATGGAAAGAGCAGGTGTTCGTTATGCTTTGTACACTCATTGTATCTATATTGTCAGATTCCATTTTTCAAAATTACTTCAAGTTGCCAAACACAACTACACTGCATAATCCACAATATTATATTTGTTGTTCCATGTGGTTGGTCCTAGGGGTTCAGTGACAATGGTCAAAACCTTTACTTAGTCATGCTGCAACAAAGAAGGGAGCCTCTCTTCCACTGTGCATATTAAAGGAGAATACAAAATAGTTTGCATCTGACAAGCAGCTCTATAGGCTGTTTAGTCACACACACACACACACACACACACACACACACACACACACACACACACACACACACACACACACACACACACACACACACACACACACACACACACACACAAAATCCCCGAATTGGGCATGTATGTCACCGGCACCTTGCCCATTCCTCTCTCTGTTTCCTCCCTGGAATGTACATGTCACATATAGCATGCTGCAGGAGGGATGTTTCCACAACCAGCTGAGACCTGCTCTAATGACCTGCAAGCAGAAAAGTCTGGTCTCCTCTAGTCTGTCGCCTGCTTTTGTGCTGCTGCCAGATCCCTTTTTGTGGGACAAAGCAAGAGAGCTAACTCCCTCTCTAGACACGCTTGTGTGAGCAGCCATTTTCCTTCTAGCTCGGTGAGTTCAAGCAGCAATAGCTCAACTCTCTGGTCTCCCCAATGCAAGGGTTATTTACAGTACTTCCACATTGCAATCTCTCAGTGTGTCGTGGTTGTATATGTCCCCCCCCCTTCCCTTCTAGTGGAGCTGTCAGAGCCTGAGCAGATGGCAGAGGTTCCCTCCTTGCTACTGTAATTACCTGATGCTGCAGCAGTGAGAGGAGCTGCAATGCAGCATTCCTGTTGGGACTGGAGATCAATGGGATCCCCTTATTCATAGTTCTATACACGTACACACACATGCAACACGTACACGTGCACACAGGAATGCAGGCATGTACGCATGCATGCACAAACCCACATAGACACACACATCGGAGTGTGTACACAAACACGTTCACACACACGCTCACACACACACACGCACACACACACGTACGCATGCACGCACGCACGCACACATACACACACACACACACACACACACACACACACACACACACACACACACACACACACACACACACACACACACACACACACACACACACACACACACACACACACACACACACAGACAGACACACACCATATTGTGGGGGCCAAGTTAGACCCCTGTTGAATAGGGAGTGCCAATGCAGCACAATGAATCATATGAACGAACTCTCGAGGTCAGAGTGAATCGTATGAACCAACTCTGTGGTTAGAGTGAATAGCCATCACCACATACTGCAGTTCTTCCCAACCCAGTCTAGGATGTCACTTGGGGGTAACAAATACCTGTGCTTCCTGTCTCTCTCACATACTCTCTCACCCATTCCACATATCCTCCCAGTCCTTTTACACAAGCTGCTTGCTGCACTGTCACTAGGCAAATTGGGCTTTTTACTGCAGCCATGTGGAGCTGTGTTGTCTTGTGCACACTCGCTGTATTACCACTGAAACAGAGATCATACTGTAATCCATTTGACTTTCCGTTTGACTGACTAATCTGCATGCCAGTGCTGCATGCCACTACTGAAGATGATTTGAGAATACATTTCGCCTGGTGCGATAGGCAATTGCATGTCTGTTTGTTTGTGGGCCCGGCCGGATCCCAGGTCCCCTGGGTGCCACAGGACTTTGTTAGGCGGCTGAGCTAAAGTCTAGGTATTAGTCAAGGCAAGGTCCTAGCTAAGGTTACTGATCACATCAGCGTTAACCGAACCACTGTTGCATTGGAGATATAGTGATGAAATTCCTTTTAAGAGACCAAATTCCTTTCTTGTGGTGTTTCTGGACAAACTCTGTGACTAATCTCCCCTAATCCAGCCAAAGATCCCCTAATCCAGCCAAAGATCCCCTAATCCAGCCAAAGATCCCCTAATCCAGCCAAAGATCCCCTTGCCCAGCCAAAGATCCCCTTATCCAGCCAAAGATCCCCTTGTCTAGCCAAAGATCCCCTAATCCAGCCAAAGATCCCCTTGTCTAGCCAAAGATCCCCTAATCCAGCCAAAGATCCTCTAATCCAGCCAAAGATCCCCTAATCCAGCCAAAGATCCCCTTATCCAGCCAAAGATCTCCTAATCCAGCCAAAGATCCCCTAATCCAGCCAAAGATTTGAGAGAGTAGGGTGATGCCGTCCCTGGATACATAGTGATCTAAGGTCAGTTTTGTGTTATTCCTCCTGGGGCTGGTTGCACCAGTTGGTCGTAAGTGGTTCGTAACTCTACTTCCCACGTAAAATGCGCTCTACACCGGAACTAAACATTTGACCAGTTGCACCACTTGGGCGTCACCCTTCTATGAGCTACGCCTGAGCCCTGGGCGTAGATTCTATACCTAGTAAGGAGTAGAAGTAGGGTGTTAGATTGGGACTAGATTCTACCCATAGTAGGGAGCATGCGAAGGGTGTTAGATTGGGACTAGATTCTACCCATAGTAGGGAGTATATGAAGGGTGTTAGATTGGGACTAGATTATACCCCTAGTAGGGAGTATATGAAGGGTGTTAGATTGGGACTAGATTCTACCCATAGTAGGGAGCATGCAAAGGGTGTTAGATTGGGACTAGATTCTACCCCTAGTAGGGAGTATATGAAGGGTGTTAGATTGGGACTAGATTATACCCCTAGTAGGGAGTATATGAAGGGTGTTAGATTGGGACTAGATTCTACCCCTAGTAGGGAGCATACAAAGGGTGTTAGATTGCGACCATCTTCTTTCATGATATGTACAGAAAATAATAGCAATCTCTATTTTCAAAAGGATGTGAGTCTCGGGTTCATATTTCAGAATCTCTAAGGGCTTTTCGCGTGCCTATGTGCAATTCAATAGCAAAACACTTGATTTATGCTACATAGCATGCTAAATGTGTCAATAACATGCTAAATGTGTCTGATCAGATATTAGCAAACTAATGTATGAGCTGTCACCTCCACGTATTTGCCCAGGCAAAGATCAATTAACCAAATATGCAGATTCAGTGAAACAAAATCACATTGATTGATTATCAGTCAAGTCAAGGGCTTTTAGTCGGGATATAGTCTAGGCTAGGCTACTACGTGAGTCAATCAATCAATCAAATGTATTTATAGAGCCTGTTTTACAACAGCAGTTGTCACAAAGTGCTTATACAGAAACCCAGCCTAAAACCCCAGAGAGACAGCAATGCAGATGTGGAAGCAAAGTGGCCAGGAAAAACTAGGAAAAAAACTAGAGAGGAACCAGGCTTTAACAGGTCAGGGTTCCATAGCTGCAGGCAGAACAGCAGAAACTGGGTCAGCAGCCCGTCCAGGTGGACTAGGGACGGGGACAGCCAGGAGTTGTCAGGCCAGGTAGTCCTGAGGCATGATCCTTGGGCTCAGGTCCTCTGGGAGGGGGGAGAGAGAGATGGGAGAATTAGAGGGAGCATACCTAAGATCACACAGCACACCAGATAAGACAGGAGAATTACACTAGATATGACAGACTGACCCTAGCCCCCCGGCACATAGACTATTGCAGCCTAGATACAGGAGAACGGGGGGGGGGGGGGGGGGGGGGGGGTCGGAGACACTGTGGCCCTGTCTAAATTTACCCCCGGACAGGGAGAACCAGGCAGGATATAACCCCCCCACTTTGCCAAAGCACAACCCCACACCACTAAATGGAAATAAACAGGCCACTAATTTACTACCCTGAGACAAGGCCGAGTATAGCCCATGAAGAGCTCCTGACCGCACAAGCCCAAGGACAGGAAGGATGTTAGAGCGCGAGCAAACCAGTGACTCAGCCCCCGTAATAGGGTCAGAGAATCCCAGTGGAGAGTGGGGAGCCTGCCAGGCAGAGACAGCGAGGGTGGTTTGTCACTCCAGTGCCTTGCCGTTCTTCTTAGCACCCCTGGGCCAGACTACACTCAATCATAGGACCTACTGAAGAGATGAGTCTTCAGTAAAGACTTAAAGTTTGAGACCGAGTCTGCGCCTCTCACATGGAGAGGCAGACCATTCCATAAAAATTAATCTCTATAGGAGAAAGCCCTGCTTCTAGCTGTTTGCTTAGAAATTCTAGGGACAATAAGGAAGCCTGCGTCTTGTGACCGTAGCGTACATGTAGGTATGTACGGCAGGACCAAATCGGAAAGATAGGTAGGAGCAAGCCCATGTAATGCTTTGTAGGTTAGCAGTAAAACCTTGAAATCAGCCCTAGCCTTAACAGGAAGCCAGTCTAGAGAGGCTAGCACTGGGGTAATATGATACATTATTGGGGTTCTAGTCAAGATTCTAGCAGCCGTATTTATCACTACCTGAAGTTTATTTATGGCCTTATCCAGGTAGCAGGAGAGTAAAGCATTGCAGTAGTTTAATCTTGAAAGGACAAAAGCATGGATTAGCTTTTCTGCAATAAATTTGGACAAAAAGTTCCTGATTTTTGCAATGTTACAAAGATGAAAAAAGCCTGCTCTTGAAATATTTTTAATATGTTTGTCGGAGAGATCAGGGTCCAGAGTAACGCTGAGGTCCTTCACAGTTTTATTTGAGACGAGACCATCACGATTTAGTGTCAGATCAAACAGGAGATGTCTTTGTTTCTTAGGAGTCAAAGGCAAATAATCCACCTGTTTTACTAGGCTAGCGTAGGCTGCATAGCTAGCTAGCTAACATGCTAGCAGAATGTTCTGATAACACTGATGAGCCAAACTACACTAAAGATTATCATCAGGAACACGCACCTCAATTTGCCAAATATTTTCCCAGCCTAATTGTTACCAAATATCAAAACGTAGATTCTGTGAAAACAAAAATCTGACATTGATTGATTTATCATGATGAGCAGTGGTGTAGTGGAGGGTATAGGCAGGTATACGGTGTATACCCACTTTAAGTTTTGTGGTCATTGCGTATACTCACTTTTTAATTCCCACGTTGCGTATCAAAGTAGTGTAGTGGAGGAACAGATCAGAATGTTTAGCTTAAAATGTTAACAAACTATTATTTCTTCATGTGCAGCAATGTGCACACAGCGTTCGGCCTATGTGTGAATGTTCTAAACTGCAATTTGCGGGAAAACACCATTTTAAAATGCGCACCCATGCAAGCTGAAAAGGACATCATTAACATCAACAGGACTGAAGTGGAGCGGGTCGAGAGTTCCACATCACCAACAAACTATCATAGTCCAAACACACCAAGACAGTACTGAAGAGGGCACGACAACACCTTCTCCCCTTCAGGAGACTGAAAAGATTTGGCATGGGTCGTCAGATCCTCAAAAAGTTCTGTAGCTGCACCATCGTGAGCATCCTGACCGGTTGCATCACCGCCTGGTATGGCAGCTGCTCGGCATCTAAACGTAAGGCACTACACGTACGGCCCAGTCCATCACTGGGACCAAGCTTCCTGACATCCAGGACATATATATACTGTCAGAGGAAGGCCCAAAAAATGGTCAAAGACTCCAGTCACCCAAGTCAAAGACTGTTCTCTCTGCTACCGCACGGCAAGCGGTATCGGAGCGCCAAGTCTAGGACCAAAAGGCTCATGAACAGCTTCTACCCCCAAGCCATAAGACTGCTGAACAAATAATCAAATGGCCACCTGGACTATTTACATTGCCCTCCCTCCCCCTTTGTTTTTACACTGCTGCTACTCGCTGTTTATTATCTATGCATAGTCACTTTACAAATTACCACGACTGACCTGTACCCCCTCACATTGATTTGTTACCGGTACCCTCTGCACATAGCCTCGTTACTGTTATGATTTGATTTGATTTCATGGACAGAGATGGAAAGTTAAGGTCCAGGTTTCAAACAATTAAGGAACAGGAAAAATCTTGAAGTGACAAAAGCATGCGAATGATTGGCCTAACTGTCTTCTGGTAGATAAAAAGGCTTTCCTTACAACCTTCTCAATTAAATGTTAACTAGCTACAAAGTATGTCATGTGCTACAGAAATCAAATCAAATTGTATTTGTCACATACACGTGTTTAACAGATGTTATTGCGGGTGTAGCGAAATTCTTGTGCTTCTAGTTCCAACAGTGCAGCAATATCTAACAAGTCATATCTAACAATTTCACAACAAATACCTAATACACATAAATAAAGGAATGAATCACCTCTAACCAAACAACAGTGGTCTCCTGATTTGGTTTAAACCATTGTTATGGACTTAGAACATCCACTTTTGTTGTTTTTCTATTTTAAAAAAAGTGTGACTGAGAGCACATATTTCTAAAATGGTTGAATGACTTTGGGAGTTTCAGTTAGGGTTGTTCACAATTTACAGAACGGTTACCTGGAGGGAAATGGGTGAAGGATCATGCTTAGGGTTTAGTTATTTTTTTAAATGTCGTCCAGGGAAGGGTCATGTAATTTGTTATTGATGAAATGTCAATATTTCTCAGTGTTTTAGAATTTGTTGCTTATTAGGCTATATATTGATGTGTTCCCGATGCCCCTCTCATCTTTGATTCTCTGCTGGGCGCACAATATCAAATGTGCCTATAGGCTATTTAGTGTGGTCTCAATCAAATGATCCATAGCCTATGTTTAGAACTGCCACGAGGATGGTAACAGCCTAGTAATGGGCGCTGCCTAGCAACCATCATTATGAAGCCTCAAATCTCATGAAAGGGAAAACGGGTACCTGTGAACGCATATTGCTTACATCGGACTTAGCTACGACTAGTCTTATTTTTGGTTGGTGCAACAAGTGTAAATTCTGATCCTAAAATCGGACATAACTACGCCTGACCTAGCAATTAAGACTAAATGTTTTCCGCCCAACTGGTGCAAACGGTCGTTGATTGTTAAAGTAAGGATTGGAGAAGGGTAAGCTGATCCTAGATCTCTGCCTATAGGATCACTTTCTACCCAGAGCCCATACTAAAGGGCTGCAGGTAGGCTATCTGCGTGGGATGTGATGAAGTTGCCTATAAGTGCTGATCTAAAGTCAGATTTGTGTGTGACTTCATAATGATTACCTCTATCTCTGATCTAGTATCTCTATTACGTGAATAACTAATTTTTCTACCAATATTTCAGACAGACTTACCAAACAAAGTGAAGGCCAGGCTGTTTAAATGACAGATTTCGCATTACAAACATAAAGTGATGAGGGGACATTGGACACTTCAGAAGAGATCGAAAGATCCCTACAGAACCCCAAATTATTACTCTCATTCTCCTCTCTCTCATTCTGCCCATAAAATATATCTGAGATGACTCTCTGCAGTGCCGTGTGTGTGTCAGGATTTCTGATAGCCGGTAATAGCCAGATTTTTAAAAAACGAAGAAAAGAAAAGCATATAAATAAAATTGTCGTTGGCCAAAATCCCAATACGAAATAATGCTTTTTAGTCTATTCATTGATTATAACACCAGTCGATGTAATGTGAGAGCTGCTGCTACAGCTCATCAAACCGCTGTTCGTTGCTGCTGGAGTGAAACATGCTTTTATAAGCCCAATCATTGTGCAACAAATTCTAAATACAATGACGTGTTAAAAACAATGTCCATGATTAAAAAGTGCTACTATTTTCAGTGGCGTGTATTCATTGATGCCATGGGAAGCCAGGCTTCCACAAAACACTAACCAAGAAAAAAAACATTGATTTAACTATTTATCTTTCGTCTCTCTGTGTTTCATAATTTTCCATAAATTCGCAAGAGGCTGAATATATCTCACCGTAGAAAGCATTAAAGTGAGCGAAACAGCACCCCTCTGTCTCTGCATGTATAGCCAATCTATTTGATGCTGGCTCTCTGGTCAAAAAGACTATGATATTGTTGTAGCCCGTAGCATTGAATGCAAAGGAAGCCAATGAGCATTTGGTCTCCCTTGATACAATAATAGCCAATCAGCGTTGAGCTCAACTGAGTGAGCTCAACTGTGAATGGTCCTGGTGCACCAAAAAAAAGTGTCAAGGGCAGCCAGTTTGGATTTGGCTTCACAATCACACAGAACAATGAGCTTTGCCAATCACATTACATCAAAACCCAACTTCATTGACTTCATTGACAGAAAAAAACTTAATTGACAGAAAAAAACTTGAATTGTTACATCTCGTTGTGTTGTTGTCCTCCGGTGGCTAGCTAGCTAGCTACATTTAGCCATTTCCTAAATTAGCCATGGGTGGAGACAGGGATTTGGACATAATTCTCCATACTGGCCAATGATTATAATGACAATTCTGATCCAAATGTAAATTCAAACATTGTGCCTCTGGCCTGAGAGGATAGAAGTTCAATATGTAGCTAGATGTAGTAGGTTAATGTTAACAAGCTGGTTAATCGTTGCCCATGAAAATGAGCCTAGTACAACAAAAAACAAAAAATGTCATAAACCATTTCAGCAACATGAAAGAAAGGAGGATGACATTGGTGTTTCTCTACAAGTAGGGTGAGTCGACATGTTTTTTCTACTTACGCACGCACACACACACACACACACACACACACACACACACACACACACACACACACACACACACACACACACACACACACACACACACACACACACACACACACACACACACACACACACACACACACACTCTCTCGCTCTCTCTCTCTCTCACACACATAATCAGTAGGTCATTCATCTCAACAAAAAAATCAGTAGCATTGAAATGGTGAAATGGTGCTGGAATAGTGGAGGCAGCTCCTGTTTTCTTTGCAATTTGCCATAACTCTCCGGTGACCTAAATCAATAGTTGTTAAGTAGTCAGAAAATGTCAGAAACATTAACTTGTTTGACCATGCTGTATGTCATGTAACTGTTTATTACATGTAATATGCTTTGTGGACTTCACTGGACAGAGGTAGCTCTCCGGTTTTGTGATAAAACAAAGCTGCTGTTGAATATATTCTGCCATTGTCTCGACCTTAGGCCTATATACCACAGAGGCAAGGTATATCAATTAACAAGTTACAGAGCAAACAACACAATTATCACAACACATATGTTGTAATATGTTTTACTTCCTGGCTTGGTTTCCCCAGTGATTTTACCCACACACTGCCACTGACTATTCTTTATTTCTCAACTGGTAATTGAAGCGTACTTCCCATTTGCCATTCAAGTGCATAAGCATCTAGACAGGCTTTAGCGAGTCACACACCACTTTGCAATGAGCTGGTTTTTATATTTTTTTCAATGTATTTCAATTTAACCAGGCAAGTCAGTTACATTTTTTTATTTACAATGACGGCCTACCCCGACCAAACCCTAACCCGGACGACGCTGGGCCAATTGTGTGCCGTCCTATGGGACTCCCAATCACGGCCGGTTGTGATACAGCCTGGAATCGAACCAGGGTCTGTAGTGACACATTTATAACTGAGATGCAGTGCCTTAGACCGCTGCGCCACTCGGGAGCTGATGATCTGGAGGCAGTATGCATTTTTTAAACATATACTTAATATCTTTGAAACCTGAAAGTTTTACTACATATTATGAGGCATGTCTTACCTTGCTTCAAAGTATCCAAGCCAAAATCCAACCAAACGTGCAGGCCATTATTTTATAAAGAAATGTTCTATCGGTATTCAAATCAACTTTCTTTCATTGTCCAGTAGCCAAAGGCACAATCCTAGTCATATTAGCATCCCATGCTAGTTGTTGCATCTTTAGATCTCCCGTCTTTCTACATTTTTATCTCTGTTTCATGAAATCGCTCGCATGTGCGGTGTGCTTTTGACAACAGTGTTTTCCGGCTAATTGCATTATGGAACGAAGCCTACTGCCTTGTGCGCATTGCTGCACATTTTAAGCTAAACATTCTTTTCTGTTGCATGAGCCTCCTTGTTTTTTAATGTTTATTTTTTATGTGGCCTAGGCCTACTGGTTGTATGAATTTGGGATCTATCGTCCCACAACTGTCCCAAGAGCCTGTTTGGAATAGGCTAGCTTATTTCTTTCTCGAACAGAACGACAAGCTGACCAATAGAATAGGTAAACGTTTCTACTACGGGGGATAGTAGAAACTTGTTGGCTGAGGAAAAGTTAATGTGGACAGTTATTCTAACATCTTCAAATTGTACATAGGAATTTGGTAAGGATGCATAGCGCACTGCATATGGAGCTGGTAAATTAAAATGCTGCCGGTCAAATGTCCAGAGCCACATTTTCCTAACAGAAACCCTGGTGTGTGTGTGTGTGTGTTTGTGTGTGCATTTCATCAGAGCTGAGATGCTATTAGCTGATCAAAGCATCATCTGATCCCAGGGATGTGCCCTTTGAGCAGACGCTGTGTTTGTCTACATAACTCACTATGACTAACCCACCAGCATGACCCAGTCTCCCAGCTCTGCTCAGACAAGATTGGCCTTGATGGACCCCATTGCAACAAATAATCTTCCAATTAACTGATCCATTTGATTAAATTGTTGCAACTTCTCTCAAGTGGGCCCCAAAAATAAACGGATTTATGAAATGTGTTGCCCAGATATTCACCCACATGTAGCTTAACTTGGTGTTTACACGACTGTCCCTTCAGGTCAATTACTTTGACCTTGTCACCCAACAAGGTCAGATCCCAGTAGGTTACATGAGCTGTACGAAGACAATTTGATTGACTGATTGATTGATTGGTTGGTTGGTTAATTTCCTTCCAAAGTAACATATGGGCATTGTCATGCCTGCTCCTGCTCTTCCCCCCTGGCGCTCGAGGGCACCAGGCTCCCCAGCATTGCGCACTCCTGCCACCATCATTACGCACACCTGCCGTCCGCCCGTCACGTGCATCAGTGATTATTGGACTCACCTGGACTCTATCACCTCTGTCATTACCATACCTATATATGTCTGGTTCCTCGCTCTGTTCCCGGCTTCAGTATTGATTGTCGTATGTCCTTGTTTACCCATGTGCCGACGCTGTGCCTGTCTTGTTAACTGTTTGTTCCTGATTAAATGGTCCTTACAGAATGCTGAAGCCACCATACGAAGCATCGGGGAGTGCTGGCGTTCCGGTTGGTGGTGACTTCGGGTCCGGTGGCCGACACCGATGGAACCGAGGGTGCCTAAGCCAGCTCGTCGGGATGTCACACCCTATATGGCTCAAAAGGTTCTTGCCCCGGTTGGCTCCGAAGGCACCTTTCCCACGTCGGGCCTCAGCCGGATCGTCAGGTTTTTACGCCTAGCCGGCTTGTCAGACTGCTACGTCTCTGCCAGTTCATCGGGCTCCCACACCGCAGTGGGATCGACAGCCATTCACGCCTCAGCTGGATTGTCAGGATTCTATGCCTCAGTCATCTCACCAGGCTCCCATGCCTCTGCCGGTTCGTCGGGAGTTTACGCCCAGCGCCTGTGCCTTGGCCTGCCCGTCAGGCTCGCCCAGGTGGGACGCCGGGTGGTGCCCCTAGAGAGGGCGGGGTTACTGTCACACCTGCACCCGCTCTTCCCCCATGGGGCTCGAGGGCACCAGGCTCCCAAGCATTGCGCACTCCTGCCACCATCATTACGCACACCTGCCTTCCCCCTGTCACGTGCATCAATGATTATTGGACTCACCTGGACTCAATCACCTCTGTCATTACCTTCCCTATATATGTCTGGTTCCCCGCTCTGTTCTCGGCTTCAGCATTGTCATATGTCCTTGTTTGCCCGTCTGCCGACGCTGTGCCTGTCTTGTTAACGGTTTGTTCCTGATTAAATGTTGACTCCCCGTAACTGCTTCTCATCTCCGGCGTCAGTCCTTACAGGCATACTTATGTTTCATATCCCTTAAATTTTCCTTCACGGAACTGACCCAAACTTGGCGAGAGAGAAAGAGGTTCATAGAGCGTTCACAACAACTAATAATGGCAGGCTACATCAAGGGTTTACAGAAATGCTATTGACTACAGGAGGTTGGTGGCACCTTAATTGGGGAGGGCAGGCTCGTGGTAATAGCTGGAGCGGAATAATTGGAATGGTATCAAACATGGTTTCTATTCCATTTGCACCGTTCCAGGCATTATTATGAGCCGTCCTCCCTTCAGCAGGCTCCACCGCTATTGACGTAGACTGTAACTAAACAAATAATCAAAACCACAACATTTTCCAGATTTGTGAGGTGGCTGGAAGAGCTCCCCCTTTAAACAAACCCTCAGAGAGTTGGGAAATGACAATAATCCATCACCAAACTCTATGGGGGGTTAATCTATGAATAATGGGCATCTGGTTTGGGCTCTGTCTACCACATGATGTCCTGAATGCCAAAAACAATAATCAGTCTGTGTAGGGGTGTAAGGGCCTTTGGATAGACTTAAATATTCTAAACACCACAACATTGAGACCCCCTGGTGAGTAAGGTCACTTCCACCATAGAAATAGTGTAGTTTACAATTTAGGTATTCTATCGGTGCTGTCTGGGGTAACACTGGTACATGTAAAGCATTGAATGGAGAATGCAAGACCTCAGTTGGGTACGGAATTCATACTGAAATGCGGTGTATTTTGAGACAGTGGTCAAATCAACTTAATTTTTGTAAGTAAAGTTACAACAGACCTGCTCTGACATGATCATCATTGGCTAGCAACATCATGTACAGTATGTTACCCAGTAGGAGATGCTGTATTCACCATGAGCAGTATGTTACCCAGCAGGAGATGCTGTATTCACCATATGCAGTATGTTACCCAGCAGGAGATGCTGTATTCACTATGAGCAGTATGTTACCAAGTAGGATATGCTGTATTCACCACATAAAGTATATTACCAAGCAGGAGATGCTGTATTCACCATATAAAGTATGTTACCCAGTAGGAGATGCTGTATTCACCATGAGCAAGCAGTATGTTACCAAGTAGGAGATGCTGTATTCACCACACAAAGTATATTACCAAGCTGGAGATGCTGTATTCACCATATAAAGTATGTTACCCAGCATTAGATGCTGTATTCACCATATAAAGTATGTTACCAAGCAGGAGATGCTGTATTCACCATATGCAGTATGTTAACCAGCATTAGATGCTGTATTCCAGGTCAATACCAAAGACCTGACTGTGATAGATCTTGAGCTAGTGGAGGAACCTGCCGAGATGAATGACCTATTGATTATGTGTGTGAGAGAGAGAGAGCGAGAGAGTGTGTGTGTGTGTGTGTGTGTGTGTGTGTGTGTGTGTGTGTGTGTGTGTGTGTGTGTGTGTGTGTGTGTGTGTGTGTGTGTGTGTGTGTGTGTGTGTGTGTGTGTGTGTGTGTGTGTGTGTGTGTGTGTGTGTGTGTGGTGTGTGTGTGTGTGTGTGTGTGTGTGTGTGTCGTACCGATGGATTCCATTCAGAAGTTGATCTGCTTAGCAGGCTCTTTTTCGCCTGTATTTCTGTCTCCTTCTCTTCGTCGGCCCAGGGGTGTATAGGAGGCTGATGGGCACAGCAGTCATAGACAAGGAGCAAGGCGCATTAATAATTCATGGACAGGGCTGAGCGTTAGCTGAGCATCAGGACTGCAGAGCGCTCATGATTGGGGGAAACCCTCTCCCACAGAGCAGAGTGGGATGAATGCTAATAGGCTAATGTGCTAAGTTGTTAGCAACGCGCTAAGCTATGCCACGTGCATTGGTTTTTCCCTCCATTTTGGTTGTATTTATCAAACCTGCCAATCAAATGATAGAATTTAAATTATGTAAGAAAGAACATTTCTCTACGTGAAATATACTAGCTGCCCGTCTCGTGATATGAAGGCATGTGGGTGTTGTCAAGTTGCACATTTTCCCTGCAGAGTCCAATCAATACTTTGCTTCTCCAGATCCTGCTGTAGCTTCCTACATTATGCGTGTTGCTGTGGGTCTGGGGGAATCGTATATCCATATGAGCGCTTGTGGGAATTAACGTGGCCAATGTGTGCATTCATTCCAAGGTCATTGGCGATTTTGATGCCAGATAGTATGTCTAGACTATGTTGTAGTTCTTTCTGTCCGGAAATGATTTCATTGAAGGGGGTATATAAGACCTTTACAGAATTGCTTCAGTAGTGTTAAATGATACACAGTAGATATCAATTAACTTTGAGGAGCACAAGCAGAAATGTGACCTGTTACTTACCACGTGTACATGGTCGCAGGAAGTAGTTTGGGGGTGGGGGTGGCTGTATCAGACCACTAATACAGGTCTAGTAAAGCCCTAGGGCACAACTTCCGTGAGATTTTTTGTTGTTGTCACTCTCAAAGAATATTGTTTAATTAATATATTTTTTAAATTACGATTTTTCAGCCTCAGCACCCTTACATCCCGTGGCACGTATAGCTTATCTTAGCCTAGCTTCAATGGGCCAAAAGCTCTTGTCTTTAGTCAATATCTACTAAAGTGTTCTCCTCCTATTGCAAAAAGCAAGTTTTGTTTAGTAATGGTAGACTAGTATCCTAGCACGAGTAATACACTGTATAGAATATCATTTCTGTCAATTGTTGCATGTAAAAAACGGGGTGGATATTCATCATACATCACATACTGTACTGTGCATGCAGGTATATGATCCGAGCCCATTACTCTTCATATTGATTGAAACTAGTTAATGTAAATCAATATTATTGGGATTTTCACCACCCACCTACCAACAACCCCTCCCCCCAAATAATACTATCTGTCTGGGAGGCATGCATGTTTGTCCCCTATGATAATCATTGATTAAACTATACTCTGCAAATCCCTGCATAATCCTATTTGAGGCAGATTATGCTCTTTGGTCCTGCCAGCGCTAGATTGACTGATAGTTCCTGAGAGGCCTCTTCATCAAGGCAGGCCGAATGGAAGAGGGGCATTGATCCTGTCCTGCAGCCGCCTCCATGCTACGCACTGATAGCTCGGTGAATGCACAGCTGGCTTGCGCTAATGTTACTGGTGTACAGTGCATTGAGAATCCATCTGCGCTAAGGCTAGGCTAGTGGAGTGCAAACATGTTAATTATCTATTTACAGGGATGCTATCTATCACTAATGCTAGCATGAAGCGTATTTTATTTATTTATTTATTTAAACTTTATTTAACTAGGCAAGTCAGTTAAGAACAAATTCTTATTTACAATGACGGCCTACCAAAAGGCAAAAGGCCTCCAGTGGGGACAGGGGCCTGGGATTAAAAATAAAAACAATATAAATATAGGACAAAACACACATCACGACAAGGGAGACAACACAACACTACATAAAGAGAGACCTAAGACAACAACATAGCAAGGCAGCAACACATGACAGCACAGCATGGTAGCAACACAACATAACAACAGAATGGTAGCAACACAACATGGTAGCAGCACAAAACATGGTGCAAACATTATTGAGCACAGACAACAGCACAAAGGGCAAGAAGGTAGAGACAACAATACATCACACAAAGCAGCCCCAACTGTCAGTTAAGAGTGCCCATGATTGAGTCTTTGAATGAAGAGATTGAGATAAAACTGTCCAGTTTGAGTGTTTGTTGCAGCTCGTTCCAGTCGCTAACTGCAGCGAACTGAAAAGAGGAGTGACCCAGGGATGTGTGTGCTTTGGGAACCTTTAACAGAATGTGACTGGCAGAATGGGTGTTGTATGTGGAGGATGAGGGCTGCAGTAGATGTCTCAGATAGGGGGGAGTGAGGCCTAAGAGGGTTTAATAAATGAACATCAACAAGTGTATACAGAGATGTCCAGTTTACAGAGTATAGAGTGCAGTGATATGTCCTATAAGGAGCATTGGTGGCAAATCTGATGGCCGAATGGTAAAGGACATCTAGCCGCTCGAAAGCACCCTTACGTGCCGATCTATAAATTATGTCTCCGTAATCTAGAATGGGTAGGATGGTCATCTGAATCAGGGTTAGTTTGGTAGCTGGGGTGAAAGAGGAGCGATTACGATAGAGGAAACCAAGTCTAAATTTAACTTTAGCCTGCAGCTTTGATGTGTGCTGAGAGAAGGACAGTTCACTGTCTAGCCATACTCCTAAGTACTTGTATGAGGTGACTACCTCAAGCTCTAAACCCTCAAAGCTAGTAATAACACCTGTGGGAAGAGGGGCATTCTTCTTACCAAACCACATGACCTTTGTTTTGGAGATGTTCAGAACAAGGTTAAGGGTAGAGAAAGCTTGTTGGACACTAAGAAAGCTTTGTTGTAGAGCATTTAACACAAAATCCGGGGAGGGGCCAGGTGAGTATAAGACTGTATCATCTGCATATAAATGGATGAGAGAGCTTCCTACTGCCTGAGCTATTTTGTTGATGTAAATTGAGAAGAGCGTGGGGCCTAGGATCGAGCCTTGGGGTACTCCCTTGGTGACAGGCAGCAGCAGAGACAGCAGATTTTCTGTCTTTATACACTGAACTCTTTGAGAGAGGTAGTTAGCAAACCAGGCCAAAGTCCCCTCAGAGACACCAATACTCCTTAGCCGGTCCACAAGAATGGACAGGCCTGTCTACCGTATCAAAAGCTTTGGCCAAGTCAATAAAAATAGCAGCACAACATTGCTTAGAATCAAGGACAATGGTGACATCATTGACGACCTTTAAGGCTGCAGTGACACATCCAAAACCTGAGCAGAAACCAGATTGCATACCTGAAAGAATACTATAGACATAAGAAAGCCAGTCAGTTGATTATTGACAAGTTTTTCCAACACAAAATAGAAATAGGCCTATAACGTTAGGATCAGCTTGATCTCCCCCTTTAAATAAAGGACGAACCGTGGCTGCATTCCAAGCAATGGGAACCTCCCCAGAGAGGAGAGACAGGTTAAAATGTTTGGAGATAGGCTTGGTGATGATCGGGGCAGCAACCTTAAAGAAGAAAGGGTTTAAACCATCTGACCCAGATGATTTTTTGGGGCCAAGTTTAAGGAGCTCCTTTAGCACCTCGGACTCAGTGACTGCCTGCAGTGAGAAACTTTGTAGTGGGACAGGGGAAAAAGAGGGAGAAGCATCGGGGATAGTCACATTAGAAGGGGTGGGAGATGAGGAAATGTTGGACAGGCAAGGAGGCATGGCTGAGTCAAATAGGAATCCTGACTTAATGAAATAGTGATTAAAAAGCTCAGCCATGTGCTTCTTGTCAGTAACAACCACATCATCAACATTAAGGGACATGGGCAGCTGTGAGAAGGAGGGTTTATTCTCCAGGTCTTTAACTGTTTTCCAGAACTTCTTGGGATTAGACCCACAGAGAGAGAACTGCTCCTTAAAGTAACTAACTTTGGCCTTCTGGATAGCCTGAATGCACTTATTTCTCATTTGCCTGAACGAGAGCCAGTCAGCCTGAGTATGTGTGTGCTGAGCCTTTCACCAAATACAATTCTTGAGGTGGAGTAACTCTGCAAGATCACGGTTGACCAGTGGCTGAACCTGTTTTTAATTCTCATTTTCTTTATGGTTGTGTGTTTAACAATACCACTGAAAATATAAAAAAAAGAAGGTCCAAGCATCTTCGACAGAGGGGATCAAGCTGATTCTATACCATTTTGCAGAGGCCATTTCATGAAGGAAGGCTTGCTCATTCAATTTTTTTAGCAAACGTCTATGACAAATCAGGACAGGTTGTTTCACTGAGCAGCCATTACGAACACAGGCTGTAAAACAGTGATCACTAAGATCATTACAGAAAACACCAGACTGATACCTATCATGATGATTTGCGAGGATAACATTGAGGAGAGTTGCCTTTTCTGGGTGTTTGGAGTCATACCTTGTGGGATTGGTAATAATCTGAGAAAGATTTAGGGAGTCCCATTGCTTTAGGACTTGGTCAGGTGGTTTAAGCATGTCCCAGTTTAGGTCACCTACCGGGACAGATTCAGACTTAGTTTAGTGTAAGGGGCCAGGAGAGAGCTTAGGGCAGGTAGGGTACAGGCCGGTACTGATGGAGGACGATAGCACCCAGCAACAGTCAACAAAGAGCTATTTGAAAGTTTAGTGCTTAAAACCAGCAAATCAAATTATTTGGGGACAGACTTGGTGTAGACAACCGAGCACTGAAGGTGATCCTTGGTAAATATTGCCACTCCCCCACCTTTGGAAGATCTGTCTTGCCGTAAAAGGTTATAACCAGAAAGGTTGACATCAGTATTCAAACAACTCTTCGTTAACCACGTCTCAGTAATGACCAACTCATCTGCATTGAAGCTGTGAAATTACACTTTCAATTGATCCATTTTAGGTAATAAGCTTCTACTGTTAACGAATAAGCTTCTACTGTTAGCGTGCAGAAAACCCAGGCTTTAATGAGAGCAGAAATCAGTGAAGCAGATATCAGAGCACAAGTCAGAATTGTGGCTAGCAACAGTAGGTGGGCCAGGGTGTACATGCACATTTCCAGATATCATCAACAGTAATACAATCAAGGCATGGCATAGTACAGGGAGAGCTCTGCAGTGCTGATTTATGACATCTGAATGTGCATCAGATGGCAAAAAGATCATATTGTACAGCAATTTCATCAGGTAACATGAATACAAAGCCGGCGAGAGGTGGTTAGAATAGGATGGGAGGCCAAAAGTCTGAGTAACCAATAGAGAGTCAGAGTCCCGAGTGTGGGAACAAACAATGTCTGTTCCACGGTTGGGTAAAGAAAGTTTGTAGTCAACAAAGTATGCAGGATTCATGAGGCAAATAGCAAAATAGCAAAATGCACAAGATTTTTTTGTTTATATATAACGCCTTGGGGCTAGCCATTGTAAGCTCAGTCACTCGCCCCAACAGTGCGGGTGTGCGGGAGGCGAGCGAAAGCAACGCAGCAGGCAACGGAAGTAGGTGTCACACCCACTTGGGAGAAGCTTTTATTTCTGGAGGCAGATTTCTTGTAGAAAATGCCAGTGAATGGTCTTAGAACAGCAGGTGGGGGCTTCAGAGGACGCTTCAAAGACTCCTGCCACTTGTTGGGCCAAAAGGCCTCGACACCTTTTACTTCACACCTTAGTGCTAATTGAAGTTGTATCTGGTCTGTCCTTGCAAGCCTGGCAGCCTTAACTCAGCATTCGGTCCGCATAAAGTAAAATATATAATTGTAATGTCCTTTTTTTATTTTTATTATTCTTGACTTTCAAAATAGCATCAGACCAAACACTACTCACTGAGTTCCAGGTTGGATGGTGTCCTCAGGTCTCTGCTGTTTGTTTTGTCTAGTGCACCCTCCTTATAGCTTGGAAAAAGGAAACTTTGGAAGCAGTAATCTTTCCGGTTAATTTTGGTCAAAATTAGGTTGTAGGTTTGGAGTATGATACCCCGATAGGATTATATCTGCATGGCGACATGCAGGGGACTGCAATATTAGGTCAAATATAGTTTATGGGTTTAAGAAAACATTGGGATAAGTTTGATGTGATGCGTTTATCGCATATTGTGGAACAACGATAAGGTAGGAAACCAACAGTCTACATGTACTTAACTATGTATTGTCGTGTACACTCATGATCAATTCCATATTTGTATTTTCCATGCAAAATAAAGAATCTATTGCATCATGACTGTGGAGATTGCTCCCTTGTTCAATGGAAGGCGTCAGGCAATAGTGTAGCTGGTACAGGCTGAGAGACTAAAAAATAATCACATTACTGTACAATGAGAGCCCGGAAGGCCTTGGCAAATCCATGTAATCTCCACAAAACCCAGCAAACATGGGAGAAATTCTCCCTAGGAATTTGAGAAGTCAATACTAGCAATAGGTAGACATGAACTCACTGGCATAGCAACTGATAAACCAGCATAGCAACTGATAAACCAGCATAGCAACTGATAAGCCAGCATAGCAACTGATAAGCCAGCTCTTAAATTGAAGTATCTACCACCCACTTAGAACCCTGAAATTCTTGTGATTTGAATTGAAGAGAGATTCAACGCAGCATGAAGTCATCCACATTTCATAAATTACGTTGTCATAAATAATTCAATTTGAACCGCAAAATGCATTTTAGAGTGTTACATTTAAAAGCACAATTTTTTTCCTCCTTTTTTGAATGAAAGAGAGAGCATGAAAATTGGAAACCCTAAGGCCATTCTATTCAAACAGTAGTGAGTGATCGGGATACAGTAGTACACACACACACACACACACACATTACCCATCCCAAGGACGGGAGGCAATCTTCTTCCATTGTAGACATGCACACACACTCTCTCTCTTTCTCGCTCTCTCTTTCTCTCTCTCTCTCTCTGTCTCTCACACACACATACACACACACACACACACACACACGCACACACGCACACACACACACACACACACACACACACACACACACACACGCACACACACACACACACACACACACACACACACACACACACACACACACACACACACACACACACACACACACACACACACACACACACACACACACACACACAACACCTCCCCCACATGACCCATCCCACTGTGGTAGACCCTCAGTCAAACAGACACAAATCACTTGTTTAATGGCCTGTTAAAGGAGGTGCTCTACTGTTTGTGTTTCTCCTAGGCGTTGTAAACCTGGAGCGTCCAACCATCTAAAGATCTACTATCACAGCACTTTGAGATAATTCACACTTGAATCAAATAAGGAGACGCTAAAGGAAATCACAAACAAAATCACAAACAACAGGTAGCTGGGGACCGGTTACATCATGTGTCACGACTTCCACCGAAGGTGGTTCCTCTCCCTGTTTGCGCGACGCTCGGCAGTCGGTGTTGCCGGCCTACTAGCTATCACCGATACTTTTTTCCTTTTCCGTTTGTTTTGTCTGTGGGTTCTTCACACCTGTTTTCATTTGCCTTGATTTCTGTGTGTATAATTACCCCTGTTGCCTGCCTAGTTTTGTGTGGGATTATTTTCATGTGAGGTTGCTCGTTTAGGTTGTGCCTTATTTTGTTTTCGCGTGTTATACCAAGTGTGTATAAGTTTAGGAGCGTTGGGTTTTTTCCCTCCTTCCGTGAGTAACTGGTTTCACTGTTGTCAAGGGCGTTTATTTTTGGTATTGTACTTGACCTGTATGTTTGTTGCACTTGCCTATTAAAATACGCATCTCAGACATCTCTGCTCTCCTGTGCTTGACTCCTTCACCTACCTCCAACCACAATCTCATCACATCATGTAACAGAGAGTACAACATATACTGATCAAAGAATATAAACGCAACATGTAAAGTGTTGGTCCCATGTTTCATGACCTGAAATAAAAGATCCCAGATATGTTCCATATGCACAATTCGATGGCAATTTGAATACACAAAAATACCGTAATGAGTTCCCGAGGCCCATTGTGAGACCCATTTCTTTTTAAGGTATCTGTGAACAACAGATGCATACCTCTATTCCCAGTCATATAAAATCCACAGATTAGGGCCGAATGAATTTATTTAAAATGACTGATTTCTTAAAATCAATGAAATTGTTGCATGTTGCGTTTATATTTTTGTTCAGTATAGATGGCAGTGTCACAGACTTCTGAACTGTCTACCACAAAAGGACAAGATCAAAGTTGTGAATCTAAAGGGGGGAGTTTACCTTTGTGCCTCTGCCATATCATGCTAATACATGTTGCCTAATGTGTGACGTTCCAGCCAAGTACCAACTAATTACTGTGACTAAAGGATACAAGCATATCTTAAACCTCACCCTAAATCTCATCAGGTATAAAGTACATTCGGAAAATATTCAGATCCCTTGCCTTTTTCCACATTTTGTTATGTTACAGCCTTATTATAAAATGGATTCAATTGGTTTATTTCCTTATCAATCTACACACAACACCACATAATGACAAATCAAAAATAGGTTTGTAGATTTTATTGCACATATATAAAAAAACAACAACTGAAATAATACATTTACATAAGTATTCAGACCCGTTGCTGCACAGTTATTTTCAAGTTTCTCCAGAGATGTTCGATCGGGTTCAAGTCCGGGCTCTGGCTGGGCTACTCAAGGACATTCAGAGACGTGTCCCGAAGCCACTCCTGTGTTGTCTTGGCTGTGTGCTTAGGGTTGTTGTCCTGTTGGAAGGTGAACCTTCACCCCAGTCTGAGGTCCTGAGTGCTCTGGAGCAGGTTTTCATCTGTACTTTGCTCCGTTCATCTTTCCCTCGATCCTGACTAGTCTCCCAGTCCCAGCCGCTGAAAAACATCCCCACAGCATGATGCTGCCACCATGCTTCATCGTAGGGATGGTGCCAGGTTTCCTTGAGATGTGAAACTTGGCATTCATGCCAAAGAGTTCAATCTTGGTTTCATCAGACCAGAGAATCTTGTTTATCATGGTCAGAGTCCTTTAGGTGCCTTTTGGTAAACTCCAAGCATGCTGTCATGTAGATTTTACTGAGGAGTGGCTTCTTTTATGGCCACTCTACCATAAAGGCCTGATTGTTGGAGTGCTGCAGAGATGGTTGTCCTTCTGGAAGGTTCTCCGATCTCCAAAGAGGAACTCTGGAGCTCTGTCAGAGTGACCATCGGGTTCTTGGTCACCTCCCTGACGAAGGCCCTTCTCCCACGATTGGTCAGTTTGGCTGGGCGGCCAGCTCTAGGAAGAGTCTTGGTGGTTCCAAACTTCTTCCATTTAAGAATAATGGAGGCCACTGTGTTCTTTGGGACCTTCAATGCTGCAGAAATGTTTTGGTACCCTTCCCCAGATCTGTGCCTCGACACAATCCTGTCTCAGAGCTCTACGGACAATTTATTCGACCTCATGGCTTGGTTTTTGCTCTGACATGCACTGTCAACTGTAGGACCTTATATAGACAGGTGTGTGCCTTTCCAAATCATGTCCAATCAATTTAATTTACCACAGGTAGACTCCAATCAAGTTGTAGAAACATCACAAGGATGATCAAAGGAAACAGGATGCACCTGAGCTCATTCTGTGTGTGTAGATTGATGAGGGGGAAAAGTTATTGTATCCATTTAAGAATAAGGCTGTAATGTAACAAAATGTGGAAATGCACTTTCCGAATGCACTGTATATAGAGGTTAAACAGCTACAGTAAAATAGATTGATGGACATCTTCAACATTATTTATGGTGAAACCTCAGAGTATGGACATTACTATGTTTCAGCATCCTACTACTGGACTTCTGAGGAAGAATCGGAAGCCTGGTTTACAATTACAACCATAGTTCCCGGAAGCATGCAGGACAATATAAAAGGACAATAACAGGGCCAGCGCGGTACAGTTTGGGTCGGCGCTAGTCTGAATCAGGTATGCGAGTGTCACGTCCTGACCAGCAGAGGGAGCAATTGTATTAGTTTTGGTCAGGACGTGGCAGAGCTGCACGCCAGTCAAGAGTCGCCAGAGCTGCCCGCCAGTCAAGAGTCGCCAGAGCTGCCCGCCAGTCAAGAGTCGCCAGAGCTGCCCGCCAGTCAAGAGTCGCCAGAGCTGCCCACCAGTCAAGAGTTGCCAGAGTGGCCCGACTGCCCGGAGCTGCCAGAGTGGCCCGACTGCCCGGAGCTGCCAGAGTGGCCCGACTGCCCGGAGCTGCCAGAGTGGCCCGACTGCCCGGAGCTGCCAGAGTGGCCCGACTGCCCGGAGCTGCCAGAGTGGCCCGACTGCCCGGATCAGCCAGAGTGGCCCGACTGCCCGGATCAGCCAGAGTGGCCCGACTGCCCGGAGCTGCCAGAGTGGCCCGACTGCCCGGATCAGCCAGAGTGGCCCGACTGCCGGAGCTGCCAGAGTGGCCCGACTGCCCGGGTCTGCCAGATTGTCTCGCCTGCCCGGGTCTGCCAGATTGGCCCGTCTGCCCGGATCAGCCAGAGTGGCCCGACTGCCCGGAGCTGCCAGAGTGGCCCGACTGCCCGGATCAGCCAGAGTGGCCCGACTGCCCGGAGCTGCCAGAGTGGCCCGACTGCCCGGGTCTGCCAGATTGTCCCGCCTGCCCGGGTCTGCCAGATTGGCCCGTCTGCCCGGATCTGCCAGAGTGGCCCGCCTGCCCGGATCTGCCAGAGTGGCCCGCCTGCCCGGTCTGCCAGGGTGCCCCGCCTGTCCTCCGGTCCAGCCCGAGTGGCCCGCCTGTCCTCCGGCCCAGCCCGAGTGGCCCGCCTGTCCGCCGGCCCAGCCCGAGTGGCCCGCCTGTCCTCCGGCCCAGCCCGAGTGGCCCGCCTGTCCTCCGGCCCAGCCAGAGTGGTCCGTCTGCCCGGTGCAGCCATCGGCGCCACCGAAGTGGGCGACGTCGAAGGTGGAGCGAGGTCCACGTCCCGCACCTGAGCCACCTCCAGGATAGGTGGGTTGGGGAGGGAGGGTGTAGCACAGTGCCGTCGTTGACGGCAGCCACCCTCCCTTATTGTTTAGGGGGTATTGTTTATTGGTTTGTTGGGGTATTGGGGATTTTTTTGTGTGTTTTCTTTTTTTAAGGTGCATTCCGGGGTCTGCACCTTTAGGGGGGGGGTACTGTCACGTCCTGACCAGCAGAGGGAGCAATTGTATTAGTTTTGGTCAGGACGTGGCAGAAATGTTTGTGTTACATGTGAGTTGGTTGTTGGACTCCCAATTGAAGGCAGGTGTGTTGAGTTGCCTTTGATTGGGAGTCCT
Source organism: Salmo salar (assembly GCF_965601325.2). Classification (NCBI taxonomy): domain Eukaryota; kingdom Metazoa; phylum Chordata; class Actinopteri; order Salmoniformes; family Salmonidae; genus Salmo; species Salmo salar. The sequence continues at coordinate 172,880,584 of NC_138291.1, forward strand.
ATAAACAGGTATGTGTTTTCCTTTGGGGTTGTGGGTAGTTGTTTTTGCACTGCGTTTTGTGTGCCTGCAAAACTGTTCCTGTCGTCGTGAGTATTGTTTATTGTTTTTCCCTGTGGATGCTTTGCGTGTTTTTATTAAAGAAATATGAGTATCCGCATTCCCGCTGCGCCTTGGTCCATTCCTGACGACAAACCTTACAGTGAGTCAGCATGTTAACTATTGTCCCAACAGTTACACAAACCCCAGAGAGGGATTACTCATCCCAATGATTTTTCTTACTAATAGAGTAGCCTACTGGCACAGTGGTGTGTGTCCTTGACTAGATAGACAGGCAGAGGCTAAGTAATACATAACTAGAGTTAACCAAGTCCTTGCTGTTGATAAGATGGGAACGTTTCTCGATCCTCCTGACCTAACTACAAGTCTGGTCTTGTTCATGATAAGGTCCCTACTTCCAAAAATATCCCCCCAGGGTTCGTACTGAGAGTTAATCTCAAAGCATATCCAGCCACTTGAGACAGAAAGTCCCGCCTCCACAATTCCAGACACACATTACTTATGAATATCAATGATGTAGTAATGAGTTTCCATTTCTAAAAACCCATATCTAAACAGAATCAGAAGGCAGACACTTTTTATTTTAAGCTGTGGAACAGTGAGCTCAGATTCCATCGTTGATTCCCTTTGTGTTAATGTTGGTAACATTGTTGACATTGTTGAAATTCGGCATAATGTTGTTTTGGAGTCTAGACATAAAAATGTGACATTTAATTTGCTTTGTTTTATCAGGAAATATCACTTATTTCAACAAATACTCTTGAACAGGGAATTTTCAGTTAAATTGTTTGCAATCAGAACATCTCTTTAAGGTCAAGGCTACAAACCACTGTACTAGTCGACACTTTACACTGCTGTTAGTAACCATGCTGCAGAAAAAACATAGTCCATTGGGATATACTCCAAGTTGACACTCCATGACCAGCAGTAAGCTCATCAATCACAATAACCCTTTACATCTTGCTCTCTTAGGTAAGATGTAAAGTCATGGTCATGGTAACTATCTTCAACTCCACTATGAATGTTGTTGAACAAACACCAAGAACAAAACACACTTAAAGGAATATAGTTTGCTTTACCATGCCAATGACTGCACCTCTTCTTCCTTGGCTTTATATTCAAAGACCCTCCCCCTTAGACTCAGTCCTCCAAAAAATGTAGGGTGATACTTTAAAAGAAAGGGAATATAATGTATGCTTGTACCTTTAAGCAATTAATCAAGTTCAATAATGAAATTGATGAGCGAGATTATGAGGCAATCATTATAAATGTAACCATGTACAAATGTGGACTACAGTCCTGTCATAATAAATATTTATTATGAAGGCTATATAATACATCTACGAAATTCATGCCTAGAATTAGAAAATGGTACTAGTTGTTATATAGATAGGCCTTGGATGAGCAGTAATAATGTAGTGCGTCAGTGTAGCGGTAGCCTAGCGTGTAGTCTGCTGTGGTCGCTCTCTCTCTCTCTCTCTCTCTCTCTCTCTCTCTCTCTCGCTCTCTCTCTCTCTCTTTTGCACAAGCACACACACACACACACACACACACACACACACACACACACACACACACACACACACACACACACACACACGAATCGGCACGCCCCTTTTAAATGCATATTAGACGCATTGGAAGCCCCGGGTGCAGGTAGTGTGTAGTCAGTCATCCAACGTAGGCTAGATGGTGCAGAGCATACGCAGAAATCCACTAGCAGTTGAGAAAGAAGGAAGAGTAGTACATGGTTCACCGATAAGGCGGATTACAGTTCTACCTCTAAAGATGCTCGATGTCGTCATTGTGTAGCAGCATTGCGTCCCTGTCAAATATGGACAAGCATTCGCTTGGAATATGGACTAAAGCGGTAAGAGTCACGTTATTGGTACTTCACGGTTCTTTCAACAGATATCGACATAAGGAAATACATTTCAGGGGATGTAACATTCTATAGTAGTCTATCCTAAACTATCGTTTGCATCTCAAGCGTCCTCTGTCCTCGCATCCCCATTTTCTAGCGTTCATCTACTCATTGGCAAACTATGGATGCATGCTTAAGCTAATCACGGGAAGGACAGATCATCATGCAATGATTTTGAGCGCACTTCACATACCGACTGCGTCCATACTCCATACTGGATCGATTACAATTCATTTACGTTTTAAAAGCAATTTTACACTTTGGTAGCCTAACGCAATTTGAATGTGCTTAAAATGCGCATCAAATGTGTTTGAACTCTACCATCATAACCTATAAGACCATTATTAATAGTCAGCATCTGTCCTATTCACAACCATGTAGACTACCAACTCATCTGTTTTCACCGAATAGGCTACTGCTTACTGCTGCATTTTGCATTCTTATGGAGAGGTCAAATATCCTTAAATATAGCATTCTTCATCCACAATAAAACCATCTGGTTCCCGCCATAGCCTGTTTCACATCTGGAATTGATAACGTGGGACCTCACAACTCGACGAATTCAAAGCATGTGCAGTCATGGTAATAACCTTATCATCCCCCAAGCACGTAGCTTTACTACACTGTTACTACACAGTAACCACGTGACTGAGGGAGAAAAAAAACAAGCTTCATGGGTTTCCCAACTGAGATTAACCTCCAGCTAAGCATGATGAAATGGCCTGCACAGGTCACGTTGTGCTGGATGCCGAGACTCAATGCAACAAGAACAGAGTGTTATAGGGCATAATGCATAACTGGGTGCAGTCAATGAAGCATAAAACTCCAGGAGGTATGATGCCTTTTTCTTGGTTCAATGGCCCATCACTGTTGAGTATAAATTATTCCATGTTTAGGCTACAATTGAGAGATCAGTTTTAAGGATAGGTTTGTAGAAAAGGTGTGTAGCCGCCATGGTCGTAATACATCCACAGGCAGTATTACTGTTGACCGTGAAATGATATTCGCATAAAATATGCAATATGAATAAGTACACTCAATGCCATTATTAAGGATATCGAATGGATGGACTGTGGTATTTAAGAAAGGGCCAGGCCAGTTTGCATCAGTGGCAGTGGACTAGCCTGGTCCCAGATCTGCTTGTGCTGTCTTTGCAACTCCAATGGTCATTGTTTGGCCTGGCAATAACCATAGGAGTTGGCAAGACAGCACAAACGGATCTGTGACCAGGCTAACAGTGAACAACCAGCAATGTGAAGTGACAAATGCCACAGGGCCAACATTGCAATGGACCTTTCTAGAGTAAGTGAAGTCCTACTATCGATCACTAATGGCATTTTTAGCAGATGTTCTTATGAATTAAGTGATACTTAGTCACACACACACACCACAGCCAGCATGCTTTTTTGTAGGGTGCCGTGCACACCTTTCACCATGGATGAAGAGTAGATTTCATTTGTCTTGAGCAGGGACGGATAACCGAATGGGCACGCAGGGCTGGGGCCCCCCTGGAAGTCGGGGGGCCCTCAGAGAGCATACGGAATTACAGGAAATTAGCTTTTAAACTGCAACATTTTCTCTCAGCCTCATGGCAAAATGTGTATAATAGCAGGAAATGTGCTTATTTCCAAAAATAATAGTGAAAAACAAACAAAATATTAAATTATTTTTTGGGGGGTGGGGGAGGTCGGTGTCAGGGGGCCCCAAATGCGCTAGTCCAGCCCTGGTCTTGAGTTCTTTTTGTAAAGTTTGTTAAAATTCTTAAATAATATTTTTATCATAATATGCCTAAGTGGTAGATGGTATTATTAGTGTGTTTCTCTGGACTCAAAGTGTCCCTTGAGGTCAGCATGTGAAAAATGATTGTTCTTCATGTACACTACACATTGACCATCCATGCCCACATGAACTCACACGTGGCATGTGACAGACATACGCACGCACACACACACACACCCTGCTTTTGAGTGATTCCTTATGAAACCCAAACAAAAAAAGGCCATGATTTTGGGGATTTTCATCAAATGTAATCCATAGAATAGTCCTTTGGAGGAAGGATTGTTGACACGTTTGACATTTGTATCTAAAAGCATAATTGAGAAATAATTAAAGTTGGCATATTAATTACATTTTAGCCTGACCTAGGCCTCTTTTAAGACTCCATAATGTTTCATCTGTTGATGCTACAAAGAAAAAATTGGTGTCATAAGATGCTTTACCGCTTGCTCTGTAATATGATTAGTATTTGGATTTAAATAAAACCATTTGTACATTAGTTTATGAATAGGAAAATATAAACATGAATATAAACTCAGCAAAAAAAGAAACGTCTCTTTTTCAGGACCCTGTCTTTCAAAGATAATTCATAAAAATCCAAATAATTTCACAGATCTTCATTGTAAAGGGTTTAAACACTGTTTCCCATGCTTGTTCAATGAACCATAAACAATTAATGAACATGCACCTGTGGAACGGTTGTTAAGACACTAACAGCTTACAGACGGTAGGCAATTAAGGTCACAGTTATGAACATTTAGGACACTCAAGAGGCCTTTCTACTGACTCTGAAAAACACCAAAAGAAAGATTCCCAGGGTCCCTGCTCATCTGCGTGAACATGCCTTAGGCATGCTGCAAGGTGGCATGAGGACTGCAGATGTGGCCAGGGCAATAAATTGCAATGCCCGTTCTGTGAGACACCTAAGACAGCGCTACAGGGAGACAAGAAGGACAGCTGATCGTCCTCGCAGTGGCAGACCACGTGTAACAACACCTGCACAGGATCGGTACATCCGAACATCACACCTGCGGGACAGGTACAGGATGGCAACAACAACTGCCCAAGTTACACCAGGAACACACAATCCCTCCATCAGTGCTCAGACTGTCCACAATAGGCTGAGAGAGGCTGGACTGAGAGCTTGTAGGCCTGTTGTAAGGCAGGTCCTCACCAGACATCACCGGCAACAACGTCGCCTATGGGCACAAACCCACCGTCGCAGGACCAGGCAGGACTGGCAAAAGGTGCCCTTCACGGACGAGTCGCGGTTTTGTCTCACTTGGGGTGATGGTCGGATTCGCGTTTATTGTTGAAGGAATGAGCGTTACACCGAGGCCTGTACTCTGGAGTGGGATCGATTTGGAGGTGGAGGGTCCATCATGGTCTGGGGCGGTGTATCACAGCATCATTGGACTGAGCTTGTTGCAGGCAATCTCAACGCTGTGCGTTACAGGGAAAACATCCTCCTCTCTCATGTGGTACCCTTCCTGCAGGCTCATCCTGACATGACCCTCCAGTATGACAATGCCACCAGCCATACTGCTCGTTCTGTGCGTGATTTCCTGCAAGACAGGAATGTCAGTGTTCTGCCATGGCCAGCGAAGAGCCCGGACCTCAATCACATTGAGCACGTCTGGGACCTGTTGGATCGGAGGGTGAGGGCTAGGGCCATTCCCCACAGAAATGTCCGGGAACTTGCAGGTGCCTTGGTGGAAGAGTGGGGTAACATCTCACAGCAAGAACTGGCAAATCTGGTGCAGTCCATGAGGAGGAGATGCACTGCAGTACTTAATGCAGCTGGTGGCCACACCAGATACTGACTGTTACTTTTGATTTTGACCCCCCTTTGTTCAGGGACACATTATTCCATTTCTGTTAGTCACATGTCTGTGGAATTTGTTCAGTTTATGTCTCAGTTGTTGAATCTTGTTATGTTCATATAAATATTTACATATTTTAAGTTTGCTGAAAATAAACGCAGTTGACAGTGAGAGGACGTTTGTTGTTTTGCTGAGTTCATGAATACACAAATATGAAATTGTTAATTTGGCAAATTTTCCAATATATCGTTGAACATAATGTACTCTATGGGCATATCAAAGTTCTCAATCCTTCTCAACTCATAACCAGTAATACATGATGTACTCTAACACCTTAGAATTAACATAGGCCTAACCTCTTGGAAACCCACGAAGACCAAGTGATCTTGAACATAGCCTCACTGTACAGCTGTGATGACTTATTTTTCAGTCATTCATTCCTTCATCCATGTTGGCCTAGATATCACTGTCTCACACATAACCCAGTACATGAAAGCCCTGATATTTTCCCCTGTAGCTGGCCATGTCTTTATGTTCAGCTCTAAGGATCATGGAGCACTGGCGATGTTTGGTTGACTGCATGGCTAAATTAAAATGGGCTCCATGTTGCTAAGTATCCGTACCATTTATTTGAGTACAGCTCAGTTGCTAATGGTTAGCCGCTAGCCTGACTCACTAGGCCAGCTGAACTGCCCTGTGGGCTGGAGTATGCCATGTAATGTGTGTTTCTACAAAGTGAAAAACATGGCCTTCTGTGTCCTTCGACCCTACCCTGCTGTGGCCTAATAACAATGACACATCCCCACTGTTTACAAGCTTTATCACTGGGCAAAATGTTTCCATATCAGGGGATATCTTTACATGACACATTTTTGATATTCTACAGAATACAGACCATTTCCAATGCATATTTTACATTTTTGGATTTTGCACCATTTCCTGACAAATTCTGACTCCAGATGTGTCTTTTAGACATATATGATATTGGGATTACTCTGAATATCACACATGGACATTTCCTGTGGCCGGATATAGACTCATTCAATATCCTGAGATATGAGACATCCTATGTTCTCTCTTCATGTTGACAAATACTGACTGTATACATCGCATATCTTGGTTTTCTCAACACATTCAAGATATGAAGCTAGATTGATTCCAGATATGCTTCTCTTGGCTGAGGTCCATATCTGGATATTGATATGCTTTTTGATATGCTGAAAATAAGGAACATTTCTGATGCATTTCTGAGTTTTCAGCACATGCTCAATCCATATTTTTGCACAAATTAGTTTTAAATTCCCGTTGGATATCATACATGGTATGGACGGATATTGACTTATTAGATATCTTCTGATAGGCCTATGTGGACATTTTATTACTGACAGTAAGCCTACAAATACTGACAGTAGGCCTATATAGTATATTTTCTCAGCACATACAATGCATATGCTCTTGACTGAGGTCCATATCAGGGTCTTGATATGCATTTTGATAAGCTAAATAAGGACAAATTAATTTGACCAATATGACATTCATATAATTCTTTCAGACACTAGCTATAATGTTTGTTTTCCCTCTGGATAAAGACGTGTACAAACCACAAGCTAAAAGCATTGTAACTGGTAGCCTAGCAACAAGAATCACATATTTTCTGCTGTGGAGTTCCAATTGTCATTTTTTTTATTTGGGTGCCACAAATTAGTGTGTAAAGAGTGTGTGCTCAAACTGACGACTGGAGAAACAAAGAAGTGAGAAGCTGTTCAGAAAATACCTCAAAGAGGTTAACGCTAAAGTGAGTAGCTAATGTGAGATGTTTTATTTATCTTAGTAACTAGAATCAAGAAATGTAGCTAATTTGGCCAGCAGCCAGTAGGGATAGCTAGCTATCTAGACTTGTTTGGGAAGTAAAAGCTAACTGGTAGCCTAGCTAGCTAACAAATAATGAAATTGCCTTCCCTTCAGGGAAAAGCATTTTTATGTGACAGCTAACATTTTTAAAAGTTTAGGCGTATTTTTGTATTACTAGTTAATATAAGATAGCTAGCTAGCTTGTTCCAGTTAGTTTCTCGTCACGAATGAAGCAGGTAGATAATGGTTATGTGAAATGACAATATTTTCTTGCAATATCGACACAATTTGGATTCATGTTTTATGCATTGACAGTTTGGAGCGGATCACAGACCAACACTACCACCATGTTGGATCTGGACTGCGAGGGACCATCGCTGACGACCCAATCAGCATCCATCGTCCATAACAAACAGGGCAGGCAGGGGGATTGAGGCTGTGCAACTTGTACTTTCTGTTAAATAAATAAAATACATTTTTAGTAAAGATTGGCCTACGTTTGCATCTTTACAGAAAACGTGTTGTGATTGGAGCTCTGGATTTGCTATGCTGCATTTTTTAAACACAAATAGTGGTACTTTGGAAATATTTACTTAGATTAAATATGACGATGTTTGCCTTTCTGTGCCTTGTATAGTCTACTACTGAATATGGTGCAAATGTATGCACAATATATCACCTTCATGTGAAGAAGGACTATGATTTTTTGGCACCTGAACATAATTTGAGGAGGATGAATAGTACATATCATGTAAGGATATTTGTAGAAATTATTATTTTTTGGGGTGGGGGGTTTCCAATACTTAAATGATCAGGTAATGATACATTTCTGAAAATATGTGGATTTGTTCATGCCTAAGTGTAAAGGCTTATATATGCGTCTAGTGGCGCAGCGGTCTAAGGCACTGCATCTCAGTGCAAGAGTCATCACTATAGTCCCTGGTTTGAATCCAGGCTGTATCACATCCGGCCGAGTCCCATAGGGCGGTGCACAATTGGCACAGTGTTGTCCAGGTTTGGCTGGGGTAGGCCGTCATTGTGAATTATAATTTGTTCTGATTTGCCTAGTGAAATAAAGGTTAAATTGTCAGGCGGTGGGTGGAGCTGGTGCATGAAGTCAGGCGCAGGAGAGCAGAGATGAGTGAACAACGCACTTTACTATAGAAAATAGCACAAAGTAACAAAACCAATGTGCGAACAATGCCATACAACACGGGTGAACACAGCACCCGGAACAAACCAGCCGGAAACGTACCAACCCTAACAATAAACAAACACACACAAAGACATGGGGGAAACAGAGGGTTAAATACATGACCAGTAATTGGGAAATGAAAACCAGGTGTGTGGGAAACATAGACAAAACCAATGGAAAATGAAAAGTGGATCGGCGATGGCTAGAAGACCGGCGACGTCGACCGCCGAATGCCGCCCGAACAAGGAGAGGAACCGACTTCGGCAGAAGTCATGACAGTACCCCCCTTGACCCGCGCGCCGACGCGCCGACGCCGGCCTCGGGATGACCCGGAGGGCGAGGCGCAGGGCAATCCGGATGGAGACGGTGGAACTCCCGCAACATTGAAGGGTCCAACACGTCCTCCACCGGAACCCAGCATCTCTCCTCCGGACCGTACCCCTCCCACTCCACAAGGTACTGAAGGCCCCTTGCCTGACGCCTCGAGTCCAGTATAGATCGAACTGAATACGCCGGGGCCCCCTCGATGTCCAGAGGGGGCGGAGGAACCTCCCGCACCTCAGACTCCTGGAGCGGACCAGCCACCACCAGCCTGAGGAGAGACACATGGAACAAGGGGTTAATACGTTAATCGGGGGGAAGCTGTAACCTGTAACATACCTCGTTCAGTCTCCTCAGGACTTTAAATAGCCCCACAAACCGCGGGACCAGCTTCCGGCAGGGCAGGTGGAGGGGCAGGTTTCGGGTCGAGAGCCAGACCCGGTCCCCCGGTGCGAACACCGAAGCCTCACTGCGGTGACGGTCTGCGCTGGATTTCTGGCGCAGCACGGCCCGCTGAAGGTGAACATGAGCGGCGTCCCATGTCTCCTCCGCTCGCCTGAACCAGTCGTCCACCACAGGAGCCTCGATCTGGCTCTGATGCCAAGGCGCCAGAACCGGCTGGTACCCCAGTACGCACTGGAAGGGGGAGAGGTTAGTGGAGGAGTGGCGGAGCGAGTTCTGGGCCATCTCTGCCCAGGGCACAAACGCAGCCCACTCCCCTGGCCGGTCCTGGCAATAGGACCTCAGAAACCTACCCACATCCTGGTTCCCTCTCTCCACCTGCCCGTTACTCTCGGGGTGAAAACTCGAGGTAAGGCTGACCGAGACCCCCAGACGTTCCATGAATGCCCTCCAGACCCTCGACGTGAACTGGGGGGCCCGATCAGACACTATATCCTCAGGCACCCCGTAGTGCTGGAAGATGTGTGTAAACAGAGCCTCCGCAGTCTGTAGGGCCGTAGGGAGACCGGGCAAAGGAAGGAGACGGCAGGACTTAGAAAAATGATCCACAACGACCAGGATCGTGGCGTCACTCTGTGAGGAAGGAAGATCAGTCAGGAAATCTACCGACAGGCCGTTGTGGAACGGGAAAGGGTTGTAACTTACCACTGGGCAGGTGCTTAGGAGCCTTGCACTGGGCGCACACCGAGCAGGAGGAAACATACACCCTCACCCTCACGTCCTCACGTCCTTAGTCAAAGTGGGCCAACCGGAACTTCCCACTAAGACAGCGCACCGTCCGACCGATACCAGGACGACCAGAGGAGGGTGACTTGTGGGCCCAATAGATCAGCCGGTCGCGGACAGCAGATGAAACATACAGATGCCCAGCTGGACACTGGAGGGGAGCGGGCTCTGTACGTAACGCCTGCTCAATGTCCGCGTCCAGCTCCCACCAGGCAGGAGGCCGGTAGTATGGGAGTCTGATCCATGGGCCGCTCCTCTGTGTCATACAGCCGGGACAGTGGGTCTGCCTTTACATTCTGGGAACCTGGTTTGTAGGACAGGGTAAACACAAAGCGGGTAAAGAACATGGCCCACCTTGCCTAACGGGGATTCAGTCTCCTCGCTGCCCAGATGTACTCCAGGTTACGGTGGTCAGTCCAGATGAGGAAAGGGTGTTTAGCCCCCTCAAGACAATGTCTCCACGCCTTCAAGGCTTTAACACAGCCAACAGCTCCCGGTCCCCCACATCATAGTTCCGCTCCGCCGGGCTGAGCTTCTTCGAGAAGAAAGCACAGGGGCGGAGCTTCAGTGGCGTGCCCGAGCGCTGAGAGAGCACTGCTCCTATCCCAGCCTCGGATGCATCCACCTCCACTATGAATGCCAAAGAGGGATCCGGATGGGCCAGCACGGGAGCCTAGGTAAACAGAGCCATTAGGTGCCCAAAAGCCCTGTCCGCCTCAGCCGACCACTGCAAACGTACAGGACCCCCCTTCAAAGAAAGAACAGGCATTTCTCAGCCTTGACGTACAGGTCATGCTCCAACAGTCGTCCAAGTACCCTGTGCACCAGGGACACATGCTCGGCGTGTGTAGCGGAGTATATCAGAATGTCATCGATATACACTACTACACCCTGCATGTGCAGGTCCCTGAAAATCTCGTCAACAAAGGATTGGAAGACTGATGGAGCATTCATCAACCCGTACAGCATGATGAGGTACTCATAATGCCCTGAGGTGGTACTAAACACCGTCTTCCACTCGTCTCCCTCCCGGGTATGCACCGGGTTGTACACGCTCCTGAGATCCAGTTTAGTGAAGAAGCTCGCCCCGTGCATTGACTCAATCGCCGTGGCGATGAGAGGTAGCGGGTAACTGTACCTCACCGTGATTTGATTGAGACCTCGATAGTCAATGCACGGGCGCGGACCTCCCTCCTTCTTCTTCACAAAAAAGAAACTCGGGGAGGCAGGTGAAGTGGAGGAACGAATGTACCCCTGACGCAGGGATTCAGAGATATATGTCTCCATAGCCTCCGTCTCCGCTTGCGACAGGGGATACACGTGACTCCTGGGAAGTGCAGCGTCCACCAGGAGATTTATCGCACAATCCCCCCATCGATGGGGTGGTAATTGAGTCGCCTTCTTTTTGGAGAAGGCGAGAGCCAAATCGGCATATTCGTTGGGAATGCGCACGGTGGAGACCTGGTCTGGACTTTCCACCATAGTAGCGCCAACGGAAACCCCTAAACACCTCCCCGAGCACTCTCGTGACCACCCCGTGAGAGCCCTCTGTTGCCACGAAACAGTGGGATCATGACAGACTAACCAGGGTAGGCCTAGCACCATGGGAAACGCAATAAGGAAGAGACTGATTCTCTCCTTATGACCCTCCTGCGTCACCATGCCCAAGGGCGCGGTTACCTCCCTGATCAACCCGGACCCTAATGGTCGACTGTCTAGGGCATGAACTGGGAAGGGCATATCCACTGGAACAATGGGGATCCCGAATCTATGGGAAAATGATCTGTCAATGAAATTCCCAGCTGCACCTGAATCGACGAGCTCCTTATGCTGGGAATGCGGGGAAAACTCAGGAAAAGTAACGTTCAAACACATGTGGGCAACAGAGAGCTCTTGTGAGCAAGGTGCCGGCTCACCTGGGTTGACGTGAGAGCGCCCTGCCTGCTGCCTCGACTCCTAGAGGAACCTCCCCAGCACCGACCGGCAGCATGCCCTCTGCGGCCACAGATGGTGCATGAAACGGAACCTCCTCCGGTCTCCCTAAGCGCAGCACCTCCCAGCTCCATGGGCTTTGGAGCGGTGGTGCTGGGGGATGGAACCGACAGACCCCGATCTGGACGTCCGCGGGTAGCCAGCAGGTTATCCAACCGAATGGACAGGTCCACCAGCTGATCGAAAGTGAGGGTGGTGTCCCTGCAGGCCAACTCCCGACGGATGTCCTCGCGCAAACTGCAACGATAGTGGTTGATCAGGGCCCTGTCGTTCCATCCCACACCAGCAGCCAGGGTCCGGAAGTCCGAAATGCCACAAAGCAGGACTACATGTATTTTTAGATCTCGCCCCCCCCATCAATGCACCGGAAGCCGTCATAGGGTGTATCATTCAGCGCGCGAATCCCTGACCTGCCTTCCTCCTGGGCAATTATATGTGAAACACATCTCACTGTCCTAGAAATGCCTCAGATATGATGAAAACAAGCCCAGATTCCCCCAGGGTGAAATTCCCCTTGAAGCGGGGTTATGGGTATGTGAACTCCAAACATTTTGTACAACATTTAATAACTGAACAAACTGATTTGAGCTCTTTTGAACATATAGAAAATGACACATATATGCCAATAAAAGGCCCATCTGGAATGTACAGTGCATTCAGGAAGTATTCAGACCCCTTGACTTTTTCCAGATTTTGTTACATTACAACCTTATTAAATAAAAACATTTCCCTCATCAATCTACACACAATACCCCATAATGACAAAGCGAAAACAGGTTTTTAGAAATGTTTGCAAATGGAAAAAATGAAGGGGAAAAAATGAAGTATCACATTTACGTAAGTATTCAGACTCTTTACTCAGTACTTTGTTGAAGCACCTTTGGCAGCGATTACAGCCTCGATTCTTCTTGGGTATGACGCTACAAGCTTGGCACACCTACAAGATTGATAAAGGGGAAAGCTTGTAGATTGATAAAGGGGGAAAAAACAATTTCATCAATTTTATAATAAGGCTATAATGTAACAAAATGTGGAAAAAGTCAATGGGTCTGAATACTTTCCGAATACACTGTATAATTCTGAACTCCTTTCGAGGACAAGTCCATTGACGCAGTCAGCATGAGTGATCGCTAGGACAACCAGATGTAAAACTGATGCATTGCACCTTTGAGGATGGGAAACACTGGAACAGAAGCATGGCTGAGGCCGCCACACGCCACGCTTTGGAATAAAAACTATGTAGTGGTTAAAGTAAGAAGATGATTGGATCATGAGCTTGCAAACCTATACAGATGGAGAGAATATGAGATTACGTCAAGGTTGCGCCCATTAATATGTTGTCCCTTTGTAAGAGATGTACCATTTGTATACCCCCCACATAACTTCCACTGTAGTACACAGCACAACAGCGTGTGCTATCCAGCTCTCACAGATAGAAAGGCTGAAACACACTTGTATTGTTGTGCCGCATATCTACATATCTGGATTATCACTGCTAATATATAAAAAATGTATTATCACTTGACTATAAAGAAGGTCCAAGCCTTAAATTGGCCATTGAAATGCTTTCAATGGATATACCGTACATTGCCACAATATGACAAACCTGGCGCCATAGTGATATTCTGTAACGAAGAACCCGGTTTTGGTGCTATTGATTTTACAATGAAGTGTGGTTCAATCTCAATATCTGACTGTTCTATTTATACACTTTCAGTGTTTCCTCAACCACTCTGTTGCAACTTGCCATCCACCTAAAAGAGCTCGGATGTTGCATTGGGGTGGCTTTGCGCCACGCCTGGAAAGCAATGTTAGGGGAAAGACTGGAGTGGCGTTGGGTGCCTTTGCTCGGCGTTCTTAGTGGGTTTGTTTAGATGAATTCATGCAGTACCCGGGGCCTCTGGCTGGATTAGACAGATTAGAAAGTGGAGGGGTGGATTGAGTGACAGGGCAAATATTGGGATGGGACGCTGTCAGGGAGTCTGATTGCGATGGAATTAACAAGACCAGTTATGGGCTGCGAAAATGGGGCAACTGGGGAATGAGATGGGGGGATAGATAAAGAGAGAAAGAGGGGGGCAGAGAAAGACAGGGATATGGTGATGGAAAGAGAGAGTGAAAGAGAGAGAGGCCTTTGGCAATGCATGGTAAACTGGACTGTTAGGCCACGAATGACATCTCCACAGATGACGCTTTCATAGAAAGACCATCCAGTGTGTCCTCTGCGTGCTTAGCCCCAAAATCAACGTTAATCACTCATTCTCATCTGTTGTTACCCAGCCAGCGGTGACACAAAGCTGTAGCTCTTGTGATGAAGACAAGACAGGCATTAGCTAATGCCTTAGATGTCTCAGAGTATCAAGACGACGAGATGATGAATGCGTTGCATTGCTGTTCTGACGCATCCATTCACTAACAAAGGTGATAAGGGGGTTGAGGTTGATGTACTGCTTATAATAGAGCATCTCTACTCCAAGCTAAAAGTTCTCTATCAAGAGATCTCTATGTGGGTGATTCTCATGAAACACAAAACATGTTGCTGTAGTTTGTCCATAAATCATAAAAATTGTATACTAGTTGAAGTTTACGTTAAACTATAATATTTATTATATACAAACACAGTGTCTGTGGACATGTATGTCATTAACGTAATACATTTTCAAGTTCCTGTAAAAACCAATCAGTTTTAAATAAAGTTTTGTTTACCCACGATGCATCATCTAGTGGAGTAGTAGAAGCTAAGTTAGTTTATTCATTTATATGCCTTCAGAATTAGGTTATTATTCTCAAACACCCCCTTCACCCCACTTCTCATTACCGAAACAGCTAAAAAGTCAAATTTCGAAGAAAAAAAAGTCTGATTAAATTTTATTAGAATTTCATTTGAACATTTTTTATTTTCAGTGTTATGTTTAACTCAGGCCTTTTCATTAGGGGAACAATGTTAAAAAATACAAAACATATATTTGTTTTTAACTTTTTTGGACTGTTACATTAATGCTAATGTTTGGGAAATTGTGATAGGACATTTCTTAAAAAATGAGAATGATAGTAGCCTTGCATGTTAGACTAGTCAACAAACTACTGATATCATGTGAGTTTTGATAATTAGAACACTGTGTGTGTGTGTGTGTGTGGGGGGGGGGGGGGGGGGGGGGGGGGGGGTTGAGACAGCAGATGTCTTTTCGATTACAAGTCATGCTTCACAAATACACTTTAGAGTGACTGCCCACTAGGCCCCCTGGACAGCTGTCGCAGTTAAGTGACATATTAAGCTCTGGTGATTGAACATTTCCCCATCCTGTATATGAGCCTAGCTCTTCTAAAACTGTTTCATGATCGAGTGGTACCTTTTCAGAAAGGCTCTCTCTGCTCCTCAGCAAGCAGTTTGTCCACTCTGTATGTGGACTACAGTCATCGTAACATCATGTTTTGTAATATTGCATGTGAGAAGGCTAAGCAGAATGACAACCAGCTGGAAGATGTTACACATCAAGACAGAAGTACTTCTCCGACTCACAACTTGACAAGACAGTCATACTGTAGCTGTGAAGGGCCAAGCTCATTGACATTACATGAGGCCAGGGGGGACTATTCTTGAGGGCACGATGTCACAGAAAGCTCCTATAGAGAAATACATGGTGTAGAACAGACATGGTTCACTGTCATTTAGAATGAAGAAGTGTCTCACCTCCATACATTAGCCTACATTCATATCTGCATAATTCTCTGCACACCTGCTAGAGAAGCTGCAGGTGCAAAGAAGTGACTGTGGAAAGGGAATACTCCACACTACACTACATCTTGCTGTGTTACCATGGTCAGAAGCTCAGACACTCAGGAGTTTTGATGAAAGCCACTGAATGAAAAACATGTCTCATTACAGTCTGTGTAATGTTGGAGGGAGATTTCCTGTTCCCAGTATCTGCAAAGCTCTGAAAAGTTGTACTCCACTGAATAAGCCCCAGGTGTTATTAGGTAAAAAAAGGTTTAGTTGTGTTGTTACAATGGCAAGGTTGTGGGTTCAATTCCCACAGGGGACAAGTTTGAAAATGTATGCACTCACTACTGTAAATTACTATGAGTTAAAGTGTCTGCTAATGTGCATTTGATGATGGGTTGTATGGTGGGTGTGGTGAGGAAGAAATCCCAGGTGTTCCATTGTTTAGGTCCCCCTGAGTCAGGCTAGAGGTCAGATGAGGTTTAGGGTGTGGTGTTAGAGGGAGGGGTGAGGTGGCTGTGATTTGTCACCAGGCAGACCAGCATGGCCAGATGGTCCTATGAAAGATCTGACGGGAGGGAGCCAATAATAGGAGGACATTGGAGAGGCACTTATCACTTATCAGTCCCACTGATGGGACTCCTATAGTGTCCTCACAAAACATCCCATTGCACCATTCACTTGTTTTTTGCTTCTTTCAAACGATTCCCACAAAATAGAATTGCAAATTCCCATACGACGAGGAAGTACTGCTAGTCCTTATTGTGCCCGCACTGTTTTGTACACAGTGAAGGTCCAGGTCATCACACTTATATAGATAGACAGTATGTTGTAATTGTGAGCAGGGCTTGGGTTCTATGCCATTCACAGGGCTGGCCATTGTGCTATCTTACAAATGGGCGGGCTACACAGGAATTGCTGGAGAGCCAGGTCTTTCATGGAGCGGGCCTGTTACTTTGACACTCAGCTCATTTGGCAGAAAGAGGTTAGACAGTATGCAAGGCTGCAGATTATTTAATACACAGTGGCACCAGACAGAAACATGTGGACGAGGAAGTGATGATGGAGGCTTTCGGATCCCACTATTAGCTATCCGCTGCTATCTCATCATTGTCATAGTAACTAGTCAGTGCCGCCCACTTGTAGCGTTTTTTTGCAGTGTTAAAATTAATTACCTGCAATTCTACACATTTTGCCACGACTTATGCCATGTTCATATGATATCTGTGTGCAAGTGACTAACAAAATCAATGGGGGCCCCTGCAGGTCAGGGACCCTGAACACATGCCCTGCATGCCTGGTCGGTAATTTGGTGATAATTAGGCCTAGTACAAGGTTTAGATAGCTGGCTAGACTAACTTATCTTTAGATTTTTTTTGACATAGCTAGTTGAGTGACTACCATAACAAGTGGGAAACTACTGATGCACTACCACATTTCAAAATGGCACCTTGTGTATTCAACTTTTCTAATTCAACAGTCCCCCCCCAAAAAGGGGGGGGGGGGGGGGGGGGGCGTGGCCCTACGCACAGCTCAATGTCTGCTATAGGAAGAGGCAGCTCTGTAAGTAATTGTCAAGTGGTGGGGTCGACTTTGGTCATTTTTTCGAGGTTAAGTTTCTTACATTCTGTCCTCATATTCATGAAAGCACAGCTGACATCTTGTTCAAAATGCAGGCTGCTAAGTCTAAATTTGGCCAAGATACAGTATATGAAAATATTTGTATCTTTAAAATTGCGGGGAGCTGCTACAATGAGTGTCACTCATAGCACTTTATCTTTCCAGATGTGTTACAAAGCTCATCAGTATCTAGTGGATTTGAATGAATGGTCTAACACAGAAACAGGTGAAGGCCGTACTACTATGGTTGGCAGGGGAAATGCTTAGGGAGACTGAATGCTCCAAGCGCACTAGTGTGTAAGTGTTACACATTCAGATGGATAAGGGGCTTTCATTGGAGCCATTGATTTGACTCCCTGGCTTTGAATCGTAACAGCCTTTGCCTTTCAACAGGAACGTGATGCCTCTTGGGGACTTAAGGGCTGCTAGTGTCTTCACATACTGTAGTAGCACACAGCTGGGTTCAGCAAGTTGTGGAAGAGACCATACAAACCTAGTCCTTAGCGCGTCCATTCTGGGCTGTATTTTCAGCTGGCGTTAAGGAGGCGCAAGTGTCAAACGCACGTTAGTTTGCATTTTCGACCCGTTAAAGACAGCGATCTGCTATTTTCAAAATGTTGCGCAAGGATTAGTAATTGACCTGTCTTATAGCAGCTCGTTGGCTCTCAGATGGGAGGGGTGGAACTATTTGAGGTGTGTCCTTAAGAACATGATCCAGAGTGCTAATTTCAGACAGCGCGTCTTGGGTTATTTAATACCAACCAAAAGCTGGTTTTAGTGGTAATGCGGTTGGTTTTGGCATGAATTTTGACATCGGAAACGCAGCCTAACCAGTCGAGACACACACTGCCCATATGCACATGGAATAATATGCTTTTGGTGCTTGTATAATTCGTATTTAGAAACTGCTACCCTTACCCCAGGCCTACTAGAATGAAGGCTGGTTCAACAGCATTGGCTAGTGTTTTTTCTATCTTGGCGATGTTATGATATCATTACATTTCACATGTATTTATTGTTGTAAAAAAATTAAAAATAAGATTGTTTGTTTTTCTTTTAATTTATTACAACCAAACATAGAATGATTCACCTTGGTTTTATGGTGACACGTATACAATGCAACTTCTGGAGTCGTGTGAATGGGATCTGCTCTGTAAAATGGTTCCCATTATGTTCATGAAACATATTTGGGAGCAATACAACGGTGAGTGGACATTCTCCCTTTCTCTTTATATTGGATCCTTTTCCAGCTGTGAAATGTTTGGATGTGCGTGAAACCCTCCATCGTCTGTCTTGTTTGAATATTAAATGCCCACATGGAGAAATGATGGTGCCTGTAAGTGTTATATTTAAAACAAGTTGTTATTTCGTTTCTGTAAGCTATTTAACAAACCATAACGGATTGACTTTGGAATTGGAGTTGATTCCAAGGCAATACATAAAAGACCGCAAATACACAACTTGAAGCAACTTGGAGCACTATCTGATTGGCCAACTTGTTTATTTATCAAAATTCAGCCCTTTTGCACCAGTGCCAGCAAATCCACCGATAATTGTGGTTGTGAAAATAGCACAAATATTTCTGACAGACCCCCGAACCAATAGCTCTACCACCAACGCTTAGATTTACCATTGCGTTAGAGGTTTGTTAAAATAGAGCCCTCTGTGTCAATGCGTAGGCCTGTTTCTCCTTCCATGTGCTGAATGACGTGAACATCTGCTGAGTTCGCTTTACACACCACTGCTTGTTCACAAAAGTGACATCACTGCATTTCTTACCAAAGCTCTTTGTTTTACGCGGTCCCTTAAGATTGAGAGACAAGGCTCTTATTCATATCTTCGCTGTTTAGTTTGTTAGCTTGTTTTTCAAAATGTTTGTGTCACATGCTATTATGGGGACAATACTCTACAAAGAACCTGCCTGCATGAGCTTGGTACCGACATGGTTTCAATGCGGGTGCATTTAAATGTATCCATATGGCATTGAATACATTTTCAGCAGCAGACCACTTAGTCCTCTCTCCCAAAATAGAATTTTGGAACGAGCAGGTTTGTTGTAATAATTGGCGAATAGGGATGGTGCACATGCCAGATCAGCGTAGCGATTGTATATGAGCCGTGTAGAGAATTTTGCTCATGAATGAACTGCACAGCCAGGAAGAATCTTAGCTGAATAATTCATGTCCATCTGCGCAGGCAGAGGTATGGGCAGGTAGGCTCAGCTGGCACCTGCAACCATTCACACACATTCACACGATCACGTCAGATGTGAAGACCCCAATAAAGCACAGTGCCGTGGAAGAGAAAGGTGGAAGGAGAGGCCCAGTAGTGCTATGATAGAGTAGTAATAGAATGAGCTAGACCTTAAAGGGATACATTGGGATTTTGGCAATGAAACCCTTTATTTAGTTCCCCAGAGTCAGATGAACTCATGGATACGATTGTTATGTCTCAGTATCCAGTATGAAGGAAGTTAGACGTAGTTTCGCGAGTCAATGTTAACTAGCGCTAGCAAAATGACTGTAAGTCTATGGTATCTACTAGCATGCTAGCAGTTACCATAGGCTTCCAGTCATTGCACTAAAGCTAGTTAGCAACTTCCTTCCTGGAGGGGTCTGGGGGTAGAATCTGAGGAAGATATGTAACTTGTTGTAACTTGTCACTCTGATGTTAAAAGCGAGTCTTAGCAGAAATGAAAACATAAAAAAAGAATAATAATTGCGGTGGCGGCAACTAATTTAGTGGAAACACTGACGTCACTACTAATACTATTACAGTGCATTTCTCTCTCCTTGCCAACTGTGTGTCTCTGTCATTAACTTTTATGTTCCAGTTGTGCTGAGCCATTTAAAACAGGGTGAGATAATCCTGTTACGAGAGCTGAGAATGCATCGTTCTTCCCGCGCTGGCACGTCAACATGCAGCCGTATTCATGAAAGATCACGTGGGGATTCCGTTGTGGATCGGTGTGATGCATATAGGGTTGTTATAGACATTTTTCTTTGCAGAGGCTGAGTGCTGTCGGCCACGTGATGGTCACGTGATCTTGAGGGATCATGAGAAGCCGCCAAGTGAGACACCACGGAATGGATTAACATAATCCTGTAGGGAACGTGTGTGATGCTTGATGGTCTTCATTTACATATCCCTGAGGTTGGACCAGAAACACAAAACAATATGAGCATCTTGTTCCTCACACTTGAGCGTGTTTTTAATGAATGCTGAAAACAGTTAACCCTTAAAGGCTAGACAGAAGGGGGGGGGGGGGGGATTGGTTTAAGCCTCCCTCTCTTGTAGACAGAGGACAGCGAATTTAACCCAGTTTTCTTTTTCATCTTGTGTGTCACAGTAACACAGTTGCAGCTTGTGGTTTGGCTGAAGGCATTAATAGGAGGTACATGACAAGTATTGTCTTATTTAACATTTAGCCATCAGCTTTTTCTGTAAGTCTTCACCTTACAGCAAACATTAATGCTTTTAACCATAGGTGTATCATGTGTATCATAGTGTATCATGCTTTTTGATGTGCTGGTGAGGCATTTCAGGTATATCTAGATGCTGTCTCTCAATCAACTTGTACATTATACCAAAAACAATCATGTGCCCTTTAGGTAGAATAATGCACCTTGGTTTGCAAGTAGCAGCGGTAACAGTTTCTGGTTCCCTTACATGGGGCCCCATAGGAGTTACAGAGCTGGTGTTGTTGCGGTGTTGCTACGTTGCAGGTGCCCATATGAACGTACAGCGAATGTTTCACTGCATATCTGTCTAGACTGAGGAAATGGATGTGGGAACACCTGCATTTACACATGCCCTAATATGACTAGACCCCCATTGACTGGGAACAAAGGTTATCTGTAGGTCAAATCCTTTCAACATGCTATGCTTCCAAGTATTTAATTAAATCATAAATCCATTATCTTTGTCCGTTTGTCCGTTGTCAGATAAATTAGGAATGTTAGTGAGCTCAGTACTATTTCAGGCGTTTGTAAATCGATGTTGTACTTGCACTTTGGTGTACTCTTGATGTCACGGTTGTTGTCGTTAGTAAATGAGATTGTTGTCCCGTCTCTGGCAGTGGCAGCTTGGTCCCTTGACATTTAGCTAAGACAAGATGAAGTGAAAACCCTCAAGAGAAACTATTTTGAGCCTTGAATCCATTTCTTGCTGTTCTGCTGTCAACTGTGATAAGAACAAGTAATTGAGAAAAGTGTTTTAATGAAGTTGCAAATGGAACGTTTAGTAAGAGAAGTTACATCTTTTGAAATGGAATATTTACAGTTTAGGAATATACAGCAGTTTATATTAATCTAGGGATCCGATAAAAGTTTATAAAACAATCTACATTTATACACAAAATATTCATCCTTTATGATAATGGAAAAACAGTTGCAGATGTAACACATTGATACCATTAATGTTCCATCCACACGGCTTTGATATTAGTAATTACGTAGTCATTACAGGCCTGTTATGAATCAAACCTACTATGCAATACTCAAACAGAAACATTAAGATTAAAATGCATGAAGAAATGTTTACTAACCCTCTTATTATTTATGTCTATGGGGTTTTAACTGGCATTCTATTTACAAACATCCTTAACTCATCCGTAACTCATGTCATCTTATTTTGGGATTTGACAGAATTATTTACGCTGGTTTATTTAGTGTGAAGCTTGTGTGGGTGTGTGTTAGCGTAAACAAGGCTCAGTTAGATAGACAGTGTTGACTGCTTGCTAGATCTCCAATCAGTCTATCTATGGGGATCAGGATTAAGATAGCTCTGTGTGATTCTCCTGTACACCATGGGCAAAACGTGTTGAGTAATGTTTTATTTTAACCTTAGGGCTAGATGCAGTGTCAACAGCAAATGCATGTTGATCTAGGATATCTTTGATTTACCAGTAGAGATTTTCAATCTGTGGTAATTCCAGTTCTTTGTCTATGTGAGTGTACTATATAAGGGTCCCACGTTTTACGTCAAGCTCTTCACCCTCTACTCTGTCAATCATCCTTTATGAATTTGTATATTCAATACATGTGATGCATATTACATTGCACACATGAACATGAATTTTGCTTACACATGTTTCTTTCTTTTTACCTCTGCAGGGACCGTCAACCTTAAATCAACTTGATGGGGAAAACTAGGAGAGTCCCTTTAAGATGACACGCACAGACCCGCCTGACATACTGGTATCGACTGTGTATAAAGATATAAAAGTGTTCCCTGTTTCTTCGCACTCCAAGTCCTCCCAACCCCCCGAACAATGTGATTCCCCAAACCGAAGCACACTGGACAACAATCAGGATAACAAGAGGCACTGCCGTTCCTTTGACTACAAGTCACTGGAGTACCCCAAACACCACACGTTCTCAATGGAGCACCCTTACAGGAGGGCTGATAGGCATGCTGCTAATCCAGACATGGCCTGGAATGCCTTGGGCCGCCAGCAGGGATACCGCTTTTCTGCACCGGACATTTTCAACCACAGACTGACCCCTCAGCCATTGGTCTCAGACATGGCTAGTGAGGTGGTTGTTCCAGTGCAAAGGAAAAGGACCAGGTCAAAAAGTGCCCCCAGAGTCCAAACTAACCTTACCCCTGTGTCCTTTGAGGAGTCCCCTTCCATGGGGAGGAGGGGTAGGGAGGCCCGGAGGGAACCTAGGGACCCTAACTGGAGACCAGAGGTGTCACCACGTAGGGAGTGCTCCTACGCAGCAACCAGGGCACTAATGCATGAGGTGCATCCCATCAAGCTCCAGCCACAGAGGAGTGATGCTAGCCGATATTCACCCCTCTATGTTGCTGACCATGTAGAAGAGGGAGGGCGGGACAAGCCAGCCACCAGCCCTCACGTCAGGTGTCGGGTGGACATCAAACCAGATGTGGCTGTCTTGCAAAATGCTGGACGGAAGCCTGCTACACCCAGAGTTGACATACCTTGGCAGAGGTACCCTAGTGGAGGAAGCAGGAGCCTGACAGTACCTCGCCATTTCACCTTCTCAAGGACCTCAACTCCCACTGACTCTTTTGGTGGTGAGTATGGGCAGGCATACCAGTATTCCCGCAGCATGCCAAATAGTTACATTCAGCCCATGGAGATGCCTCTGCAAAGAATGCCTTCCCCAGGTGATTACTATGGCAGGGAACGCAGGGCTCATTCCAGCCCCAATGTGCCAACCAAATTATTTTATGCAGACGACCCTGGGAGGTATGTGGCCACAGCCCCTCCCCAACCAAGGACTTACTATCAGGATGATCGCTATAGTATGCCAAGTCAAAACCTTACTCCCAAAATGCAGTATGTACAGGATCCAAGGACCCGCGTGGTGCATACTGTACCAGCCCGATCCTATTACACAGAGGTAGAGCCTTACCCATACCCAGTTCAAGCTGCATATCCGAAAGCCTATGCAGCAAGTGAACCAGGGCCATATATCATTCAGACCCCGCCGGCAAGAACATTCTATGGAGATGATCTAAGGACTTATCAAATTCAGTCTGTTCCCCCGCGGATATATTACGCAAATGAGATGTATACACCTTCACAGGAGCATCACATTCCAGCAAGGGCATATTATACAGAGGGGCGTCGACATGCGCGAGTCGTCCAGCCTCAACCAGATGACTGGTATGGCTCTGAGGTGTCTGGTTATTCCACCCATCACCCTGCCTCATATGGCTCTCAGGTCACACCGACCAGAGCTGTTAGGCAAGAGCCAGCGCTAACACCATGGTATGCTAACCCATGCATTGAGCCGCCACGAATCGGCACTGATTCCAAACCTTACTCGAGGTCTTGGGATAATATCCTCAACTCCCGTGTGGAGAGGGAGCAGCCTATTCCAGTTCAGCGGGGTCGGAGTTATGAGAATCTTATTGCCCAAGCAAAGCGCACTGCGTCTGAAGACGACAGACCACAGCCAGTAGTTGTCAACCTTTCCAGTTCACCGAGACGCTATGCAGCCTTGTCTTTGTCTGATAACTCTCTAATTGACAAAAGCCCAACATCGGAGTCAGGGAAGACCACCTCTAGTAAGCTCTGGTTCGTCGCCCCTGAGATTACCATCACTGATAATGACATTCGACCAGGCAACCTTAACAAGTTCGAGGCACGAAGAGCCAGCTGGGATGTGCTGCACTCTAAAAGTGCTGTGGTTCCAGAAGCTTCTCAGCCAGACACTATGTCCTGCTCTGTGGACTCTACCAAAGAAAAGACGCACAACAGCGCCTCTCTACAGCAAAGCCTGGAGCAACTTGATGAGCTTCTAGCTGATCTTGTTACTGACTACAAACCCCCTGCCACTAGGAGGCCAAGTGAGGATTTGCTGGATCAACTCAAGAAGCTGATCGATGAAGAAGAAGCAGCATCTCTGTCCAGAAAGGGTTCAAAGGCAGGGTCAGAGGAACCACCCTTGGACAAGCAACCCACCTCTATAAGAATGAACCCTGACGCCCTTCGAGATATGGACTGCAGCAGTGATGCCCTGAGGAGTGCAGATGAGTGCTCCCCAGACCAGAGCCCAGACGAGGACGACAGCATGATGTGCTCAAACAACAAATGCCGACGGACAGAGACCCTATTCAATGCTTGCCTCTACTTCAAATCCTGCCACAGCTGCTACACTTACTACTGCTCCCGCAACTGCCGCAGGGAGGACTGGGACATTCACAAAGAGAGTTGCCTGTATGGCCGAATCGGCAGCGTGTGCCGCCATATCATCAAGCACTGCCGGGAGACTGTCGAGGTCCACAAAGCCTTCTCGCGCATTGCCAAAGTTGGCTTCCTTTCCCGGGGAAGGGGAGTGCTCTTCCTGGGATTCCCAAACCCAGGGTTGTCCGGTAACTTCCTACAATACGGCCTGGAGAGCCTCCAGATGTCCCCGACTTACCTGTCTCTACGGGAGCTGGACGGCTTCAAGGACAACCTGGGGGAGTATTGCAAGGAGCTCCAGGAGGCAGGCAAGGACTATGACCCAAACGAATGTTTCCTCTTGAATGTATCCATTGCCGTCGGCGAACAAATGCCTGACGGACCTTCACCAAGGAATCAAGCCCCAACTGTCAGGAAATATGCCAAGGTGGCGCTCGCCTCCTACAGCCCGGAGAAGAGTAAGGTTCACAAGAAAGAGAGGGATATGGAGACGTTGATCCTCACGCCACCCCCTGGAATGGCTGACATCGACAATGAGGGAGAGGAGGGCAGGAAGGCCAGGGAGATCTGCTTCATCAACATCCAGCGGGAGCTGCGAATTCGAGGGGTTTTTCTACGCCACGAATATCCAAAGGTATACCAGCAGCTCTGCGAGTTTGTGGAAAGTAACAGGAGGTTCACCCCCACAACCATCTACCCCATTGACAAGAGGACTGGTAAGCAGTTCATGTGCATGATCATGGCTGCTTCTGAGCCCAGAACACTGGACTGGGTAGGCACCCCCCATCTCCTCGATGACATTATTTAAGTGCACCTTTGGTTGTACATATATATGTATAGAAATACATATATATTGTTATACATATCTATATATCAAGCCTATTTATTATAAATGTTTATAGATATGTATTTTACTATTGAAAAGAGATATATTCATGTCTGTGGGGTCAGTATTATTCATTCTTGGAATATTGCCTGTCAGATGCGGATATGAGTACAATAGGCTCCATTATTTATTTATTTCATCTTTGAACTTAATTCACCATTTAGTAAATGTATTCACAACATTAATCTTTTATTGGTGCCAGGTCATTTTCTATTCCATTATTCTGCATTATTCTTTTTGGGGTAGGATTTTTGGTAGTAAAACTTTTTTTTGTATTAATTAAACATTTCTAAATGCATTATTTGAGGCTAAGTAAAAAGTGACTAAGTAAAACGTGACTATTTTTCATATCTGATTAAAGTGGCATATAATGCAGAACATTTTAAAACATGTATTATTTTCTTAGCTACTCAAATACTTTCTATGCAAAGAAAAATGCTTATTGGGATAATTTCCACATTCTAGTAAAACTGTTATTTGCGCTTGATAAAAGGATACAGAAATACTATTTATATTATATTATACAATATTATATTATATTATCCAGTATCCACAGGACATAACTATCCTTTTAGAATTTCACATATTTTATTAACTCTAACAAAAATAAACAGTTTTTGATGTAATTGAAATTATATTTTGGGTGGATTTAAACTAGTTCCTCAGAATGCTCAGAAAGACACTGTTTAATGAAAAAAAGGAAAGCTGTGCTAATATAATCCTCTTAGAAAGGGGTTTCAAAGTCTCACTGCTTAGATTGGTAGTGCTGTAAATTGTTACCTTTTTCCTGAAAGTGGTTTTATTGACGTGAGTTTCAATATAATTAATTCAATGGTGCTTTAATGTATGCTTGGTAGAATTACTGGAGCAATAACGGACTTGAAGATTAACGTAAAATGATTGATATGGTACCAGTCGTGTGTTATACACAATAGGTGTTGGCTTGTACTGTTCAATTTGAAACACTGTGAATAGTAAAAGAAGTCAATCATTCATCAACTTTAGACATGGTTGGTACCGTGGAATCATGCAATCTCATATAAGCTAGTTTATAAATTGCTATTTTTACATAATTTACAGAGCATAATATATATGAATTAGCGAGCGAGATTTGCAACAGTTATTGTCCTTAGAAAAAGGTGAGCCAGGTTTGGCAACAGTAGCTGTATGGTATGTAAAGTTTAAATGCTTGAAGAAGTTAGTTGTGTATTTGTGCTGCACTAGGTTGATTACGTGTGTGATATTTTTTGTATGAGAATGAGAACCTTCAAAAAGAAAAGGGGATATGAACAGCTATGTTGTCTCATAATTATACTTTTATTTAGCCTCAGTTTGCAGATTAAAATATCAAACAAAACCTCAGTATCCAGGAAATGTTACAAAGATTTCTCTAAAATGTTATTTTAGACAGATCTCTTTGACATGGGACTCACATACATATATATATTGTTTCTAGGTGAAATTGACAATTTTTCATTACTCTATGAATTCTACAGTTTATTTTAAACCAATGTTCAGTATCTACTGCTCTTTTGAGCTCAAATATCTGTCAGCAGCAGGTTTACATAGAGTTCATTCATATCATAGCTCAACAGTTTCTGAGGAAGGACTATTGTTTATAGCCTGTAGCACATATTTCAGATATACTTGTTTGGCTGACTGGATGTGTACAGATGCAATGAGAAGTAACTGACTGCATGTAATTGTATTTCTTTTCCCCAGCTTTATCATAACCTCAATGATGACAAAATACAATAACCTGCTTGATGATTTGATATTTAAACATGGTTGAGAACTATTATACTATAGAAAAAAATATTGATATTTTTTATTGTGTCAGCCATTCAAGTGAAAACAAGGAAATAAAGAGACCTCAAATTAAAAATGTTTAGAAAATGTTGTTTGTTGTATTTTTTCTACTTTCATCATATGTATCTGAGTATGTGATATTTATAAAGCATATCTAATAAATGGAATGGGAACACTGGTCAATGCTCTCTGCCTGTTTTTTAGGTGGAAATACAACCACCTGATTCTGTTGTGATGGGCCACATCACTTTGGCTAAAATGTTGTTTGTGAGTTCGTGTGTGTGCGTGCGTGTGTGTGTGCGTGCGTGCAAGTGTGTCCGCTTCAGTCATTTAAAAAATAAAGAGCGAGCTCCTTTCAGCTCAGTCTCACACCAGCCAATAGCAGGCCAAGCAAACCAGTTACCACTTTTACCCGTTGCACCATTTACCCTTGTTACCCAGCTCCCCTGCAAAGCTACCATAGATATCCCCAAGTGGCTGATCACTAAGTGGATGGCCACTGGGAGTGAGGTAAAAATGCAAGTGGAGGGTTAAGCTAAGTGCAGGCTGGCACGGGGCACTAGTCCCACTCATTAGTTCATGAAAGGAAGTGAACCCGTTTGATCAACAGTGGCCCGTGTGTGTGTGTGTGTGTGTGTGTGTGTGTGTGTGTGTGTGTGTGTGTGTGTGTGTGTGTGTGTGTGTGTGTGTGTGTGTGTGTGTGTGTGTGTGTGTGTGGGGGGGGGGGGGGGGGGGGTCCCCAGAGTATGGGTGAGGGATGTCTGAGAGGATCTGGGCCAGAAGAGCAGCCCATTCAATGCCTTTGAAACTCATGCAGTAAGTGTACTGGGCCCATTCCTTTCATGAGCCTCCCTAGCACCAAAGGCTATGTCCTATTTCAAGTATCCAACATTTTCAGAGTTTTGGCCTCAGGAGAGGTAAGTTGCCCAAAGACGTAGCATTATAAATGATGTTTGAGATGTAGTGGAAAAATGTCACTACTGATACATAATGATTAATGTACTCAAATAGAGACTGTTCCTATATTAATGTAATATAATATTCTATATTGTAATATATTATATTACAATGGGGAGCTCTCTCCACTGGCTTCCAGTTGAAGCTCGCATCCGCTACAAGACCATGGTGATTGCCTACGGAGCTGTGAAGGGAATGGCACCTCCATACCTTCAGGCTCTGATCAGGCCCTACACCCAAACAAGGGCACTGCGTTCATCCACCTCTGGCCTGCTGGCCCCCCTACCGCTGAGGAAGCACAGTTCCCGCTCAGCCCAGTCAAAACTGTTCGTTGCTCTGGCACCCCAATGGTGGAACAAGCTCCCTCACGACGCCAGGACAGCGGAGTCAATCACCACCTTCCGGAGACACCTGAAACCCCACCTCTTTAAGGAATACCTAGGATAGGATAAAGTAATCCTTCTAACCCCCCCCCCCCCCCTTAAAAGATTTAGATGCACTATTGTAAAGTGGTTGTTCCACTGGATATCATAAGGTGAATGCACCAATTTGTAAGTCGCTCTGGATAAGAGCGTCTGCTAAATGACTTAAATGTAATGTAATGTAAATATTAATGTTATATAATATATCATATTAA